>NC_133779.1:42538071-42547230 GCF_003597395.2 Chelonoidis abingdonii
CCCCCCCCATCATTGTCTATTGTAAACACCCTATACACCCCATCCCTTCGTATTTTATTGTTACATTCCCACCACTTCCTTTTTCCTTTAATAAAGAAATTAACTGGCACCCCACCTGTGTGGTAATTGCTCCCCAAGATCCCATATACCTGCTGGCAGGGATAGAAATGACAAGGAACTAAGCAATAACTGCAGGTTCTCACCAACCTGTCCCTCTCCAGTGCCCCAGAGAAACCTTCAGAGTGGACAGGCTGGAAACAAGATTTTGCAGCTTCCAAGTGCCACCAGGAAACAGATGATATTCAGGTATCTTCTTTAATCGATGCTTGAGTGAAGCAAGCAGAGCATATCTTTAAATCTTTTCCCTTTACTGACACCAGTCACAGAGGTGACTAGGACAGGGTCCTGGCTACATTTCAGGTATACTTTACACCTCAGAGAAATGTGGTTTATGAAAGAGCACGTTTTATTTCACCAGAGAATTCAAGAAATGAGGGAAAATGTTGACTGTTTTCTAAGAGCTCTCCATGTGTTCACTGCAAACTGGGGTTTGGGGACAGCAAAACATGAAAATATCAGGGACAGGCTGGTTATAGATTAACAGATAAAAACCTTTCACAGCAAAAGGACTCAGTGGCTTATTTGATGATACTGGACTTTGGAAAGGGGATCCCTGACAAATTAACTGAAGAGACAATGCTGAACCCTACAAACACCAGAGACCATGGAGGAGACTAGCTACAGATTTATGGCAATTCAGTGAATATCATCTGGTCATAGTGGACTATTTTTCCAGGCATATAGAAATAATGTATTTGAAGGACATAACTGAGACACAGTGTTATTGAACAACTGACACGCATTTTTGCTCACTTTGATATTCCAGAAGAACTAGTGACAGACAACAGGCCACAATTCACTGCAGCAAAATTTAAGTCATTCTAAATGAAATATGATTTTGATCATATTACCAGCAGCACACACTACCCACAAACAAATGGAGAAGCTGAGATAGATGTACAGACAGCCATGAAAACGCTACAGCAGGAAGATCCTTTCCTTGCTCTTCTGAGCTACAGATCAACACCTACAACAGTTCCTGGATATAGTCCAGCACAACAGGTGATAGGAAAACAACTCAGAACTACCATTCCAACTTTGGAAAAGAATCTGTCTCCAAAGTGGCCAGACAGTGAGAGACCAGCCAAATTGGATAGAAAATCAGAAAAAGATTATGAACACTTTTATAACCGATGTCACTCAGAGAATTGCCAGGTCTAGAACCTGGCGACCACGTGTGTGTCAGACTGGATGGAGAAAAAGGATGGAGAACTCCAGCTGTGACACAGAAAAAGAAATCAGGGCCAATCTGCGATTGAGACTGGCAGTAGGGAGTTCAACAGAAACCATCAACATCTACAGCTTGTTCCTCAGAAAGAACAATCAACAGAGCAAATGCTAGGGATGGCTGGTGCAGAAAAGATAACATAAAAATTCCAAACACCCCACAGCCCATTGTGGCAACTAATGGACAGACAGATGGCCAAGTTGTTACATGTTCCGTTTGTGTAATTAAAACAACAGGGCAATTCAGAGACGCCTAACAGACCGATCCGTGCTGAACCTCAAGTACAGTGTGATGGTGATGATATAAACTTTGTCAATGGTAGAAATGCAGAACGTGAAGGGGAAGATGGAACGTGATGCTAAACTATTACACTGGTCGGCTACTAGGTGGCGCTGTGTGTAACACCCCGTATTTAGACCAACCTTAGCCCCACCTGGCAGAGCATTAAAGGATCTTACACTGATTCACTGAACACATCTGGGGCGTATCGCACTCAGAAGGAGCTTTGTAGCCGCTCCACATCTGGTACAGAAGCCTGACCTGAGCAGCACTGCAACCTTCCATGCACCAGAAGTACATGCCACCGTGTCAGAACAGCACCAACCCCCTCCTCTGCTCTCCAGCCTCATTTAGTCCTTTGTAGCCCCACCTGGCCCTTTCCTGTTGCTGCCCCGGGTGCTAGGAGCCCAGGGGCTAAGGAGGTTCCCTGGCTTTGCTTTTCATTCAGGAGCCATAAGAAGCAGGCTCCTCTTGGCCCAGATCAAAGCTGGGATGCCAAGAGGCAGGCAGGCATTTGCCATGGCAACCACTGATATCACAGTGCTATGATGCACCCAGAGCACCAGGGATTCTCCGGGAATGGCAGGGGAAGGGAGAAGTCACTGCCTCATGAGAGCAGGGGCAGCAGGGATTGTGCATAGAATCCTGAGCTCTTGGAGCTGCAACCTCTGTCCACCCCCTGCAGCCCTCGCACGGCACCAGCGTGTGCCAGGCCTCAGTCCACCAGCAGGGAACAGCAGCGGGGCTTAGCATCCATGTCTTCCACAGTACTAAGTAACCCACACAGCTGCTGGCGGGGGGGTGAGGGGTGTGGACTGGGTGTTGTATCCTCTTTCACAGGTAGGGAAGGAGGCACAGAGACATGAAGGGATAGCAGCAGAACTAGGAACAGACAGCAGATGTTCTGATACACATCTGCACCAATACCAGCCCCCTGCTCTATCCACTCGACTACACTGCCTCCCAAAGGCCAACAATAAGGCAGCAGATAGATGCAGGGGGCAGGGCATGGAATCAGGGATGCCGTGGGGCAGGATCAAGGATGCTGTTGGGTGGGGCATGGAAGAGTCAGGGATGCTGTAGGGCAGGATCAGGGATGCTGTGGGGCAGGGAGGAAGGGTTTTAATTTTGCAAAATTTAGAGATAGCTCATTAAAAAACAAGTAAAAATAAATAAATTAAAATAATTAATTAATGGAGATATCCTATCTCCTAGAGCTGGAAGGGACCTTGAAAGGTCATTGAGTCCGGCCTCCTGCCTTCACTAGCAGGGCCAAGTACTGATTTTGCCCCAGATCTCTAAATGGCCCCTCAAGAATTGAACTCACAACCCTGGGTTTAGGGTGACAATACTGAAACCACTGAGCTATCCCTTCCCCAGTAACAAGTAAAATTGTTTGAGACATGATTAGTCCAGTTATCCCCTCCCACAGTAACCCCCATTACTCAGATTATCCCCTCCCCAATAACTCCTACAGGATGCCACCTATCCTGTTTGTTAATGATCAGGTAAAGTCTGATTATCTTAGAGAACAGGATTATTATGTGCACAGGCCAATCAGGGAGCATAAAAGCCCTACATTTGTGCAGCATTTTGATGAATCAGATGGTCCTGGCTGGGCAGCCCTCCTGCTGCAAGCTGACAGGCCAGCAAGGAGTCAGGCCAAGGGCTGCATGGCCGGTGTCTGTTCCCCATGCTGCCTACTGGAGGCCGCATGTTATGCTCAGGAACTGAGGGCTGGAGACAACCCCTGCGCAGGGCATGCATGAGCGAGCAGGTTCCCTGGAGGAACCGTTGAGCCCCGAGCCCTGTGATGGGGAAGGAGCCAGGGGTTAGAGATTAAACATTTGTTCTTGGGATGGCCATGATGCTCAACGGTTTGGGATTAGATCCAAGAGCCACGTCCCCAAGCCTCAGCAAAGGGGAGAGTGCAGGAAACCGGGAGCCACTTCACACTGCAGGGGGCTGACAGCTGGAGCAGCTCCTGTCCAGGTTCCTACAGAACGAGCAGCCTCCACCCCCCATAGTGCATGGCCTACACCCCTGCACAGCACTCCCTCCCATGCATGCCCCCACAGGCCCTCCAGGGCACAGCACCCCACACTCTCACCTCCCTCCCTGCACAGTCACACACACTCAAGCAAGGAGCTGGTTTTGGCAAGAGTATTTTAGGACTTCGAGTAGCAATTGTGCTGACAAAGGATTTGCCTCTGGGGGAGGGGGGCCGTTGTACACCCCACCTGCCGTGCACCCCACCCCCACATTCCCTACATCCCACCTGCATGCTGCAGGGTGCTTACCGATGATTCCACTTGGTGCACTTTCTCTCAAGATGCTGCTTTCCAATGGAGAAATATGAACACAAGGCAGACAGTGGAGCACGCCTGCCCCGGGAGCTGCCAGATTAAATAACAGTAATACCGTGCCCTTGTGCAACAGCCCAGAGAGGTTCACTGACATTCAGAGATTGCACCTCACAAGCCTCTAGCAGCACAGAACTGTACGGCTGGAAGGGAAGGAACTATCAGCTCAGTCCCCTATGCTGAAGCAGGACCATGTACACCTAGGCCTGGTCTACACTACGCGTTTAAATCAATTTAAAGAGCGTTAAATCGATTTAACGCTGTACCCGTCCACACTACAACGAGCTGTGTAAAGGGCTCTTTAAATCGATTTCTGTACTCCTCCCCGACGAGAGGAGTAGCGCTAAATTCGATATTAACATATCAGATTACGGTTAGTGTGGACGGAAATCAATGTTATTGGCCTCCGGGCGGTATCCACAGTGCACCACTGACTGCTAGACAGCAATCTGAACTCGGATTGCAATGGCAGTACAGGAAAAGCCCCGCAACTTTGAATTACATTTTTCTGTTTGCCACGTGGAGCTCTGATCAGCCGGTGGCGATGCAGTCCCTCAAATCCAAAAAGAGCTCCAGCATGACTGTACGTGCGGGAGATACTGGATCTGATCGCTGTTGGGAGACAAAATTCTTTCTAATTCAGAGCAGAGTTACGACATGAAATGCCAAAGCGTTTGAACAAAATTCTTCCAGGGATACACACGCTGGCGATCTCGTGACAGAGCAGTAAAGGAGCCAGAGACTCAAATGGACGCTCAATGGAGCGGAGGAGGGTACTGAGGACTCAGCTTATCCCACGAGTCCCACGGCAGTCTGAAAAAGTTTTGCACTATCTTGGCTGAGCTCCAATGTCTGTAGGTTTCAAACACAGTTGTCTGGCGTGTTCAGGGGAATACTCCTCGTTTTCCCCCCCCCACACCACGTGAAGAAAAGGGAAAGAAATTCATTTCTTGCTTCTTTTCAATGTCACCCTATCTGTATGAATGCTTGTGGTAACGCGATGCTTGGCAGCGTGAAGAGCAGTATCGCTCCTCTCCCTTTCCCCGGTTGGTATACGTACATATTTCATCGTCGCCAATTCGCCCCGCGTGAGTGCTCCTGGCTGGCCTTAGGTGAGGGCTGGCCGAGGGGCGCCCGGGTAAACATGGGAATGTACTCCAGTTATTCCAGTAGATTGGATAACAGGAACGGCTGGTATCGTTCCTCATAGCAACTGGGGGCTGAGCTTCAATCAGCCCCCTCCCTTTCCTGTGTAAGGAAAAGATTCTGTAGCTGCCTGGACTGTCATAGCAGCCAGCTGCTGGGCCTCTCCCCCACAACCGTTAATGTCCTGCCTGGATTATCATCGCGCCGTGACGGCTGCCTCCCCCTCATTTTTTATGTCACTAATCAGTGTTTCTTATTCCTGCTTTCTTTATTTACTTCATGACACCAAATGTGCAGGACACTGCCACGTGGTTAGGCCCAGGAAGGTTGGGGGAGAGCGGAAGCAAACTGGTGGGGTTGGTTGCAGGGGCACCCTTCTGTGGAATACTGGACACGGAGCAGCGGGTGCTCTCTTGATACACTTGCCCCTTATTCTAGGCAGGATGACTGCTATTTTTATAACCCATTATGGGAGGGATTGACTCTGGGAGTCAATCCATTTTGCTTTTGCGTTGTGCCCCCAGGCCGAATCTCAGCCAGGAGCACCTCATGATACAGCAGACAGTACAGAGGGGAGAGATAACCGTCATTTCATGCCAGTTTACTCCTCCCGGCAGTAGCACGGTACAGAACGACTGGTAACCATCTCTTGCTCTCATGGAAAAAGGCAATGTGAAGCTGCTGTGTAGCGCTGGAAGTATCGCTCTCTGTCCGCGGTCCAGTACCCACATACGGTGCTGGAAAAAAAAAGCTGAACGGGCTCCATTTGGGTGCCGTGCTATGGCCGTCCTCCAGGGCAATCCAGGGAAAAAATGCGTGCGAAAGGCATTGTCAGCTGATGTTTTCCAGGAGGAAGGAATGATGACGACATTTACCCAGAACCACCCGCGACAATAATATTCAACCCGGAATTCCAAGGGGCGGATAGGAGGGACTGCGGAAATATGGGATAGCTACGGAAGAGCTACCCACAATGCAACGCTTCAGAAATCGACGTTAGCCTTGGACCATGGACGCACAACGCCGAATTACTGTGCCTAGTGTGGCCGCATGAAATCGAATTTATAATATCAGTTTTATAAAACCAATTTTAGCTAATTCGATATTATCCCGTAGTGTAGACGTGGCCCTAGACTAGCCCTGACAGGGGTTTGTCATCACAAGCTACTTTTGCAGATGGGGAAACAGAGGCACAGAGAGGCGACGTAACTTGCCCAAGGTCCCACAGCAAGCCTGAGTTGGGAACAGAGCCTCAGAATCCTGACTCAGCTAAAACTGCACTGGGAGCTGGGGTGGGCTTCCCAGTTACGGAGACATACTGTCACTAGCTTTCACTGAGCTAACGGGCTAAAAATAATGTAGCAACAGTAGCACAGGAAGCAGCAAGTGGTGGCACAGCCTAACCGCCCTGAGTACATCTCCGTGGGGCCTGGGTGGGTTGGCAGTACATGGAGTGGCTAACCTCTCCCACCTTTTGCCACTGCCCATGTGATGATGCTGTTTGTACCAAGCTAGCTCCTGAGTGTGTCACGCCTGCAGCTCGTAACCGCCGTCTCGTCTTATACGTCCCACAGCAAACTACAGCCACCGTTATGGGGCACTTAAAGAAGAAATGAAGACGCAGTCCCTGCCCAAGGAATTTCCAAGCTAGTTTTGATAGGAGCCTGCCCACCCCACAGCCATACTGGGGCATTAGGTCTGACCGGCACAAACCACCCCCAGTCCTGCATACCCTGTATGTGCAGATCCAGCCTTCATCTCCTCTAAACACCTAGCTCATTAAACACCCAGCTGGTGTCCTGCAGCAGGGCCTGGCAGAGGCAATTGCAGGAAGGGTGTACATGCAGCCAGAGGCCACAGACACAGCACTGGGGGGACACTCGCGCAGGTGTCTGAGTGGTACTGGCTAACATTAGCAGGGGAAGGGGTGGGAGTGCACCGACCTGCTGGACTGGGAGTCTGAGTGGAGAATGGATGGACACGCAGCGGGAGGCTTCCTTTGGCTGGGGCAGCCAGGACACAATTGCTCATTGCTGCAGCAGAAATCACTGGAGTTCTGTGCTCACACAGGCTGGTGCTGCTGCAGCTTAGGGCATGGTCCTTCTCTCTCTTCCCTCACTACTGGGCCAGGTTCTGCCTTCCATCCGTGGGGCTCTGAATTCACCAGGGTAACGGCCTTTCCCTTCCGTGGCAGTGGAGACAAAGTGCTGAGCATCCGCAGGTGCTGGAGCACCCACCTCATCCCCCTCTGCATCATGTGCAGTGTCATTCTGCAGGCAAACCCTGGGCGCTCAGTCCCAGTCTCTACCTTGGCTCCTCATCCCTCTGCAGAGTGGGGGTCAAGAGGATGGATGGGGGCAGACAGTTGTCAGGGGACCAGGCCCACGCTCTGCTGGACTCCCTGGTGCCAGAGACACGAGGCCAGGAGCTGAGTGCAGCGAGCCAAAAGCTACAAGCGATGCCAGGCCGAAAGCCAATCTCAGAGCAGCAGTGGGGCTGCCCCTGTATGGGATGCACAGGTACCCCTGGCATTGTGGGCAATGGCTCCTGGCCTGACTCATCCCCCATTCCACCTCAATGCCACACGCCAGCCTGGACCCCGGCATGCAGCCTCGATCGCCATATGCAAAGAGCACAGTCTGGGGAGCAACATAACTCCAACATGGTACATGAGAACTAGCCGCCTAGGGCCAGGGCACAGCAGGGCAGGGTCACGCTCAGGGAGCTGCTTAGAGACTTTTCTGCTGCACCCCCCTCCCCCGCCAAGAGAGACCAACCCTGGCCCTGTGCATCCCTCTGTCCCCACCCCTCCCCCATCACATATATGGGGTGCTGTGCAGCCTCTCAGCCCCCCCCCATCACATATACACATTGGCTCTGCACAGCCCCTCAGCTCTCCATCACGCACAGGTCAGTACCCCCCCACTGCCACACACGCAGCCCCGTCACACCCATCATACACACGCAGCCCCCCAAACACATGCAGCCCCGTCACACCCATTGTACACACGCAGTCCCCAAACCCACACAAACCCATCACACCCACCATACTCACGCAACCCCCCAAACACGCAGCCCCATCACACCCATCATACACACACAGCCCCCCAAACACACGCAGCCCCATCACACCCACCATACACACGCAACCCCCCAAACACGCATAGCTCCGTCACACCCATCCTATACATGCAACCCCCCAAACACACGCAGCTCCTTCACACTCATCCTACACACACAGCCCCCCCAAACACACGCAGACCCATCCCACCCATCGTACACACCCAGCCCCCCAAACACATGCAGCCTCATCACACCCATCGTACACATGCAGCCCCCCAAACACAGGCAGCCCCGTCACACCCATCATACACACGCAGCCCCCCAAAGGCACACAAAGCCATCCCACCATCGTACACACCCAGCCCCCCAAACACATGCAGCCTCATCACACCCATCGTACACATGCAACCTGCCAAATACATGCAGCCCCGTCACACCCATCCTATACATGCAACCCCCCAAACACACGCAGACCCATCCCACCCATTGTACACACCCAGCCTCCCAAACACATGCAGCCTCATCACACCCATCGTACACACACAACCCCCCCCAAACACACATAGACCCATCCCACCCATTATACACATGCAGCACCCCCATCTCACACCATTGGTGCTGGAACTAGGGGTGGTGGAAGGGCTGGGCGCCCCCTGGCTTAACACGGTTTCCATTAGATGCAGGGTTAACAGTTTGGTTCAATGGCTCCCAGCATCCTCACTATACAAATTGTTCCAGCCCCTCCTCATCTCTTCCAGACACAGCCCCCCGCCTCATCATCCCTCACCCAGACACAGCCCCCTCATCACCCAGACACAGGCCCCGCACTCCATCACCCTCACACAGACCCTCCCGTCCCATCACCCCTCACCCAGACACAGCCCCCCCACCCCATCACCCCCACACAGCCTCTCCCGTCCCATCACCCCTCACCCAGACACAGCCCCCCCACGTCCCATC
>NC_133779.1:42548055-42748846 GCF_003597395.2 Chelonoidis abingdonii
CCGGGGGCCGTGCGCGAGGCCCCCTGCGGGCAGCGCAGGTCCCGAGGAGCCGGTCCCCTGGGCCGGGTGGCCTCCCTGCGCCCCGCCCTGGTTCCCAGCCTTTGGGGATCCCCTAGGCGCAGCAACCCCCCATTGGACAAGATCTGCTTTTGCTTTTCAGTTGCACTGAACTTGTCAGCGCCTGGCCAGGCCTGGCTCCCTGCTCCTCCCTGTGTGCCCAGGGTTGGCACAGCCACTTGGGGCAGCTGCTGGGCTCAGGACAAACTGCAGCTCAGCTGTATGGAAACTGGTGTGACTTGGGTGCCCCCCCTTCAGGCAGGCCAGGACCTGCATCTGGAACCCCAAGCAAGACACCACTAGCAAAACCACCCCAGGCCCGTCCCATGTGCCCTCCCCAGGCCAGCCACAAGCATGAGACCAGCTGTTCAGCCCAGCAGCCCCACTGACCCAGTGGGCCTGTCCCCCCTTTTAGCCCATCCTCCAAGCCTTGCAGGCCAGGGCTGACTGAGCCACAGCGGCTCATTAACAGTTCCTCGGCAGCATGGAGTTTGTCTGGCACACAGTCAGCATCATCATGTCCCAGTGACTTCCAGAAGTGCATTAGGCAGCAACTAGCTTCTGGCACGTGCCATTTGTCCTCTCAGCCTTGCTGCAGGGGGGCAACATCTTTGCATTTATAGCAGGGCCAACCAATGCTCTGGGCACTTGGGGTGCACGGTGGGGAGGTTTGGGACAGTCCTTAGTTCCTGGGGGAGTTCAAGCCACAGTCTAGGGTGGCCTTCCAGAAAGCTCTGTTCTCCCCCTCCCCTCCCCACACACAAGCTTTACCCTTATTGTAGAGAGCTCCACTGGGCCTGAGGAGTGGAGTTGTCAGCTAGGATCGTCATCCTGGAGCTTTGGGCTTTTTTAGGTACGCCGGACCCAGCTGTTACGGATTGAGACATTGAACTCGCTTCAATAAGCTGTGGGAAGCCAGTGCAGGGAGGCGAAGACAGGTCAGATTTGCTCATGGTAGCCTATGGCTGCTGAGGAGACACACTACCGTGTTCTGCAAAAGCTAGAGTTTTCTAAGCACTGACGACTTCATACCCAGGTACGTCGCATTGCTGTAGTTCAGCTGAGACGCCATGAACGTGTGACAACCCTCTAGGGGTGATGATCCACCCTTTGAGAAATGCTGGGCTAGATGATCAGAATGGTCCCTAAAATCAGTTAATGGAGTAGGTTTCCTTAGCAGCTCTTGCCATGTTAGTCGCTGCAGGGAATGTTTGCTGGGCCTGTCTGAATTAGACAAGGAGAGAAGTAATTCACATTTGCTGCCTTATATAGGGCATCCTCACATGCCCTGTGGAGACCAAGCACAGACCACTGAGGCCAAGTGCCCTAATACAGTATGAATCCCAAGCTGTATGGACCCATCCACTGCCAGTATACAGTACTTAATTGGCAATGAAAGACGTACCTGGACTCAAGCATTTTTTACATTCACAACTGACACAGCAAGCCTAGAGGTGCCAGGGCTCTGAACTGCCAGGCCCAGAGGTGCCAGGGCTCAGGCTTGGCAAGCCCTGGCCCAAATTAAGCACTGCCAGTATAGGAATCAGATAGCTGGATTCATGGTCTGAGCCTAAACCAGAGGAGGGGGGCCTGCTGGACCAACAGTCTGATGCAGTACAGCAGGAGATCCAGCTGGACCATAAGAATAAATGGACAGTTTTCACAGTAGAGAGAAGTAAATTGCAGGGGCCCCCAAGGATCTGTCCTGGGACCAGTGCTGTTCAACATATTCCTAAATGATCTGGAAAAAAGGAGTAAACTGTGAGGCGGGAAAGTGTGCAGATGATACTAAATTACTCAAGATAATTAAGTTCAAAGCTGACTCCGAAGAGTTACAAGGGGGTCTCACAAAACTGGGTGACTGGCAACAAAAATGGCACATGAAATTCAATGTTGATAAATGCAAAGTAATGCACATTGGAAAACATAATCCCAGCTATACAAACAAAATGATAGGGTCTAAATTAGCTCTTACCATCTAAGTAAGTCATTGTGGATAGTTCTCTGAAAACATCCACTCAATGTGCAGCAGCAGTCAAGTAAGCTGATCGACTGTTAAGAAAGGGATGGATAATAAGACAGAAAATATAAAGCTATTATATAAATCCATAGTATGCCCACATCTGGAATACTGTGTGCAGTTCTTGTCACCCCATCTCAAAAAAGATATATTAGAATTGGAAAAGGTTCAGAAGAGGGCAAAAACAATTATTAGGGGTATGGAACAGCTTCCATATGAGGAAAGATTAAAAAGACTAGAACTGTTCATCTTAGAAAAAAGATGATTTAGGGGGGATATAATAGAAGTCTATAAATTCATGACTGGCATGGAGAAAGTGAATAAGGAAGTGTTATTTAGCCCTTCTCATAACACAAGAACCAGGGGTCACCCAGTGAAATTAATAGGCAGCAGGTGTAAAACAAACAGAAGGCAGTACTTCTTCAAACAACGCAGTCACTCTATGGAACTCGGTGCCAGGGGATGTTGTGAAAGCCAAAAGTATAACCGGGTTCAAAAAAGAATTAGATGAGTTCATGGAGCATAGGTACCTCAATGGCTACTAGCCAAGATGGTCAGGGATGCAACCGCATGCTCTGGGTGTCCCTAAACCTCTGACTGCCAGGTGCAGGACTGGACGACAGGGGATGGGTCACTCGATAATTGCCCTGTTCTGGTCGTTCCCTCTGAAGCATCTGGCACTGATCACTGTGGGCAGACAGGACGCTGGGCTAGATGGACTATAGGTCCGACCCCATGTGGTCATTCTTTTGCTCTGAATGGGCTGCTCTGTTCTAACCACTCTTGGGCAGACAGGCAGCTTCAGCTCTCAACTTCCTGACTGTGTTAGTTAGTGGTCCCTGCAGGAGGATGTAGCCTCCACGGCCAGAAACAAATCTTGTCCTGAGATCAGGAATGGGGCTGGCTGACGGCCTGGTGCAACTTTTCCTTCTCTGCTGCCTACTGTCTCTCAGTGCTCAAATCCATCAGTCTTACTTTTGCCTGCTTCAACCCAAAAACGGCTCTTCACAGAGCCCAGCTGAGTTCCTGGTGTGTGGAAGAACAGAGCTGGGACTGAAGAGTCCCCTCCAGAGACCCAGCCCCACTCGAGAGGCCCCATCTGCTTCCATTTGAGAGTAAACATAGCCCAGGCTTGAAATGACTGCCCGGCCCAAATGACCACCGAGTGCTCACCTGCACAGCGATCTAGAGCTGGAGCTGAGTGGGGAGGGCCCCCAGAGAGAGGGGAGAAAGGTGGATCCTTTGCCTTTCGAGGGCTGGGACCCACTGGTTGATGTGAAATGCTGCGAGCCGCTGCTGGAGCAGAGACACCTGGTGTGTGGGTGTGAATGAGAGAGAAATGGAACAGGTGGGTTGATGATGCCTAGCATCCGAAGAAGCCAGTGAATCCTAGGCCCCCCAGACAGGCTTGGAGCAGGTGCAGTGCTCACAAGGGACCTGGCTTCCACAGCGGCCGGAGGCTCTGTACAGGGGGAGACTGGATAAGGGGAGGAGGCAGGAGAGCTGGCAGTGGGTAATGACTGTGTCTGCTGGGCCCAGCTCACTGGGGCAGAGGGGCTGGGGGAGTGATGGGAGATTCATCACTTTAGCATGTCAAGAAAGCCTCAGAGCCTTCATTTCAGGGGCAGGGGCTGGCCAGGGTGCTCTCATCTGCGCCGCCTTCCCTCATGGGCTGATCCCGGTGCAAGGGATGCTTTTTGCCTGGACAATGAGGACTCTGTGCCAAGCCTTGGTGCCACTCGGATCTGTTTGCCTTAAGTCATCTGTTTGGTCATGTGACGGCACCGGCCCCACCGCCAGGCTCCCACTGACACAGGAGGCTTGTGACTAATGCTTTGCATTCAGAGGCTGCCCTTGTGGCTCAGTGGGGCTTTTGTTCAGTGCAGCAGGCAGGGACATTGTGTCTGTTCGGGATCTCAAGAATCAATCTTCACCCTCAGGGGGGCCTTATCTCCTCCGCAGAAACAAACCCATTGCCACCTCCCTGGAACATAGTTGTTTATCCCTGTGGGAATGGAGCATCATGGGAGAGCAAGGGAGGTTGCCGCTCCCCGCCCTGGATTGGCCTCACCCTTCTTCTGCCCACGATGGATTCAAGCAGGCTGCACTGTTGGCTCCTAACCGAGTGCCAGCAGAGTTAGCCACGCTGGTCGGTGTTCATTAGTAATTGTGACATGTCTGTGAAATGTCAAACGGCCCCAGGAGCCATCTCCGGTGCGCAATGCCCGCTCCCAGACGTGGCTCCATACCAGGCCCCAGTCACTGCTGCACCAAACGTTCACAGCTTCTGCCCATGTGAGAAGCTGAGTAACAGATCCCACTCTAGGCCAGCCTCCCTGCATGTGCTGTTGTGTGGTCCTCATGACTCCTGTGGACCCCACACTTTGCAGTCTGCTGCATTTGCTACAGGGCCAATAGAAACAGGAAGGAAACGCCAGGGGCTTACATGCTGCCCCCACTAGCCATAGCTGTGTTCTTAATGGTTCCCACCATTGTTACTGGTGCCACACCATGGGCAGCAGTAGCCAGTCACTGTCAACCCCCTATGCTGCCAGTGCAGCTAGAAAAGAAGGCAAAGTGCCACCAGGCACCAACATCCGTCTACACTAACACTCCCACCGTGGGCCACGAAAGCAGGGAGCACAGCAAGGCAGGAGATGAGTGTCTCATTAACAATTGTGACGTTCCCTTCGGGTGTTATCTGGACCAGTGATTTGCTACATCACTCCAATCCTTGACTCTGGGAGCCAGCCTGACCCTGCTGTGCTGTGAGAACCCCACTTCTGGGTGTTCATGCACAGCCTCTGGCATGTAACTGCTCCTTGGAATGACACTAGCCAATATCTCCGGTCCCAGACACAACCCTAGGAACCTCCGTCTTGCAGTGTGCAGTTATGCCCACTGGATGCTGCAAGCTTATATGAGTTCATCAATTTAACAAAGAAATTTATATGTACCAGGCTTGTTATCCCAAGGGGAGTCTCTGACACACTTCAAACCAAACGCACTACTTCAAGTAGAATTATCACACAGATTTATTAACTATATAAGATAGATTTTAAGTGATTATAAGTCAAAGCACAAGTAGTCAGATTTGGTCAAATGAAATAAAAGCAAAACACATTCTAAGCGGATCTTAACACTTTCAATGCCCTTACAAACTTAGATGCTTCTCACCACGGGCTGGCTGGTTGATTTTCAGCCAGGCTGTCCTTTTTGATCAGCATTTCAGTCGCTTGGTGTGGTGTCTGTAGATGTAGGTGGAAGAGAGAGAGCATGGCAAAGTCTCTTCCTTTTATCATGTTCTTCCTTCCCTCTTGGCTTTGCCCCCCCTTCAGAATCAGATGAGCATTACCTCATCGCAGCCCCAAACTGACCAAAGGAAGTGGGCTGAGTGACTCACTCAAGAGCCCAACAGATCCTTTTGTCACTGCCTAGGCCAGCGTCTTTTTTTCCTGTGAGGCTGGGCTGGGTTTGTCCCATACATGCCTTGATGAGGTGTGAACTCCTCTCTGCTCTTGGAGAGTTTTGCCTGGGCTTATTTTAAGCCATGAAGACACATTTTCAGCCTCATAACTATATACATGAAATTATAACCTATAACATTACTGTAACATTCTGTAACAACAATTACTATAACAATAATGCTCAGTGCATCATGAGCCTTCTGAAGACACCCGACATGACAAACTTTGCATTGGCTACCACACAATCATACTGTAAGGATGAACATGGGGGTGTAGGGTGTTCCCACGGGGCACAGAAAATCAGAACGATAACCCAGGGTGACCAAGGAGACACGTCTTCCAGCACAGCTCTTCACATTCCAAACTCTGATTGATATTGAAAAGCCCAAGAGGCCACTCCCCACTTTAAGTGGTGAGCAGGGCACTAGGCAGGCTACCTGCTTCTTCACGTCTGCAGGTAAGATAGTAACCGACTGCTTTTCCTTCTTCCCTTTGTCTGTGCGCCTGTCTGCTTGCTCTCTGACGTCCCTTTGCCTTCCTCTTCTGACGTTGATCTTGGCAGCTCTTTCCTTTGGCTTCAGACTGGCCCTTTCCTCGCTCTCACTCTCTCTCTGAGTTTGGGTTCATCTTTCTCTGAGTCCACAGCCTCTAGCTCAGGCCCCCCTGTGGTAAGCATCTATCTCAAATCTGGACCTTAGCGTCCAAAATCTGGGTGCTTACTATGATTCCCCCAAGCTGGTACCAGCTTGGATCTTATCTCGCTGCCACCAGATAGGATTTTGGCTCCTATCAGCCCAGGTTCCCCAAATATTCCTTGGGGGACCCCTTCTCTGGCCTCCCTAACTTCCTCTGGAAAGACCCCCACGACTCAGAAGTCTGAGTTGTACCGGCAAGGGAATTATCTCCCCTCCCTTCCCCCTCTGAACAACCTGAGGGAATTGATGCAATCTCTTTACATCACAATACTGAGAAATCTGTCTCCTTTCTTCTCCAAAGAGACAGCCCTCCAACACAGGGAAACAGAGCTAATCCTACCTCTATTCCCTGTAACTTGTTCACGCCCTGGGACAATAGGAAAGTCAACACAGAATGTAATGCTCCCCCCCCCCCCATCTTCCTTTGAGGGAGACGGATACCTGGTACAGAAATTTCTATCCCCTTGCCTCGCTAGGAAAAGAAACTCCCACAAGTTTTAAAGAAGAAAACTTTATATAAAAAGAAAGAACTTACATATACTAAACACTGCATTAAGAAATTCAATACAGGGATAAGGCTTATAAGAAAATAGGAATAAACAGTCTGATTCAAAAAATAGCCAATTTAAACCAGTCCAGCAATTACACCCATGTAAATACAAACCAAAGCACATAACAGCCTATTGTTTGGTTTCCTTTGTACTCACACTTGATAGTAGAATATTAGAAAGAAGATTGGAGTTAGCAGAAAAGCTGTTTCAATCCATAGCCGGGAGAAACAAAAGACCCCGAGTTCCTTTCCCTCCCAGACTTTAAAAAAAATCCAGTTCTCTGATTGGTCCTCTGATCAGGTGCTTGATTCCCCCCTGTCTACCCCTTACAGGTAAAAGAAAATTAACCCTTACCTATCTACTTATGACACCCCCAAAAGGATCATTGACAATTAAGAGATTCTTGACTAGACAGACCATCCTCATCTGTATCTCCATAACTCTTGTGACAGCCCTGGCCTTTGGCTATGTGAGCCTGGGGCTGTAGATAAGCTCATTATTCTTGGCTTCAGCAAAAGCAGCCCACAAGCTCCAAGGAAGCCAGGCTTTTAAGCCTGAGTGACTGGGACTGCACTGCAGTATTTGCTGGGAGGCTCCACTTTGCATCCAGCCATTGAGAGAACATCTCTCCCCGCTGCATCCTGTGCCGCAGACACGTCAGGAAGTCCAGTTCCTCCCCTGATTACGGTCAGTCACTAGTTGTGATACTTCCTCCCAGATGATACCAGTGTCTTCAATATCCTCTGGCACTGTCTTCTGCTAGTTCTCCCCTGGCCTTCCTCCCTTTCTCTTTCCCCCTTCAGGCACCCAGTTCAAGGCTGGCTTAGCACATCTCTCATCTTGCACGTGGGGTACGTGTCCCGATGTCCTGAGCCGTCTTTCTTTGATGATATTTCTAACACCTCTGGCTCTGGCAGCTCCCCAACTTCCATTTGTTGTTTTGTCTTTCCAGGAAACGTGTAGTGTCTTCCTCAGCCATCTGTGATGGGCCACCTCCAGTCTCTTCTTGTTAGCGCCTACCCTCGGCCAGGTCTCTGCGCCATGCAGTAGCGTGCTCAGCACAGTCGCATGGTATAATCTGACCTTTAGTTTGGAGTGGACACCTCTGCTTGGCCAAGTGTTGTTCATCCTTCCAAAAGTGGGGATTGCTTTCTGGGTCTATTACTGGGCTACAATTCAAATCTTCAGCAAGATACCGCTGGCTCGGACGCAATGATAGAGGAAAGGAAGTGAATTCTCTGTCACTCAGAGAATGGCAGCTCTGTCACCGTGTTTTCTGCAGACATTTCCTCTTGCTCTGGTTCTCTTTCGCCACTCTCAGACAGTGAGTGCAGCCTGTGTGGTGCTGTCAAAGGGGAAGCTGCTTTCAGGAAGATGCTGTCCCTGTTTGCTGTCCCCTGACTTAAACTCACTCAGCCTCCTTCCCATGATTGCAGGCAAGCAGATGAGGGAACCACAGTATTTGCAGAAGTATTAGTAGCTCCAGGACCTGCCAAGCCAAGGCTGCTGGATGGACAACACAGGCTTATCCAAGTACATGCCCTCTTGCTGGGCTCTAGGCTGGTGGTTCCCAACCTTTGCAAGTACCTGTGCTGTTTTACTAAGAGGAGGTTTCATTGCACCACCCAGTGCCTGCGGTACAGTCTGGTCCTGCTAGAGGACTACTGGCGAGCAGCAGTGGCGCACCGGGGCCCAGCACGATGGCCAAGCACATGTAAGCAAGGCAAGGGAAGCCTCAGGTTCTACTCATGTTGCTATGCTGAATTCACCACAACAGCATCAGGGAACCATCCAGTAGCGCATGAAATGACATGACTAGCATCTTCTGCAGCCAGTCGCCAAGGTATGAAGCACTAATTCCAGTTAGCAGCCCCCACCAGAGACTGATGCCTGAGACACTAAACCAGGGCCCAACCCATCCAGTTGGAGAGACTATCGTAATGTCCCCCTTGGGGCTGGGCGTAGCAGCTCCACCAGCCCCTCTGCTATGCCATGCCCTGTCTACGCTGGAGTTCTGCTTCCGCCCCACTTCATTTGGGGCCAGGCTATTTCCAGCTGCCAGCATGGTTGGGTCTTGTCCCCAGCGAGTTTGTTACCAGTCATGTTGCATCTCTCCTCATCTCCGTCTGGATGGAATATCAGACCGTGGCTAAAGCCGGGATGCCAGAGGCTGCAGCATCGCAGGCGGTACCAGGGTCTCTGTCAGGCAATTGATACCGCCAAGCATAAGTGATGTGCAGCGCACTGAGCAGTCAGGCCCGGTGCACTCTGCTCTATGCTGCAGACTGAAAGGGCTGTAGCATCTCTTCCCGTCAGCTGGTGTGTGACCAGGCTCCGGTGTTAATTCAGGCACAGCAATCTCTGCTGAGAAGGGCCAGGGGATCTCAGCCTCAGTTTCCTGCCCTCCCTGTGGAATCAGGATCCTTGGCAAAGGGATAAGTGGGCACTGCTGGCTGCATAGCTCTGTCCTCCCAGGCCAGTCAGAGACATCCCATCAGTGTGAGCTCTGACCTGGAACCACTACAGCCAGAACAGCACCTGCTGATCCTAATTCTAAAGTGCTGGGTCTGCCTGGGATAGTGTCTCCCTGGTCCCAGCCTGCTACATACACACTGCTAAGGGAGTGACTCCTCCAGTCCCAGCAGCAGGGGCATGTGCATTTCCTGCTGCAGATCCTGGGGCTGATCCCTGCTGATGGTTGTGGGGCCCTGTGTGGACACAGGGTGCTGTAGCAGCCATGACGGCTTGGAGCACCACATGCACAGCACTCTACAGCCGGTGGATCTGGGGGACAACGTAGCCCTGGTCAAGGGCTCCTGGGCAGCTCCTGTAGCACTGGGCACAAGCCAGGCAGCGGGAAGGCGGGAGGACTGCCTGCCTGCCCTAGAAGAGCAGGAGGTTTCCTACCATAGTACAAGGGCTGGGCAGAGGCCTGAAGCTCACAGTTCATTCGCTTGCCTGAGAAGAACCAGTTGCATGCACAGTACTGGGCATGCAAGCAGCTGCAAACAAGAGTCTTGACCGGGTTAGTCCCGGCTGTGCCACAGACCTGCAAGGCAACCTCGGCAGGGCCACACAGAAGTGTTTGGGGGCCCGGCCCAAGATCTGAAATGGAGGCCTTGTAAAGGGTTGGGGCCTATTCTCTAGCACCCTCCTCGGTGTAGCTATGTGGTACATTCTGAATTTTAAACCTACCTTAAGACAAGATCTCAGCTCTAGCTCTAATGCACAGAACCTACAGGCCCAACCCTGTCAAATATTAGTATAAGGCAGTTGGGCCTAGAAGCCTTAATGTAAGTAAGTTGACCAGCAGTGATCCTAAGTCACAAGATGCCTTGAGATCTTATTCAAACAACAAGGAGTCCAGTGGCACCTTAACGACTAACAGATTTATTTGGGCATAAGCTTTCATGGGTAAAAAACCCACTTCTTCAGCTGCATGGAGTGAAAGTTACAGATGCAAGCATTATACACTGACACATGAAGAGAAGGGAGTTACCTCACAAGTGGAGAACCAGTGCACAAGATCTTATTGTGCAATATGCAGTTTTGCAGTGATCTTACATAAAATGCTGATTGGCAACCACGAGAAGTCAGTTGATTCTGGTTTTGGGTTATTTTGAGTTAGCAACCTCAGCAGGTGCATAGCTGCAGGATTGCCATAGTATTCAGCTGATGTATGTACTAACAAGTCTGGGATAATTAATGTACTTGCCTACAGGCTAAGGACACCCCGACATGATTAGGGTGAGGAAGTTAGTTATGGGCAAAGGAGACAGAACACTTAGGAATATTCCTGGCAGCCAGCAGACCCTATAACAGGCCCATCCCTGATCTAGGTCCACTCCATACTCACCCCACAATGGCGGCTCCCACCCCTACTCGGAGCATTGCAACTGGCACATGGATTCACAGCACCACTCTGGTTTGGCCCGCCCTCCTCTGTCATGATGGGCGGTGTGGCTGGGCCAAACCTGGGTGGCTCTGTGACCTTGTGCACCAGGTCACACCACCACTCATTTGGGGAGCCCTCTCTGGGCCAGGGTGTGGCAGGTTTCATTCCCTGATACTTGTAAAGGGCTTGAGACCCTTGGCTGGAAGGTACCTTCAAGGGTACATCTACCCTGAAAAACAAACCAACAGAGCGACAGAGTCTCAGAGCCCCGGTCAACTGACTGTGGGTTTGCGGGGCTACAAACAGCAGTGTAGATACTCACGCACAGGCTGGAGCTTGGCCTCTGAGATCCAACCCTTTGGCTGGGTGCCAGAGCCCAAACAGGAACGTCTGCACTTCTAGTTCTAACCCTGTAGCATGAGCTTGAGTCAGCAGACGGGGGCTCAGAGATGGGCGCTGTCGTGGGGTTTGTCGGTTTGACTGCAGTGTAGACATACCCTAAGAGCCCAGGAGGTCAGACTTATGGACTGAGGAGTGTGGAGAGAGTCTTCTAGGGTAAACAGCAGTAATAGCCACTTGCTTCAAGTCTAGACACAGGGAACTGGCATGAGGGGAAAATTTCAAATACATCTTACCTAAAACTTGGCTTCTTGTAAACTTTCCTGAGGGCTTTGCCCTCTCCCCAGGCAAGTTTGCTAATTACTTCTTTATTTAAACAAAGAGGTTTTTCTATCCTACCCCATCTTCTCCTTTTGTGGATCCTTCAATGAAACTGCTGTGCTGAATTTATTACAGGCACAGTTATTTCTACAACAGGTTGTGGTATCATAAGCAAGGGATCATGCCAGGATCCGATCAAATGGGAAGCTAGGGCTTAAGAGAACTATTTCATCCGAGGAGAAATTGCAGCTCCACGTTCTCCTCATAATGAAAGCACCTATTTAAAGAGATTAGTTTTTCTCTGAAATAATCTTGCCTTAGAAATCCTAAATAAATCAGGAATGGAAAATCCCACCCAGAAATGCCAGCAACAGAAAAACTAGGAAAACCTCGTCAGAAAAGTTTCTTCATGCATGGCAAACACACTCACACATCCCTACAAACACATGCACACACACACACAGGGACTCATACTCTGGAAATCAGAGAAGTTCAAACACACACACTCATGCACACCTGGGTGTGTCAGGCAGATTCTCATCTCAGTTATGCTGGTGTAAAACTGATGTCAGTGGAATGACTCCAGATTTGCCCCTCTGTAACAGGGACTGGAGCATGAAAGACTCCAGATTCAGTCCTGTGTGATAGAGATGGGCTCCGGTTTTGCTTACTTTGCTCTTCTCTCTCCAGTTTCTGCATGTGGTGAGCTTGTGGCTTTGGTGATGCTTTCCTGAAGTGACGGAACAGAATGGTGCACATATCAAAGTGGAATAGTTTTTTTGTTTCTCTTTTGCTTTTGGTAAGAGTGAGGCATGTAATGACACCTCAGTTTCTGCTCCAATGCACAAGCACCTTTAGTATGCATGGGGAAATTTGTCACCTTTTATCAGAAACGCAAGTGCCAGATGAGTTGTTGCTGGAGATTGCTCTGAGTCCAGGAGCTCTGTGAGGCTTGGGAGGGTCAATGTGCACAGCCAGTCACTGTGCCTGGAGTAAAGTCAGCAAGTGCTGAGCCCTCGATGCTTGTTCCCCTCGGTTCTTGTGTGGGAGCCAAGGAGCAGATGATGGGTTGGCTGCTGTTGCTGGCTGCGCTAGCACTGAGCGGTAAGTGATTCTGTGGCATACAGAGGTTAAAGATACTGTTAAAAGAACCATCAGAGGAGCGATGCTGGATGATAATGAGGCTTCCCCTCCACATACTTTCACTCTCACAGAGTGTTTGGCAGTAAATCATTGCTGCTTTGGGTTGGGGATTATTTCTAAAGCAACAGGGACAGGGTCACAACTCAATTACAAGGGCTCAGTGCTGAGAATCTGCCCTGGGCAAAAGGGAGCAGGAGCCACTGGAAAAGTCAGCAGGGTTCTCTTTAGGTCTAGTTCAGATTCCATGGGAGGAAGTTTCTGCTGTTCAGCCATGGACTGAAGTTCTTCTAGAGCAGCTTTTCCAGATTGAGTATGAGGCTGGTGCAGCTGGGAGGAGACAAACCCTCCTTTTCAGGAGCCCATATTTTCTGGCCAATGTCTGTTACATTTGGACCTGCATCTGAATTCCTGAAGTGGCAACGTTTGGGTTAGTTACTCCTAGGCTGCGTGTCTCTAGTGCAGAGAGCTGAGCTGAGCTGGCAGAGTGACTGGTCAGGGGAGCTGCATTTCCTGATGGTGATTAGATCACCTTACTCCTATCGCTGCTTTTTTCCTCTTCCTTTTTGTAGTCCTGACCCGAATCTCCCCACCATGGCACAAGCCCGCCACCAGAGATGTCTCGTTCATAGTGCCCTGGGGACATTCAAAGGTGCTGCAGTGCCAGGCCTTGCTCCTGACTGGGAGAAAGTGTCCGATTCTTCACAATCATTCTGCTGTGAGAAATGAGCTTCCAGTCCCCTGAGAGGCAGATGGGGAGGAAAGGGCCTTTGTTCAACAACTAGCTCGTGAGTGCACTCAGCCTTATTGAGTTGGAGATGGCCAGTTGCCTGGATCCTATGGCACCCCTTATCCTAGAATCGTAGGACTGGAAGGGACCTCGAGAGGTCATCTAGTCCAGTCCTCTGCCCTCAAGGCAGGACTAAGTATCTGGATCAACCCTGACAGGTGTTTGTCTAACCTGCTTTTAAAAATCTCCTGACAGAGATTTTACAACCTCCATAAGCAATTTATTCCAGTGCTTAACCACTCTTGACAGTTAAGAACTTTTTTCTAATGTCCAGCCTAAACTTTCCTTGCTGCAATTTAAGCCCGTTGCTTTTTGTCCTATCCCCAGAGGTTAATAAGAACAATTTACCTCCCTCCTCCTTGTAACAACCTTTTATGTACCTAAAAACTGTTATGTTCCCCTCTCAGTCTTCTCTTTTCCAAACTAAACAAACCCATTTTTTTCAGTCTTCCTCATAGGTTATGTTTTCTAGACCTTTAATCATTTTTGTTGCTCTTCTCTGGACTTTCTTCAGTTTGTCCACATCTTTCCCGAAAGGTGGTGCCCAGAATTGGGCACAATACTCCAGTTGAGTCCTTATCAGCACGGAGTAGAGCGGAAGAATTACCTCTTATATCTTGCTTATAACACTCCTGTTAATACATCCCAGAATGATGTTTGCTTTTTTTGCAACAGTGTTAAACTGTTGACTCATATTTAGCTTGTGACCCACCATGATCCCTAGATTGCTCTACCCCAGTACTCCTTCCTAGGCAGTCATTTCTCATTTTGTATGTGTGCAACTGATTGTTCCTTCCTAATTGGAGTACTTTGCATTCGTCCTTATTGAATTTCATCCTATTGACTTCAGACCATTTCTCCAGTTCGTCCAGATCATTTTGAATTTTAATCCTGTCCTCCAAAGCACTTGCAACCCCTCCCAGCTTGGTATCGTCTGCAAACTCTCTCAGTGTACTCCCTGTGCCATTATCTTAATCATTGATGAAGATACTGAACAGAACTGGGAACCCTGTGGGACCTCACTCAATAGGCTCTTCCAGCCCTGTGAACCATCGTCTGGGAATGGTTTTCCAGCCAGTTTTTCACCCACCGTGTAGTAGCTCCATCTAGGTTGTATTTCCCTAGTTTGTTTACAAGAAGGTAATGCAAGACAGTATCAAGAGACTTACTAGAGTCAAGATATACCACATCTACCGCTTCCCCCCTCTCCACAAGGCTTGTTACGCTTTCAAAGAAAACTATTATTGGCAGGACACAGGCTGCAGCTACTGGCCTTTTTACTCAACCTGCCTGGTACTGTTACAAAAGCAATAAGAACAAACAAAATTGCATTGCACGTTACAAATGAAAATTATTCCTCTGCCCAGGCTATCCCAACGAGACACCTGGGGAGCTGTGGTCCCATAAGTCATAGGGACTGTAGCTACCTAGTGCCTTTCAGACAGAGATGATTTCCCTCTGGGAATCTGATGCGCTCACGAGGACTTTGAGCAGAGAAAAACAGAAGCCTTGCAAGGGGGCAGTGTAAACCACACACATTCTTCCCCCCTCCCACACACCTCATGCAAACACAAATGCCACATAGACCTTATCTCTTACTCCACATGCAAACAAAATCTCTTTCTTACCTCCCCAACCTCTCCCTCTGCCCCATACGAACTCATGCACTTATACACCACCTGCACATGTTCTTTAGCACACACAGACGCACCAGTCACAGTCCCTCACATACTCTCTCTCTCCCATATACCCTTGGACGTACCCCTGCACACACAGACATTTGCAGTTTGGAAGCATCAAACTCTTCTTACTCTTCCTCCAGAGAAGGGCAGATCTGCTGTGGACCTGGGGGGCTTGCTTCATTTAAGCCTGTGGCTAATGGAGAAGGTGCAGGTGCTTTCCCCAGTTAGACGGGCTGAGGAGCAGGCTTCCCACAGAGCCCCAGATGAACCCATAGTCTTTCTTGCACTTGGGGGGGGGGGGGGGAACATATCTCTGAAGGCTTGAAAACCGAAAAGACAGATGAAGAAGCGGAGGTCACCACTGGGCCCGGGCTGCTGCAGCATGTGCTGCGAGCAGAGGAAGACAGCGTGCTGCAAATGCTCACTCCTGTGCTGAGGTTTAGCCTGTTACTATTATCAGTCAGCCCAAGGCTAGAATCGAAGGCCAGGCCTGGAAAGGTGCCTCTCTCTTTGTCACAGGCACAGCCCATTGTAGTGTAGGGCAGTTCCTATGGATCCTGGTAAAGCTTTGCCCTGAACCTTGAATCCAGCTCCAGAGGGCAGGGTCACTTGGCAGGGAGTGAAAACCTGCAGCCCATTGTGTGGGCAGGTGGAAAGGAAAACACTTTGGCAACCCCCCGAATTTCTGTAGCCTAAGCAGTTCCTGCCAGTCCCTGTTCTGTACAGACCCTGGCACCAGCCTCCTGCTATTCACTACACATAGTCGTGGTAATGCCTAACACTGCACATCTGCTAAGGAAATCGAACAGGAAAGAACAACTCCAACTGCTTCTTTGTGTCCCCAGGCTCTGCTGAGGATCCAGATTTGGTTTGCTACAGGAACTGCAAGCAATGCAATTTCAGCTGCACTTGGAAAGCTAAGACCACTTCAGGAAATGTCACCTATATTCTTAAGTTCTGGTGAGTCACAGCCCCAACAGTGGGACCATGTGAGTGGGAAGAATAGTGCTGTGATGATGTTGTCTGCCTACCTGATGGGCACAATAGAGATGGACAGGTAGATCAAGCAAATAAAAACCCACCTGCAGTATGCACCAGAGAGTGGGTGGTGGTGATGGAGAAGGTATCATGGCACATCTCAAAGCACACAAAACGAACTCACTAGTATGTTTTTGGGATGTCAGGTAATATATGCACAAAGATGCTGGGGAGATGGAGGATGGATAGAAGGCAGGGAAGGCGACGGGATGGAAAGTCAGAAATCCACTGGAGGCGAGGGTAAGTGGAATACCAGTGAAGGCAATGGTGTAGGTAGGATCTGGACAGGGAGGCAGGGAACTTAGCATTCATCCATCTCCCTAAATTCTCTGCCAGAACTCCATACATAGGCACTAGAAACAAGTGAGAGTTCCTGCGCGGAAGCCTGCAGACAGTTTGTACATGTGGATGGTGAAGATATTTGAATGCCAGGCGGCCTGAGCACGCAGCCTGAGGGAGAAGACTCAGCGCTGGGGTGCAGAGTGTGCACATTAGGCCCTCTGGTTCCAGCAGCAGGAAGATAAGCAGTAGGGAAGAGGGTGGAGACAATGAGATTGGCCCGCTCCCTTCCATCACCAATGGCCATGTTGCCCTGGGCTGTGCCTGGCACAGCCGGCACAGGCCTTGCTCAGACACACTCAGGATCTAGCCCAGTTAGAGTCAGGCACCCTCTGTAGATTTAGCAGCGGGTGGGCCTTTGCCAAGAGCAGGGGATTCCAGCGTTCCTCTCATTCACGCTCCCTGGGCAAGGCTGGCTAGAGCCACACAAGGCCTCTGTAACAATGTGTAGGCCAGGGGCTGGTGGGCAGCAGCGGCACTATGGCACCGCACCACAGACACACTGCAATCAATAACGGACACACCCTGGCAGTGGCACTGCAGCAACCAGCTTTCTTCCTTCCCTAGTTATCACAGAACCTATCCCTGCAAGGAATTCAAGATGGCGTCCTCCACTCACTACCGCTTTTCTTATCGGACATTGTGGCTCCTAGAGAACCTCACTGCCTGGGTGGAATCCCACAGTGGAGGCAGAGTCGAAAGGACCCAGAACATCACTTTGCAACTGGAGAATGCCAGTAAGCATCCCTCTGAAGCATGCTTTCTTTGTAACACTGGCTCTTGCTGGGGCAGGGGCTAATGCTAGTTCGCTTGCTGCTGCAGCTGGATTAGCAGGGGGCCACATGAGCCTCCTTAGGAAGCAAACAGCTGCTTTCCTGTGATGCAAAATCTACAGCTGTGAAAGCAGCTGGACTGACAGCCTGGAACCTGCACCCTCATCCTGCCCAAAGGAAGACGGTGGCAGAGGAGACTCCACATGTTATCCCGCCACTGTCTCCCCCAGCTCTGCCCCAGGTGAGGCTAGCAGAAGAGGGGAGCTCAGTTTCCACAGCCATTTAGCTCTGAGCCCCTGTGCTGGGTCTGCCAACATGGCAGCAGGCAGCTGGTGGCACCTGTGCTGATGTTTTCTGTGACATGGACCCCACTGTGTTTGTGTGTGCGCATGTGCACATATGTATATGTGCATGTATGTGCACACACAAGATCTGTTTCTGAGGTTCCCTTGGCCCTGCTGAATCACACACCACCTCCACCCATCTGCCCCACCTGTTACAAACCCCAATAACTCCTATTGTCACATTGTAATTCCAGTCAAATTGGATCCACTGCCGCCTGATCAAGTAACATTCTCTAAATCCAATGGTACCCTGAGGCTGACACTGCAGCAGCTAGATAACTGGATTGTCAGATACGAACCGTTACGAAGGGAAGCTCGGTACAGACAGATGAAGGGCACCAAATGGACACAGGTGGGTTGAACAGACACAGTGACCAGAACTCAGAAAAGTGAAGTCCCAAGGGGCAGGGATGCTAAGGCAGGTGACCCCAACCCTGCTCAGGCTCACTGTTTCTCCTCCCAGTAATCCCACAGCGAGGATGCTGGTTGTGGAAGCTGATGATCAGTAATTGTCAATACCATTATGTAAGCACGTCTAGTGCACCCACCGCCTGAGCAGCTCAGTGCCCTGGTGACGTATTTCCTGCAGCCCAGCTGCTCCTTCCATCTGTTCCGTTGTATAATAAAATCTCCCCTTCTTTATCAGGCATGGATTATGCTGTCACCCGTGACAGGATCTGGGGCTTGTTTGCAGGGATTACACAGGAGGAAAAACCCAGATAATAATAATAAAACCCCGCAGTTTGGTTCCAGTGAAGTCGTTCTCAGACACTTCAAAGATGTGATACAAATTGCCCTTGTGCTGCACTGGCCAACAGCACCCAGGCTCCAGCACCGCACACCAGCCCTGAGGGGAGGCGGGGGGAAATGAGAGCCTGAGAGGCCAGTTAGTCTCCTGGGCTCACCTGAGCAGGAGGGCCAGGGTTAACAGAGTGAAGCCCAGCACTAGAGAGCCAAGCACCTGAGCAAAAAGGGGCTGCTGGGGAAGGAGGCTGGAGTCGGTCTCTGGGATGAGGGAGATGTCAGGGACATGGAAACACTCCAAGGGGAGACTAAGCCCAGGAATCCTGCCCTGGAGTAAGGACTCTGGCAAGAGGCATGGCAGGAATGACGTAGCCACAGGGAGTAGAGGAAGTTCCAGTGGCAAACCCAGAAACAGGCAAGAAGAGAGAGAGGCTGTGAAGGAAGGAGACCAGGGAAATAGCAACAAGACCTGGGACTGAGCAGACCTGATTGCTGGTTGTGGGGTCCGTGGGTTTGAACCAATGTAGAGGGTAGGCCCAGGTTCCCCTGCCAGCCACCAGTGTCGTGGCATAGAGCCCTGAGCTGGCCTGAATGCCATCTGGAGATAGCATTTGGAGAGTTGTCCTGTTGGGCTTTGTAATCCCGGAAGAGGTGGATTAAACAGTCATTAGGCCAGAGGGGCAGAACTTGGATGCTTGCTCCCAAGTTCTCATTTTTTAGCACTGCAATCCACACTGTTCTGGGATGGAGCAGGTGCCTCGATCCTTCTCGCAGAGCAATGAAGCTGCAGGAGCTATTCCTGCTGAGAAAGTGCCAGCTTTGCCCCTGACGGTCTCAGGCTCTCTCTCTCTCCTGCTGTACTTGTTTTGCAGAAAACTCCTTGCATGAGGCTCATAAGAGGTGGGCTCCCCACCACCAAAGCACTTTACAAGAACATATGAATGGTCACACTGGCTCAGACCAATGGTCCGTCTAGCCCAGTGTCCTGTCCTCCAACAGTGGTCGGTGCCAGAAGTGTCAGAGGGAGTGAATAGAGCAGAGCAGTTATTGAGTATCCATCCCCTGTCGCCCAGGCCCAGCTTCTGGTAGTCAGAGGTTTAGGAACACCCAGATCATGGGGTGGTGTCCCTGACTATCTTAGCTAACAACCATCGCTGGACCTGTCCTCCAGGAACTCATCTAATTCTTTTTTGAACTCAGTTATACTTTTGACCTTCACAACATCCCTGGCAATGAGTTCCACAGGGTGACTGGGTGCTGTGTGAAGAAATATGGCCTTTGGATAAGCTTTCTCCGGTTTGTTTTTAGGTGGCATGTCAGAACCAAGGTGAATACAAGAGTAACAACATAACAGGTCAGCTTATTATACTGTACCCTCGCAGATACAGTAAATGCCATTTAAAGGGCTTGATCCCAGCACAGTGAGAGAAACGCCTGCTGGGAAGGCCTGGGGACCCTCCCTGCACCTTCTGCCCAAGAGTTCCTCTCAATATCACTGCACGTTCCTAGGAGAGGAGCCCTCTCAGCCTCCAAGTCAACACCCCTATTGCCCAGCTCTGGTTTATGTATGAACCAGATTTGTGCAGCTGCTCACAGCCCATAAACCCTTGCGCTGAGTCCCCACGTCCCACAAAGACTCCCTCAAAGCGCCAGGGGAACGGATACACAGGCCTGTGTTGCCTCAAAGGTAGAGAAACCTTTCCTCTAATGACACCCATTAGAGTGTCAAACACTAGAGTGTTTGACATTAGAGGAAAGTGGTAGCAAAGCCTCTGTTCTGTGAGACACGCTGCAGCTGGGGGAGTGCCCAGTCGCCTCCTCTCTCCACCCTCTGCTACTTTCCAAGCGTTCAGAATTACAGCTGCTGATCAAATCCATGCACTGCCAGTCACTCAAACACCCACCTGCTCCTTAACTCTCATGCTGGGAGGTAATTTCTCATCTGACACGAGCGTGGCCTCAAGCCCCAGTAGCACTGAGTAAGAGTAGTGTCCCATGAATTCTGTTCTGATGCTCGGGGACCGAAGCCTCTTTGACCCCACAGGCCTAGGCTCCCTGAAACTGGCTCCAGCTACATGGCAGCCAGAAGGGCACGGTGCACATATGAAGCTGAAAACTCCTGCTGGATTGTTCACTCAGTCCCCGCTGTGTTGGTTTGTTTTAGTGATATGCAACTTGGGAACAACAGCAGCCTGCGAAGTCCAGATTCGGCACAAAACAGCCCATTGGAGCAGCTACTGGAGCGACTGGAGCAAATCCATCTTTGTTCCTGAGGGTGCGAGATTTCACATGGTTCATTCTGTGTCCTGACGGGCTTAGAAGAGAGGCTGCCTTTGGGGGAGGGGAGGAAAATGAAGTTAGGCAAGAAGTGGCAGCTGAGGGGAGGAAAACCAGAGGGCAGGATTTTGCAGAGAGAAACAAACAGGTGGCCAGAATTCCCTCCTGTCATTCCAGAAATTCCAGAGGTGAATTACACAGTGGGGAGACTCGGGAGGAACGGACAGAGAAATGTGACATTCCATTGGCAGGTAATACAGTGTGTGGATGAGACACAGCTCCACCACCAGACACGCAATCAGGTCCGGGACCCTGTCACAATGCAGTTCCAGTGCGCAGTGTGAATGGGGCCTCAAGCAGTCCTTTAACTCTCCTGTGACAGGGCTACAGCCCTGGCCCCTCTTGTCCAATCAGGATGCAAGCTGTAGTTTCGACATCCTCCCCCATTCAGAGTCCAGATGGGTCTGTGCCAGTAACATAGCAGCTGTGACAGCAGCTTCCTGGCCACTGCATGAGGGCTGCAAACAAGCTCAGACTGCACGACCATTTACACAAGGCTGCCCTTAATTCTGCCCAAGTTATATACACACACACACACAGCTTCAGGGGAGCCAGAATCTCGTCACTTAGTGTCACTCTTCCAAACCCCTGTCAGGAAGCCCATGAGGAGCAGTGGAAAGTCAATTACACGCTGGCTCTCTACATGCCAGCGTGCAGGTGCACAGAGCTGAAGAAGGAAGTCCCTGAAAAGGACGAGACGACACTGACCTTGGCTCTCTCTGGGGCAGAGTATCACCTTTCTATGAGCGCATCTAACCCAGCAGGGAGAGGCCCTATGCGGACATATCGCATTCCTCCAGAACATCACACAGGTACAGAGACCTCGGCTCCCTCTCCCTGCCTCAGACAGCGGTCCCTCCAAAGAGCCGCTACCCTAACAAGCCTCCTGAAAGGATCAGACCCATCCACTGCTGGCCCTGCTCCCGTGGCCCCAGACAGGGACTGAAGACAGAGCACTGGGTTCCATGGCATAGCGACTAACAGCCATTTCCCTGGGTTATTTCCTTCTTTGCTATTTGAACTAACTGCATCCCCAAAGCTCTCAATGTTGTGAGGCCTCTGCAAGGGGGACAAGAGCCCACATCTCCCTCTCTGAGCAACTGCAGGATCAGGACTTTGGGTAGATAGTGAACAGAGAACTAGACTGCGCCCCTGCTCCCATGCTGCCTGCCCCTGGATGCCGTGAATTTGGTGCCATGTCTTTGTGCCGTTGGTGCCATGTTTCTGCTGAGATGTCTCCTTGTGTTTCCTCCCAGAAATGAGCTTTCTGAATGTCAGCTCAGCTGGCAGCAGCGTGACAGTGCAGTGGGCAGCAAAGACCAATGGGACCTTCTACTGCATTGAGAAGCAACCCCTGGAAGACCCCCAGGAGGACCACAAGGAATGTATCCACAAACAACTCTTTGAAAAGGACAGCTATATGGATACAGGTAACAAGGACAAAACCCACCTCTAACACACCTTTCTTCAGCCTCCCTCTCCCAGCGCCCTCCCAACGGGGACCCTCCTCTTCTGCTAGTTGTTTGGAAACTAAATGCCCCTGTGGTAACAGCCAGCCTGATCCAAACCCCCGCAGTCAGCCTGAATCTCTGCATCAATTTCAATGGCCCAAAGATGGGAAGAGGCTGTGTGAGGCAAGTGCACGGTTCCATCTGGTGCCAAAGCCAGCCATGCTTTCCAAGTTCAATTTGCAGATGAGCCCAGCTGTCCTTTGGGATCTGTGCGTGTTTTGGCCTCTCACAATGTTCCTTTACTTATTCTGGAAGCTCACTCGACTTGGCGAAGTCGGGAAATCAGCTGAGATATGCAGCCTGCCTCACTCTCTCAGTGACTGTTATGGCCCAGTCCTAGTCTCACCATGGTGTAGCCAGGCCCTCCCCAGGGGATCAGGCAGTGCAGATAGAAAGGTCACTCCCATCCCCTTATCTGAGGGGGTGTGTGGGGAGGTTTGATGATGTCTCCTGGTTTTTTGCTCCAGGGACAGTGAAACCCAGGAAGTGTTACAGAATTGCCATTCATGGAGGGGGACCAGAGAAGCACTGGACGTTTGGTTCCATGTACCACTTTGCTACAAACAGTAAGTCTGCATACGGTGTGTTTCCACTGCGGAAGGGCAAGACCCACTAAAATTGCTTTTATCACACAAGTGCTAGGCAGAGTGTGATTCACAGATGATCTGTGGTAGGCAGGGCCTGTGATCCTCAGAAGAGAGGGGCTGATGGTGGAATTAGTTCTTTTTAAATGCATTGTTTGGGGGAGGGATTTTCTTCTCATGTTCTAAAAATTGGCCAGTTGCACGTAGTAATAGCCCCTCTGTCACGGAGTGTGGGGGAGTCTGGGCCCTGCACCCCCGACTTCCTGCGATTCACTATGACTCTCAGCCAGCCAGTACAACAGAAGATTTATTAGACAACAGAAACAGTCTGAAGCAGGGCTTGTAGGTACAACCAGGACCCCTCAGCCAGGTCCCTCTGAGGGGTAAGAAGCTTAGACCCCAGACTTGGGGGTCTCTGCCTCTTCCTAGCCAGCCCAAAACTGAAACAAAAAACCTTTCTAGCAGGTTCTCTCCTTTTGTCCAGTTTGCCGGCAAAGGAGTTGACTCGCCCCACCCCCCTCCCGGCTCAGGTTACAAGCTCAGGTACCATCCCTCCCCTAAAGTCACCCCCTGTTCTCCCATCCCCCTTGCAGACAGCCCCAGTAAAACTAAATGACATTCCCAGGTCAATCCACCCCGCTCCCTACTGCGTCACACCCTCCCAGAGCCGAAACACCCCTCCCTCCGTGCAACCTTCTGCCCTCACTCAGGGAGCAAGAAATTATTTGTCATGGCCCTGCACGAAATGTGCAAGGCTCCTCAGAGAAACAAACAAGGCCACAGTCCCTGCCCTGCAGAAGGGACCATCTCAGTTTTACATCACGCAATAAGTGCATGACAAGAACTCATGCATGAGGGCAAGGGGAAGTCCTCTCCAGCCATACACAAGGGGCCTTTCCCAAACCCACATGGCTCGCAGGGTGGCTCTTCAGAGCACTGGTCTGTATTCGTGGGAAAGCAAGACGCCTGTATAATCCTCACTCCGCAGAGGCAAGAATTCTTTAGGGACAGGCAGCCCTCTAAGGGTTCAGTCTGTGTTCAAGCAAAGGCTGAAGATTCATGTTGTCAGTTCTTATTTTCCCTAAACCATTTAGTGTGTCGCTTGTGATCCAGTGAACTGAAGTTAGCAGGTTATGGGCAGACGAAATAAGCTAGGGTGAGAAGATCCACGGCTTCCTGGCCTGCTTTCTAGCTGTGAATCCATGTGCACTCAGCCAATTACTACTTTTCTTTCCTACCTCCCCTTTCACAGCTTCTTTGGATGGGCCCATTCACATCCGGAACATCACAGCGAACTCTGCTTTCCTGCTGTGGAAGCCGTCACTGCTCTCCCAATGCCCCGGCATGCTGAAGAAATACATCATCTGCTACACAAGTGAGCAGGACAACGGAATGGCATGTGAGTGTGAAACACCTGGCTTTCTCTCCCTTCCAATGTGTTACCGACCCCAGCGGGCTGCGGCATGGCCAGGCTCACAGGGAGGCAGTGCTGAGCTGGGCAGAAATCAGCCAGTGAGCGCACCTGCTCCCGCTGCCTCTAGAACGGTCAGTGAGTCCATGCGCTAAATAGATCTAGGGACAGGAGCACAGAGAGAAGCTGGGCAGGGCAGGGAGATAGAAAAAGAGATGGGAGGGAGGAAGGAAGGGGGCTGGTGGGCCCCTGTTCTGTAGGTGGAGGGTGTGGTAAGCAGTTTAAGAACTGAAACTGGGACAAGCTGTTTCAGAAAGAAAGCAGAATTGGGAGGGGTTTCCATGCTGTTGATAGCTCAATTAATCAGTCATCATCTACTCAGATCATGAAGTGAACTCCTCAGCGACACACTACACCCTACAGGACCTGCAGCCCAGCACCTCCTATCGAGTTGGGATTCAGGCAGCCACAGCAGACAGAGATGAGTCCTGCAGTCCCCGGCACCTATTTAACACCATGAAACTCGGTAACAGCCAATGGATGCTTCCCCCTATGTTTGTTTGGCCCAGGGCGGGGTCTGAAGTGAACATGTTGCAGGAGCTGCTTGAGGCTCAGACTCTCAGAAGAGGCTCTTTCTGCCTGCAGGAGTTTCTCTTCTCCTGGGGACCGACATCTCTTCTCTCCTGCAAGCAGAGTGATGCAGTTTTTGCAGAAGCTGAGGGCAAAGATGCTCACAAAAGCAAAACCAGGAAAAACAGAAAAGTCTGTGCTTCCCCCAGGGGTCCAACGATCAATGGGAAATGCGTACTTCCATTTGTATTACGGCGGCTCCCAGAGGCCCCAGCAGAGCTCAGAGCCTGCTGTCTTAGCCCCTGTACCAGCATACAGGGAAAGACTTTACAGTCTAAATAGATAAGGCAGGAAGGGAGGATTGTGATCCCCCTTTTCCTGATGGGAGCTGAGGCGCAAATGGTAAGAAGTGATCTGCCCAAGATCACACCGTGAGTCTGTGGCACAGCCAGGAATTAAATCCCATCCCCCTAGGCCTAGCCTGTGGCCTGAACCACAAAACCACCTTTCCTGGAGTGGCTGAAGCCCTGACCCTGTCCCTGGCCTGGCCACAGCCTCCCTGACTGGAATCTGCCCTTACATGCCACAGGGGCAGCTAGACAGAGGCCAAGCCCTGCCAGAGTCAAAGACTTGCTGACATCCAGCCCCACAGGCACCATACAAACAGGTCACCCCTCGGGAAAGGGACCTGAGGCCTTGGCACTCCTTGGGCGTGTGCTACCGGCACTTGGGCTGGCAGGGCCCATAGGGAACGTCAATGCTGCAGCTGGGCGAGAGCCTCCCGGGTCAGGCATAGACTCGTGTTAGAGGGCCTCAAGCAGCTCAGGCGGGAGCTGTGCTCTCAAGCCTGCCTGTCCCCCCAGGCTCAAGATACAAGCTGCAGCCCGAGTTGCCATGTCCACACTGCTCGAGCCCCTGCTAGCTCCACTCTCTCCCCAAGGCTGCTCACTTCCAAGTGCAGTCTGGACATTCCTCACCCAGCTCCCTCAAACATAGGTGCGATTCCCAGTAGAAACAAGGGACCAGCACAGAACGCCGACACACGCCTCTATTGGGAAGGGTGGCGTGCCAAGGAAAGCAACAAGGGCATCCAGGGATTGTGCTGGGGGAAGGAGACTATCCAAGTTCATGCCCACAGTGTGGTCACCTCAAGGCTCAAGCCATAGGCTATGCTAGTCCCTTCACTCCAGTACATCCTTGCCTCCTTGGCTGGGAACGAACGCCAAGTGCTGTCAGCGGGACACTGGGACTGGGGCAGGGTGGAAAATGGTCACTTGTACAAATGTTTTCCGTGTCCCATGTAATGCCAGTTCCAGAGGGCTCTAAGAGCAGAACTGTTTCTCCTCCTAGGTCCCAACCCTCCAGAGTGGAAGCTCAACCTCGGGTACCTCAGCATTTTCCTAGCCATCCCTGTCCTGGCTGTGTTTTACCACTTCCTCAAAAAGAGGTAAATGCACCGACTTTGCCCTCCCATTGCTCCCGTTCTCCCTGCCCTTTCACTCTTCTGCACATTAACCAACCTCTGCCAATGTCTTCCAGGGCCAAGAAAATCCTGTTCCCGCCTTTGCCCAACCCCATGGACAGCGAAGCCATCAAGTTCCCAGCTGAGGAGATGAGCCAGGTGAGTCTCCGATTCTGAACTCTCACCCCTGGGAAGAAGCTACAGGCCAGGTCTGCTGTGGGGAAGACGATAACTCGTGAGATACAAGTCAGAACATTATCTGAGGGAGAGTAATACTGCATGGGGAGTTGTGATCAAACCAGGCGTTGCTGCTCTCATGTAATTGCTGAACAATGTGCCAATAAAATATTAATTTGAGCACATCTGACCCCCAAACCCTGCCCAAAAAGGCCCAACACAGGGTGGGAAAGGTCTGGACCAAGTGCCATAGATATACAGACCCACAGTCAGCAGCAGAATTTGAAACTGGGTCCCTCAGCTCCCAAAACACAGGCCTCTTCCCACCCAAGTTCAGGAAGCGCTCTACAAGTAGCAGGCTCTTAGAGTCGCTGTGGCCAGTAGCAAGAGGGAATCCAATCACAGGCCCTAATCCAGTGTATGTCCCAGCAGCCTGATGGCAGGCCCAGACAGGGTCTGAGAGCTTGGAATTGTGTAGCTTCTTGCCTGAAATGCACCAGAATCTGCTCTGCCTTCGGCATGTCAACATGATGGTTTGTACTCAGCGCACAGAGGACTGACACACATATGCCCCACATCAGGCTGCTTTGCACTGAATATGTGCTTTGTCCTTTCCAGGTGAAGCCACGGCCAGGCTTTGTGGAGCCGTCAGAGAAAGTCAGCCCCACAGAACCGCTGGTGACCAAATTTATCTCGGACAAAGGGGAGCCTGACATAAACACAGAGACGCACTTGCTGCATCTCTACACTGTGACTGAAGAAACGGCAGAGATGTTACAGACAAAGGAGGGGCAGGCAGGCTCTGAGAATGACCTGCCATTTGAGTATAGAAGGCAGGTGCTTCTGACCCCAGAGGAAGAGGAACAGGAAGAGGATGATTTCAGAGAATTCGCTGGTGTTTGTGGTCAAAATAACCTTGCTGAAGCAGGCATGGGGCCTTCTCAGCCCCACCCAGACGAGGGTGCTGCCATTGAGCGGACAGGGCTCTCTCGGCCTCTGGTGCAGCTCTCCTTGCTGCTCTCAGACAAGCCTGTCATCATAAAGAATGGGGGCAGCTTTGACCTTTTACATGATAAGTGATCCGTGTCTTGAGGGTTCAGCTTGGGACAGCCTGGGAAGACAGAGTGTTGCAGTGACAAGGCACCATGTGCTCAGGCCTGTCTGGGCAGAGACCCCATGGTGCAGGACACAGGAGCTTCAGCAGGTCTCCTGAGAGACTTCCAATCTCAGTCTCTTTTTTCAGATTTTGAGTGTGAACTCTTTGCAGAAGGGGCTGTCGTTTATTACGCATGTCCCAGTCCCACAATGAAACACTGAAGAGGAAGACAGATTTCAGAGCGGTAGCCATGTTAGTCTGTATCAGCAAAAACAAGGAGTTGTTTTTACTGAATAGGACGAATGAACTGTTCGAACGTCCTTTATATTTTGATGTGCGAGAAAAGGTCCCACAGTCCAGCCATGGTCTCCTATTTTCTCATATTCCAGAGCCCCTTTCCTTGATTAGTATCAGGGGGGAGCCGTGTTAGTCTGTATCCACAAAAACAACAAGGAGTCTGGTGGCACTTTAAAGACTAGCAGATTTATTTGGGCAGAAGCTTTTGCATCTGAAGAAGTGGGGTTTTTTAGTCACGAAAGCTTATGCCCAAATAAATCTTTGGTCTTTAAGGTGCCACCAAACTCCTTGTCATTTCCTTGTTTGAGATTCTTTATGGTGGCAATAACCAGGGGTTATGATTTTGCAGGCGGGAGTTTCCTTATACAACGGGATCATCTAATCACCTAAGAAACCCCCAGAGGTTTGTTCTTGGCACCGATCAGGAACACGAGCATGCTCCTCTGTTTGTAAAGGTGCGTTCCCTCTGCTGCTCCACACCAAACAATCTCACTTTCAGCAAGAGAGAATCCCTCAGCTCGCAGGCCTCTGGAGCAGGGTGTGTACTGCTCGCGATAACCATGTACCACTGAGTCTCTGAGTCAGTGTCGGTCTGTGGAGTCAGGCCTCGCACTGCAGACCCTACTGGAAAGGATATACCAACTACTGAACAAAACCATTCCTGAATAAAGACTTTGGTCACTAAAACTGACAAGCTGGTTACAGATCCAAGTCTCTGTTCACCCACTATGCACAGAAGCACAAATACCCAATAATGCCAAATGAGGGGGTGGTTTTAGGATGCAAAAATGGAGAATAGGATCAGCTAGAGACTAACCAACGTATCTCCCTTTCAGACTTGTGCTAGGGTTTGAAGCCAAGGTGGTGCCAATGACCCCTGCATGTTTAATATAGTTTGTATAGTAGGAAGCTTGGAGAGCACCAATATGCCACGCTCAGGAATAGGAGCAAATCCTCGACTCAATGCTTATTCCGTGGGTGCAGCTCAGAGACTAGCTTTCATGTTTCAAGCTTAGGCTGTTGCAGGTAATTCGTGTCTTATTTAAGGCAAGGTTGAATCAGCACTGAGGATTGAGGGTTAACTTGTGGTTTGGCCTACATGATACATTTCTCGGAGACAGTCTCAGCGCATGCTGAATGTTCAAAAACATTTAGCAGCTCAGGAAAGTACAGGGAAAACCTGATGCTATCAGATGCTCAGCGACCTTCCCTGTACAAAAACATCAGCGGCATATGAATCAGGCTCAGTGGGCACACAGCCACCTGAGACACAGTTGGGGAGCTGCCTTGTCCCTCACTCTGCAAAGATACCAGCTGCCTAAAAAGGTGAATCTGGTCCCAATGCCACTGGTTAATGCATGTGCAGAGCTGCTCAGCTCATATAGTACCAATAATCACTGTACTGCAAAGTGATTGGAGTTTGTAGGGTGAATTTATTATTAATGAATAATTAAAGTGCCAGATTTTAGTGAATCTCTTTTTGCTTATCTTTCTTATTCACCCCTGCCATAGATTACATGTAACCCCCCCCCAGAGTAAAATAGAGAGCTCCCCTCAAAAAACAATTATACAAAACAACAAAATCCAACTACAACAAATATTGTGGTACTAACCTAGTGTGCAAACAATCGTTCTGCTGGCACGTTGCATCCCTTTCTCCCTCACTCGCTCTGTCTATTTAGATGGGAAACTGTTCGGGGCAGGGACTATCTCCTACGCTGTTTGAGCAGTGCTCTGATCTCAGCTGGGCTGCTGGGTGCTACTGGAATAGAGACAAACAAGAAGCGAAGGTGTTAGTAATGAGAGTGTGTCTCTAGAATCCACGTCTGATCCCAGCAGTCCCTAGCACTGCCTGGAGTCCACGGGGTGCTGTGAGTGGAAGTGTGGCTTTGCTCCAATCTCGTTGGAATTCCCATAAACAAGATCTTTGCTAGAAAGAACCAGGAGATTTTGGGCACAGAGCAGAACAGTTTTCCTGGGGGTGGAGGGGGAACTAATCCTCACGGTGAGATCTCTGCAGATGCAAGAACATTACAATCCAGATGGCAGTCATTTGCTCACAAATTCCCTTGGAGACAAGCCCAGATCATAGAATCATAGAAGATTAGGGTTGGAAGAGACCTCAGGAGGTATCTAGTCCAACCCCCTGCCCAAAGCAGGACCAGCACCAACTAAATAATCCAGCCAGGGCTTGTCAAGCTGGGCCTTAAAAAACCTCTAAGGATGGAGATTCACCACCTCCCTAGATAGTCCATTCCAGTGTTTCACCACCTCTGCAGTGAAATAGTGTTCCTAATATCCAACCTAGACCTCCCCCACTGCAACTTGAGCCATTGCTCCTTGTTCTGTCATTGCCACCCTAGAGAATAGCCTAGCTCCATCCTCTTTGGGACCCCCTTCAGGTAGCTGAAGGCTGCTATCAAATCCACTCACTCTTCTCTTCTGCAGACTAAATAACCCAGGTCCCTCGACCTCTCTTCATAAATCATGTTCCCAGCCCCTGATCATTTTCATTGTCCTCTGCTGGACTTTCTCCAATTTGTCCACATCCCTTCTGTAGTGCGGGGACCAAAACTGGACACAATACCAGTGTGGCCTCACCAGTGCCATATAGAGGGGAATTATCACTTTCCTTGATCTGCTGGCAATGCTTCCTACCTAATACAGCCCCATATGCTGTTGGCCTTCTTGGCAACAAGGGCACACTGCTGACTCACATCCAGCTTCTCATCCACTGTAATCCCCAGGTCCTTTTCTGCAGAACTGCTGCTTAGCCTATCAGTCCCTAGTCTGTAGCAGTGAATGAGATTCTTTCTTCCTAAGTGCAGGACTCTGCACTTGTCCATGTTGAATCTCATCAGATTTCTTTTGGCCCAATCCTCCAATTTGTCTAGGTCACTCTGGACCATATCCCTCTCCTCCAGCATATCTACCTCTCTCTCCAGTTTAGTGTCATCTGCGAACTTGCTGAGGGTAAAATTAATCCCATCATCCAGATCATTAATAAAGATGTTGAACAAAACTGGCCCCAGAACTGACCCCTGGGGCACTCTGCTTGACACCGGCTGCAAACTACACATCAAGCCTATAATTAGGGTGAGATGGGAGTTTTGCCATTGGCTCCAACAAAGCCAGTTTTTCATCCTTAGTCTTTATAATCATTTATCACAGCTCACTCCCTGGCCTCTTGCTTTTCTGGGCTGTTGTGACCTGACTAGGGGACTTTCTCAACTAGGGGAGGGAGCAGAGCATCAGGGCTTCTGGAAAATGACTGGCGAGCTCTTTCCTCTTAGACCTGGCAATGGAAAGTAAGACTGTTCTTCACCCAGTCATCAACACTGAAACTGTAGTGGCAAGTTAAGAAACCTATCAGTGCTCTGCATCATCCTTTCACTTCCTGATGCGACATCTAGCTCTTCTGCTCACTTGCTTGTCACTTTTTCATGGACTTTAGACACCGACCTTATCATCATCAATACTCACCTGCCCTGTTTTTTTCTGTTCCAACATGTACAGCAATAAAATCTCTGTTATTTAGAAACTGGGAGCCCCTTTCATCCTGAGTGAGGACAAAGTGCTTTATGGACGAGGCACATGGATCACTTCACCCAGCATCAAAATGCCGCCACTTCAGGATGAAACACGACAGCTGCTTCACAACACTCAGCCACGGTGTGTAAGCGTTTAAAGCATGAAGTCAATATTCAATCCAGCTGAAACACCAAGGAAAATGGAGGGAGGTGGAATGCAATGATCAGAGCTGGAATTTGGCAAAGGCACCAGGATTAACAAGATTCACTCTTGTGGCAAGTACCATGAAATTTTTAATAAGAACAGCTGACCAGGACCAGTTTTATCCTTCTTTCTCTAGTAAGAAGGTGAGTGTCTCCTAACCCCATACTTGGGCACTTTCATTCTAATTCAGAGGGAAGGATACCACCTGCGGAATAACCATCGCCACTTCCTGCAGTACCTCGGTGTTAGTGCTCAGTCTCTTTTCAGAGTACTGGCCATCCTCATGGGTGCGCAGCAATGTTGGACCTGACACAGTCCTTGCACAAGATCCTACTAAGGGCTCTCCTTGAGTCTAGTCACAGGTAGTCTGAATTCTGCATAGCTGCAGGAGCCACATCTGACAGTAGTTGCTGACCTGGGTGAAACATGTTTGTGTGTCACTGACCAGCTTACCGCTAATTGGCCTCCTTTGGTGGTAGCTCAGCAGAGGTGAAGGAGTGAATAATTTAGGTCTGGAATCAAATTCCCGCTTCTGCCTTAGGAGTGGGCTGGTCCTTTCAACGAAGGGCTGGAACAGATGTTCCAAGGAAGATTCTCACTCACAGCCAAGGAGAGAGGCTGCATAGGAGAGCTGTTAAGGGACTTGTACTGATTGCACAATCTATTGAAACCAAACAACACCAATGTTAACTAAGAGATAAACATCAAGCATCTCTGAAGTGAGTGTACCGCAACACAAATAAAAACAATAAGCAAGTCTCAGCTAAACCAACCTGCAGAATATTTATTCCATGCACCTAAGACTGATTCTCAGCTTGCTTCCAATGCAGGTCTCTGCAGCCTGATTATAGCCTGGTTTTGAAGTGTGTTTTCAGTATTAACTCCTATGTAATTGATAGCTCCTGCCCATGGATTACATTCTTTGAGAACCAGGTCCTCAGCTGGTGCAAGTTAGCATTGACATGAATGGAGCTTTGCTGATTTTGGCCAGCTGAGAATCTGGCCCAGCATTTTAAAACATCTTTACTTTCTGTGAAGGCAGGAGCTTTAAGTCTTCACCTTTCTTATGAATTTATAACTTCTTTCAATAACCCTCTTTAAGCTGATGGAAGGACTTTGCATAAAAAATACCAAACAAAGCTGCAGTCAGCAAGGTCTCTCCCCCGCCCACCCCCAAACAGTTTGCAACAAGGAATCAGAATAAGTCAACACAAGAAAGAAGGAATAAATGGAGCATTCCCCAGCCTTTATTCAGCCTGGATCTGTGATGCTGGCTGAGGCTAGCTTTTCCAAAGCAGCAACTCCTGTGGCCCTTTTCCTAAGCACCTGTGCTAGGGAAGGAGAGCTGAGCTTGGGAGCTGGCCACCCTGGAACCTGCTGTATTTTCTTATCTTAGGGTACATCTACACTGCACGATTATTTCGAATTAGCTTAAACCGATATTACAAAACAGATCTAATAAAATCGGTTTAGCGCGTCCACAGTGGGATCACGAAATCGATTTTTCATTGCGTACCATGGTCAAAGCTACCATCGATTTCAGGAGCGGTGCACTGTGAGGTAGTGTTCCTCAGCTATCCTAGTTCCACTTCCACGGTTGAGAGCCGTGCCTATGGGTAGAAAACATTGCCCGGTCGTGCTGAGGTACAGCCTCACCCCTCCCTTTCGTGAAGGCAGCAGACAACTGTTGCGCCTTTTTCCCGGAAGTGCAATTTGGAAGGCACCGCCATGCCGCAATCATGGACCCATGCATATCACAAACGGATCCTGACGTTGTCAACACCTCGCGTACTCTCTGCGCAGCCTTCAGTACACGGAGAAGGTGACATTTACAGTACTCCAGGAATTATTTATTTTATTTCTCTTTCAATGTGCTGGGGGGGGGGGAGAGACTGAGAGCTGTTCCGTGAACCACGCAATGATACCGTGTTTTATTAAGCTACAGACTATGGGCGCTCAGCCAAAGAATGCAATATTGTTTTCAGAGACTGCTGTTGGAGACTGGTACTGTAGTCCTCATTACCCCCCTCCCTCCCCTCCTGAGCATCCGTTTGAGTCTCTGGCTTCCGCTACAGTTGTCCCGCCCGCTGTGTATCCTGGAGTTTATTTTTCAAAGCTTTGCCTTTCCTGTTCTTTAACAAGCTCTGATCAAACAGATTCTGTCTACATCCAGCGATTACAGATCTCAGTATCTCCGTACGGTTACAATAAGGAGCTATATTCTGCATATTGAACTGCATCGCCACAAGTGCTGATCAGTGGACCGTGAGCAGAGCAAATGTCTTCTAAAGGTCGGCGCGGCTTTTCCTGCTTTCGGCACTCCGCATCGAGGTTCCGGATTTGCGGACCAGAGCGTCAGTGCGTGACACTGTGGCTACCTCTGGAGGCCACTCATGCTCGATATTTCCGTCCACACGAACCCTAATCCGAGTTATCACTTTTGAATTTAGCGCTACTCCTCTCGTCTGGGAGGAGTTCCGAAATCGATTTAAGGAGCCGTTTAACTCGATATTAATGACGACGTCATGTGAATGGGTACAGCGTTAAAATCGGTATATCAGCCATTAAACTGATTTAAAGTTGCAGTGTAGACCTGGCCTTAGAGCCTTCATGTGTCTGGTATTGTAGGGGCAGTCAGTGCTATGCAGCAATACCACCACGTAGTGCTTACAGAGCGCTTTCCATCAGTCGCTCTATGCGTTTTACAGAGCAGGTAAGATCAATTGCTGCACTGCACACACGGATTAATTTCCATCTAGACAGGCTCTATTTGTGTTATGGTAGCGCTTGAGGCCCCAGCTTGGCTGGGGCTCCATTGTCCTGGTTCCTGCTCCTAAAATCTTATAATCTAAAGAGACAGGACATACAGAAGGAGAAGGAGGATTGGCCCTGTTTGACAGATGGGAACTGAAGCACAGAGAGGATAAGCAGCTAACCCAGCATCACACAGGGAGACTGTGGTAAAGCTGGGAATGGAAGACAGATCTCCTGAGTCTTAGTCCAGTGCCTTACCGACAAGCCTGTCCTGCTACATGCTGGCTAGTGCCATTTGGGCAAAGGAAAACACGGGTATTTTGATCACAAAACTCCCCTTTGGTCTGTACCAGGGATGAATTTGAACATGCTCAGACCAGGGCAATCCAATCTCATGCTTCAGTGTATAAGCAGATTGCCAGAGGAGTCAGGAAAGATTCCTCCTCTCACAACTAACGTTGCACATTTGTGTTTGGGGTTGGGTTGGTGTTTTTTTCTCCCCCCATCTTCACCCTAAAGCCTCAGGTCACTGCAGGAACAGGATACCTGACCAGGGCTGTCCAGAGAGGGGGGCAAGTGGGGCAATTTGCCCCGGGCCCCGCAGGGGCCCCCATGAGAATATAGTATTCTATAGTACTGCAACTTTTTTTTTAATGAAAGGGATCCCTGAAATTGCTTTGCCCCAGGCTCCCTGAATCCTCTGGCTGGCCCTGTACCTGACTTGATCTGGCTGTCAATCTTACGTTCCTACATGATTTCCAGGGCACTTTTCAAACTGGTGAGGGGAGTGTAAGAATGTGGGCAGTGGGTGGGTTTGAGCCAGTATTTTACACCTCAAGTCTCTCTCAGCAAGAGGCTCTAATATTCCAAGCCATAGATGAGCTATCTCTTAGTGCAGAATACATAGGGTGCTGCATCCAGAGAGGCATCTGTGCTGACCACACAGCTTTTGCACTGCTAGTGTGTCTCTCATTACTCGAAGTGCTTAGGGATAATTCTAGCATGAAATCAAACCTGCGTCTGACGAAGTGGGTATTCACCCACGAAAGCTCACGCTCCAAAACGTCTGTTAGTCTATAAGGTGCCACAGGATTCTCTGCTGCCTCTAGCATGAAAGGCGTCCTGTCCTGCCACCTGGTGGCAGAGGGCACATCCTGCTACCAGACATTGGAATGCATGTACAGAAATACGGAGGATCGAGATAATGGCATCTAAGATCAGATTCCTCTCCTTACATCAACTGATTAACCAGCATCCTCACAGTCCTGACAATGTCTTGGATACTGCCCAGCAACATCCCCATGTCAGTCCAGGGAAATCTGCTCATCAAAGCTGTTCTTGAACGGGTTCTCTCTGGAGCAGGATCCATTCTCTGCTGCTCCAACATCTCCAGTGGCTGAGAGTTGGATGTCACCAGCCTTAGTGCAGCGTTTACAACATCAGCTTGTGACAGAGCACGAGTCCCTTATTAATTTCCGCCTTCCTAGCTTTAATTTAACAGACCATCATTACTAGTCTACCATTGAAAATAAAACGTTGTGCTTTTTTAGCTTCTCAGTGCTCCTCAAGCATTCAGCAGCTGATCCTCTCAATGTCCCCATGAGGTAGCTTTTTGGTGGGGGAGCTAAAGCAGAGATGAAGTGACACAGCCAGCTCACAGAAGGAGTCAGTGTTAAGTCTGGTATTAGAAGTCGTGAGTCCTGGCCCCCAGCGCTGTGTTCAGGCCAGTAAAATCATGAGGGAAACTGGACGACTACATCTCAAATGGGAGAATGGTGTGTCCCAAGATGCCCAGCATGGACCTCACAGTAGAACTGTTGCTTTCTCATCCAGAATAAGAGCAAGGATTGAGGGGCTAATTTTACACACACACGAGGACAGCAATGAAAGTGATCGGGAAATACCATAACATGCTACCGCAGGCCACGGGGTGGCAGCAAAAGCACATTGTACATGAAAGCTGGAGCCTAGCCCTTTCCCTCATAGCAATGTCTTCCTCGGAAAGCACACTGACACAAGTGGGCCAAATTCATCCCACCTCAGTGGAGTTACACGGGACTGAATTCAGCTTCATGTTTTCCTCAGGCTCCAGCCCAGGAATATGCAGGGCTAAGTGATGAGCTGCTGAATAACTGGGCAAACAGGAACAAGAACTGAGCCTTGACGATTGAGGAGCCAGAAGGTAAATGAATCTTGTTCGCTCAACAAGCCCATGGTGGTGCAGAGAGAGGCCGGCTCCTGGTAACTTGGAGATCAGCTGAGGCCGACCTGTTAGGAAGACAGCCAGGCCTGTCGCACAGTTAAAGTGAAAGCAAAACATTGTAGAAAGCAAAACAAGTTTAAAACCTCTTTTGTCATATGTGCGTGGGGGACATTCTGAACACTGTGCCAACTGCAGCAGGCAGGCTCTGCATGTTAAATTCCCCTGGGATCTTCCCACTGATTCGGCTGAGTCATGAGTCCAGAGTTGCCATGAACCTCCAGTCCTGAGAGCAGGAGGTGGAGGGGGTGGGGGGCTAGGGGAGTTGGCAGCTCAGTGATAGACCATGAGATTTCCCCATTGCCCCTCACTCTGCAAGATCCCAAAACTCTTAACAATTCATAGCTAGAGACCATCTGACTCCCCGTTGCAGAGAGCTCCCTCGGGGTGGGGGTTAAACTGCACAGCAACACCGCACGCGTTAGAAGGAGGAAGTGAAGAATACTGCGTTCAAATGGCACTTCTGGGGATGGCACACGGAACTCAGGGAAGCAGAACAGGATTGCCCAGACTGGAAATTGGGCATGACACCAGGTTAACATCCCGCACTCATGACAAGCACCCTGGGATCTTTAACGACAAAGGGTCAGGACCTCCATTTTATCTAGAATATAGCGTCATCCCCTTGTTTATACATCACGAATTCCCAGAATAGGACAGCAAGTCAGCAAGTATCCCACCCACCCTGTTCCATTCCTTCGTGCTCTAACAGCTGTCACTGAACTGTAAGTGTTAGGCTGTACATTTGACACCATTAACCGTCAGGGTTGCAAAGAGGAGTTGTGGATCTCTCTGCCCAGGGAAGTTAGAAGCCGCTGGTGCTTTTCAGTTCACTCTCTTGTTCCTTGGGAGGGGATACATCATCTCTTCCAGGAGGTGTTCCTGTGTTATCATCATTGCTGAATGTTCCTCACACCGCACATATCTGAGAATATTTAGAACTACTTCTGGGTGCAGATATGGTAACTGAAGAGGTGCTGAGAAAACGCTGCACTATTCGCATGTGCAGCAAACTCTGTGATCTGGGGCTTTTTCTCTTAGTTTTAGGACAGTCATCTAACAAGACTCTTTTCCTTTCAGTGCATTTGAAGTACACAACAGGACACATCCACTATCAAATCAAACCAGCACAAGCACCGAAGTTCCCAGAAATGAGCTGGAAGTCACTGGTAGCAGCAGGGGGCTTTTTCAGTTATGTTGGAATCTGCAGAGCAAGAAAAGGCTGCACATGGGTAGTGCTGAGCTCAGCCTCCGGAGGCTCATACCCTTAGCCCTGAAGATCCTGGGTTCAACCTGCAGTGGCACCCACCAAGCAGTCATTACACATTCATTTATTGGAGACACGTTTACAGCATCTGCATGAACAGAAAGAACTGTGTTGTGACATAATTTGTCCATGAACTTGCAGAGAGAATTTGGAGGCTGTGCACCCCCCGCACAGCACCCTGATGATGAGACCACAGATGCCTCTCCGAGCCAAGTAGTGCATGACAATAATGGCATCAGCCTGGCTCCAGGATACCTCTGCTCATTCAGTGGATTGTTTCTTTACCATTCTAGAGCTGGTTCTGCTGCACTGCTGCTGGCTTAAGTGTTCAGTGATATTTTTAACAAACTAGAACTGGCTCACTGGAAGATTCAATTATTTGTATTACTGTAGCACCGGGGAGCCCTCCAGGACTCTTCCGTGCCCCCGGCTCAGGGCACACACACACACACAGCAGGGGGGAGCTGAGAACTGACAGGCTCAGTGCATGAAGGAGCCATGTCATTGTCCCCACTTTGACTCGCTGAGAGGTGGTGGCAGCTACAGGATCCCCCTTCCACCATGACTGTCAGTGAGAGGCCCAGGAAAGCCCAGGGCTTGGAGGGTGGGTGAGCTGGGATGATCCATGGTCCCCTAGTACAGTGTGTCTCAAACCTTTTTACTGGGGACCCCTTTCACACAGCAAGCCTCTGAGTGCGATCCCCCCTTATAAATTAAAAACACTTTTGCTATATTTAACACCATTATAAATGCTGGAGGCAAAGCAGGGTTTGGGGTGGAGGCTGACAGCTCGCGACCCCCATGTAATAACCTCACGACCCCCTGAGGGGTCCCAACCCCCAGTTTGAGAACCTCTGCCCTAGTGGGATCAAGGGTCAAGCCCTCCCAGAGAGATCCAGGCCGCAACCCCCCACAGCCTGAGGTAAAATTGGTTGTTTCCCTCCTCCCTACCAGGGAGCCGCTGGGCAGGGCTGCCTGAGGTAACTTCTGAGGCGAGGCAGTAGTGAGGTTTCCCTGCTCCCACTCCCAGTGTCTGAGCGACCTGGCTCGCTGCTCACGCTGCACAAAGGCCCGGTGGCACACACCCACCGCTGTAATTAGGTGTTTACACACAAACTGTGGCAGTCAGTTTCCGATTACAGCCTCCTAAACTCTGTTATTAGCGGAGGAGCCAGCAGGGCCCAGTCTCACACTGCGCTTTCTAGGCTTAAAACCATAAAACCTCTGCATTCCCGGCTGTCAGTTGTGTTTATGAGACACTGAGGCAGGCTGCCGGCTCCAAGCCGGGTACCTGCTGTTGAACAAAACACAAACCCATCAGGACAGGGGCGTCTGAGCAGACGGGGGGGGGGGGGGGGCGGGATTCAAGGCGACACCGGTTACTTCACCCAGAGCAGCCCTTGTACGTACCTCGCCCTGACCCTGCATTGGGACTGCTCCACCTCAGGCTTTGCATGGATTTCTTAGGATACCAGGACTCAGTAGTTCTGGGAATCTCCCTGGAAGCAGGTGCTGTACCCACAACACGGAGTGGAGGGCAAGGAGGCCAGCCAGGCCACAAAGATGACAGTTCTGAGTCACTGGACAGCTCTAGTACGGGAAGAGATTATTTTTCTTATTTAAAAAGAAAACCAAGACATGTATTTGGTGCCAGGATTTTTCAGATGGCAGAGAGAAGCCCAGGGAAGGAGCAGAGAAGCATCTACGGCATTGGGGTATATCCCTTTGTGAGGAGGCATAAGCCCACCCTCACCTGTTTGACATGGCAACTCCACACAGTCTTACTGGATTTTACCTAGCTGGTGCTCAGAGCTGGGCATCTCCAGCCGAGTTTGGACAACAGGGGAGAGCCTAGAGATAAACACATTCCTGGAGCCATGACTCAGCAGGCAGCTGGGAAACAGAAAGTGTCAAGCAGAGATGATACTCCAGTCACAAGCAGCTCAGAATATCCCTTGGCCAGAGGCTGATGTGTTCTGGCTTGTCCTGCTCAGGACAGCAGCCTCTTTTCTAGTAAGGTCAGTGGCTGGTTACTCTTGGGGAAATGCACAGTGACTCTGAAATGATGAACCCAGAGTATCTGCTACAATGCTGTTCTAAGTGAAAGAACCCTCCTTCCCACAACAAGAGAAAGGGATTTTTTAAACAGGGGAAAAAGTCAAGTCCATGGCTGAACAGCCAACTCATTAACAAGAAGCATCTCTGGCTGGATTTCAAAAGCGATCCTGCAGCTTCTCCAACAAACTGGAAGAGACCCTTATTGCAAAGCATATTATGGGGGGGATTTGTGATGCTTCAGCCAATTTGCAGCTGCATTAAAAGCTGCCAGACTCAAGCTTTTGTACCTTCCGCTCAAAATTGATTCACCATGGTTGTGTGTGCAAATCAGTTTGTAGACTCTGAACTTCAAAAAGTACCTGGGTTTGACTGACCCCAGTCCCCCATGGTTGCCTTTCACTAATTCATAGAGTTTAAGGCCAGATGGGACTGTGATGACGTCACCTCTCAGTCTTCTGTTTGATAAGATAACCCAACTGAGCTCTTTAAGTCTCTCACTGTAAAGCATGTTGTTTAAATGGGCCCAGTTTACCAAACAATCCAAATCACTCTGTATGACTGCCCTGTCCTCATCAGTATTAATCACTCTGCTGATCTTTGTTGTCATCCACAAATTTTATCAGCAGTGATTTTATATTTACTTCCCAGATAATTGATGAAAATATTGAATAGCGTTGGGCCTCATACCAAACCCTGCAGAACCCCACTAGGAACACACCCATTTGATGATGGAGTCTCCATTGACAACTACTCTTTGAGATCTATCAGTTAGCCAGTTTTTAATCCATCTATCACCAATATTGTATAGTGTAGTTTTTAATCAGAATGTCACGCAGTACTAAGTCAAATTCCTTACAAAACTCTATTACATCTACGCAGTTACCATTATCAACCAAATTTGTAACCTCATCGATGAACAAACTCAGGTTTGTTTGACAAGACATGTTTTCCATAAAACCATGTTGACTAGCATTAATTACATGCATATCCTTTAACTCTTATCAGTTGAATTCTGCATCATCTTTCCCATTATTTTTCCCAGGATGTCAGGCTAATTGGTCTTCAGTTCCCTGGGTCATCCTGGTTGCTCCTTTTTAATGCTGACATGACATTAGCACTCTTTTAGTTTTCTGGAATTTCCTCAATATTCCAAGATTCATTAAAAAGTATCAGTGGGCTAGAGGTCTCCTCAAACAATTCCTTTAGGACTCTTAGTACAAGTTATCCCAGTATGCTGATTTAAAAATGTTAATGCCTGGTAGATGCTGTTTAACATCCTTCTTAGTTACTAATGGATTGGAAAGTACTTCATCATTGTCATATAATACAAGTACATCAAGATGCTTCTTTCCAAATGCAAAACAAATATTTATTGAACACGTCTGCCTTTTCTGCATCATGATCATTAACAATTTTACCATTTCCATGGCAATTACATAGGCAAATATGCTATTGCCAGAAGTGGAAGTAGTGTTTGTATAGGAAGATACTTTGCAACATACTCCATCAAACAAAGGAAACAATTTCCCAGTGAACAGCAGCCCCAGTACTTTTGTAGAGATTTAGATGGAGGCAGACTCTGACAGATCATTTGTGGACACACAAAGTTCTAATGAATCACTGCTATTTCACACACAGATCGAATTCAGACCAAGACCAAATTTGACAACTATTGGATTTTGAGTCAAATGTATGAGACAGCTCTTGATTATGTTTTTCTGACCTAGAGGCAGCTGTCACACAAGGGAAGAGACAGCCAGCAAAAGAAAAGAACTATATAACCTCTCTTTCTTGCTGCTAACAGCCTCAGGACCAGACAACTTCAGTTCAGTCACGCTGGTGGCCTGCAAACTCCATGCTAGCATTATATAAGTATCCAGAAACTGGGTAACTGTGCCTCATAATGTTGTGTACCTATGCGTTCAGGGGACCTTATAAAAACAGAACAAATTAGAAGGGTTTTGGTCTGACTCTGATTAGTGCAGCAGCATATCTTTAAATGCATATCTAGCATCAATGGTACATTGAGGCTGACAAGGCAAACATCCCAAAGACAGGATAGTGTGCTCATTGGAGCTTCTATTGTGACGGATCCTTGTCTGGCTTGTTGGAGGAAAAGGGAGTTCTCGCCTCTTTAAGAGTGCCCTCTGTATTACAACAGGTACTGGAGGGAAAGGCTTACAGGGCCCCAGGAGGAAGCAGTTGGGCCAGGTGCTCTTCCTGCTAACTGGAAGGGGGGTGATATTTATACCCCATGCAGTACTGCAGAAGCCTGCTCTTACCTGGATCAGGCAAAAGCACCCACCCACCCACACTATTTGCAAAAGGACCAGGTATCGTTGGGGACTGGGAAAGAATTTTCCCCTCACTTTCAGATTGCCCAAGTCAGATGAGATTTTTTGCCTTCCCCACGGCAGGTCTGGGACCCAGTGGGGTAGAGAGTCACAATCACAACCAAGTAAGTAAAACTTGTGGCAGACATCCAGGGCATATACTCATTATGGAAGGGATACAGTTATTGGATAAAACAGATGGGAAGGAAAGCATTCCTTCAGGGAACTGAGTAAGGGGGAGTTGGGGCGCCTATGACTGGAACAGGAAGGAGACACCACCCTCTTTTTTCTAACCCCCCTTAAGGGAGCGAAGGAAGAAGACTATGACGTTTCTATGACTGAAACACAGGGCACCGATCCCGGTCCTTTTATAGCCCCCTTTTACCTCATACAAGGGAAGGGTCTCAACACTGGGATGGCTGGGACCAGGTTGTAGGATTATGTGGAAATCCTTAAGGAGATGATGATGACCTGCACTGCATAATTTATTGCTGGGTATTCCCAGATATAAGTAAATAGAGCTGTGAGCTGTAAACTACATCCATTCCCTCCTGTCTTCCTTCTGGCATGGCTTGACAATCCAAAATGCACGGTTTCTGCCCCATTATATCACAGCCATGGGCTCGGCCCATCAGGCACTGTGTGCCAAGTCTTGCTTGGTGCTTCTGAACAATCGTGAAAAATTAAGTACACAGATTTAAGAGATTCCTACACCCTGCAGTAAATGCACCGAACAGTATTTTCACGCAGACCACAAATCCAGAATTGTTCAAACCCTAAGAAGGGCACTATAAACCCATAAGTGAGGGCTAATTTCTTCCCAGGTTTGAAGAGTCAGAATTCTGCTCCTTTCAAGATACCTACTTGACAATATCTGATGGTCAGAACAGCAAATATGGGTAGGGTGGAGGTTCACCCTGAAAAATGGCCAAAAGTTCAAATTTTCCAAGAGTCGAGAGAAGAGACCAGGTGTGGAAAATTTCAGCTTTTTTTAAACAGGTTTTTTTCCAGACAGTTATGAGCAAGCCAAAATTGGACATTATAAATTAAAGTGTTTTATAACTGACTATAGCAGTCACTACTGAAGACAGCTATAGTACAATACAGTGGGCTGGTTCCTGAAATGTTTCATGTCTTGTGTAAAGCATTCGATACAAACATACTTCACTTGTTTTCAGTGCCACTGATGCAGTGAGAATAAAAATTGTTCTGTAAACAACACAGGATTAAAAAGTTTAGACCAGGATGGCAATTTCTAATTTTTGCTTTAAAACAAACAGGAAGCTGCAGTTTCTCTAGAGTGCTACACAAATTCAAACCCCTGATCAGAGAGCCACTGGAAGTTTTCCTTTCTCACTATCTCTAGGTTGAGACAAATGTGCATACAGGATATGGCATTAAACTAGAAAACATTTAGGCCCACGTTATACCCTTCCACAGAATAACTGGCCCTTCCTGGAAACCCCCCTATAACCTTGTATTGGACAGGTCAGAGCAATGCTCTTACATTTACAAAACATGTCTTTTTCACTCACATCAGGTGCCTGACCTGATTTCTGCTGGTAGCACGCACTGTCCCTGTGAGCTTCCACTTGTTTCCTGAATTATGTGCTCTGAGTAAGGAATACCTCACAAGCCTGTGCAGTAACAATCTAATTAGGCTGCCCTGTAATGCAGCCTGCAAAATAATGCAAATAGATGGTTCAGGGCTTCCTAATTAGATTTACTTTTCATAGAACTATTTCCCAGCTGAAACTCCCATGAACTTGACTTGATGACACAGGAGTCTGTTGAAGCAAGTGAAGCAATACACAGCTCAATGCAAGGGCGAGTCCTCCCTTGACCTCCCTTCAACTGGACTTTCTGGCATGTCTGCGTGGGGAGAATGGCACTGAAATGGGTCCTGAAATTACCGAGTTATATATAGCAAGGTAACCAACTGTACGTGGCATTTGGTTGCAGATGAAAATGACTTACAAATCCCGTCGCAAGACAAACATTCATTCCCTGGCCTGCCCACTGACAGGCCAAACACAAAAAGGAGCACAGCACGAGGAGCAAACAAAGGTTTTGATTCCTGGAGATTAACCCTGAACCATTTTGTGTGTCTGTGTGTCTCTGTCTGTCTGTCTAGTCTTGTTTTAAGTGCATCTAATGAAGAGGTTCCTATGCCTTCCCTTGGGAGACTCTTCCATAGCCAGCTGTTATCACTACAGACCATTGACTCAAGCCTGCATGCTTCCCCTAGTCAGGAGCAGCCCCATTCTGAATCTTTGTGCACTGCTCTAAAAGATTCATCTGAGAGCCATCCCAAAAGTAGCAGAGAGCAGGGGGAGCTCAGCCTATACTTGTCAGGAGGAGTGTGTTCATTTGGTGGCTACCATAGACCGACACACATCATATCAAAGCAAATGACATCGCAAGACAGGCAAATAGTTGTCTGTGTGACGAATAGTAGCTCTGATAAATGCATCTGAAATACTGTATTCAGCTTTCAGGATCATTAACATATTATCAAAAGAGGTTCATGTCTCTGAATTAAATTCCATGCAGTCAATAAGAATAATTCGGGAGCTAGAGAGACTATCAGTAAAGATAGGGATGAGTATGTATAAATTGTCTTTGCAACAGCTGAGCAAGGGGACTTGGTAAGTCTACAGATATGTGAAGAGGCTGATCTCCAAGGAGGGAAACAAATTATGTAAGGTTCTACGAAAGACTGTAACACTAGGAGCACTGAGTGAAATGAAGAACAGGGAAATCAGGAATTAGGCTATGGAAGAGTCTCCCAAGGGAAGGCATAGGAACCTCTTCATTAGATGCACTTAAAACAAGACAAAACTAGTAGACAGACATACACACAGAGACACACAAAATGGTTCAGGGTTAATCTCCAGGAATCAAAACCTTCTGTTACTAGGATGGCTACTGAACTTTTAAAAACTGTTCCCAAACTGAGTAGAAAGAGATGGAATCAATTTAAACCAACACACATATATTATTACAGAAAACCCAAGACACAAGCAAAAATAGAAAGGGAACTGGTGAGTAAGGACAGACAGAAATTACTACCCCCAAAACAGTTTTTTCTTGGTGAGAAATGAAGAAATTCCATTTCCTTTGGGAAAGATCGTGAAGTTGCCCAACAGAAGTTTCATCGTATGGGCCTCATTGGGCTGCCCACACCAAGAACTTTTACATTTGGAAGAATATGTTCTACCGGTGGATGTTTTCCTTCTTTGTATCAGGATTTCCAGGATCTGTCAGGAGCAGTCCCCTGTCCGTGGTGCTCAGCACCTAAGCACTGTGCACTCAGGTCTGGATGGAGTACCTGGCCTTGGTGCTATGAGATCAGATCCAAGTGGTCCGGGAACTGGTTCTGAATGGCCATTTGTGGTAGATCCATCAGCCAGAACTGCCTCAGCCAATACAGAGCCACCAGAGTGATCATGACCATGTCCCTTTTGATCTTGGCAATCACGCTTAGAATCAGGAGAACTGGTGGGAATACGAACAGCAAACCTCTCTTCTCCTGTAGGGGAACGGTGTCTAGCAGTGACCCTGGATTCAGGCCTCCTTTCATAGTGGCCAATAACTCTATCCTGGGGAGGAACTTGCTGGCAGAATATCACTGCTGGGATGATCTGTTGAAGGACTATTCATGGTTGGTCACTGATTATCTGCTCAGGAATGCTGCTAAGCTGTTGCTGATCTTTGGCAACTCCTGTTCCAGAGGCTCATTTCCAAATCCAGGCTGTGTTGGCGGCACCCCGGCTCTCTCCAGGGCTGTTCTTGCAGCCATTTGGCCTTCTCTGATGATCTCCCTTAGCTCTTCCCTTTTCTATAGGGAATGCTACAGAACACCAAGGGTCACCCTGTCCCCGTTAGGAAGTTACACTCTGCAAACAGTGCCTGACAGTTTGCCACTAAGAATGGCAGCAAAGCAGATGAGTAGGCTTTGTGCCCTGTCCTGGTGTGTGCCGTTCAGCAATTTTAACTTCTCTTTCACTAAAGATCCCATCAGCCAGGCCCATTGACCATGTGGACGAGTCTGCTGCAGGTTGGGGCAGTGTTTAAAACCACTGGATTTTGAGTCTGCCAGAGAAACAGGTGAAGGCACCTGCCCCCCTGTACAGGAGAGTGTCTTTTACCTTTTTTGAGGGAGGGGAGGTATCCAAATTAAAGAATTAAAGAATGAGAAGGGTAAAAGGCAGATTCTTCACAAATTACTTTGAAAAAGGAAGAGCGTGACGCTCCATTGGAGCCATGGGCCGGACACATGCTGGTTCCATTGCCTGGAACTGAGCGAGGGTCATGGTCACACTACCCTCTGTGCCCTCACATGGGAGCACACAGTGGCACAGGGTGCTACGGGACTCCAGTGGTCACTGCTATTCATAAAAAGCCACATTCATGTGCATGAAACACATGGACCTCTACTATGAGATCCAAACGGACACAATCTCAAAGAGCACCAAGTTCCTACTCTTTCAAGGGTCAAAAACCCAGAGATAGATGGTTACTAGTGGCCCTAGCAATGAGCCAAAAATGTATCAATTCCTGTTCTTCAGTCAGTGAAGGAAGAATGCAGTGAGTCTGGGCTACACCGGAGCTACCGGATCAGACAATAGCGACACTGCAATGTTATTAAACATTGGCTTTTCATGTCTGACGGATTCCAGTTACAAGTTTCTCAGTAAAAGGGCCCTGTAGGGGCAGATTTAGAACAGAGCAAACCTGTTTGCTAGCTCTGAATTGTTCTGTGCTACTCTGGGAAATTGCTCTGTCTCTCTGGAATCTCCTAGCCTGTCTCCGCCAGTACAAACTGGTTCTAGCTTCCTCACATAACACACACACAGAGTCTGATTTCTGAGCCAAGGAAGCCAGGCTTCCTTACATGCTGCAAGAGAGAAAGATTAGCTCTGCTGTATCACTGCCATCGACACCCACAGATTATGGGTGAGGCAGCCAAATGGGTCCTTCCCCCATCAGTTCAGAACCAGGACTGTAAACAACAGTGGAGATGCTGCAGTTTCCTCAGTTGTTTATACATGTCTCTGGGTTTAGTAAGTGGTGGTTTAAAACTCCTTCCCTAGTGTTTGTGTTTGAAATTAGACACATGGAGCCAGGCAGTAAACAAAACCGAACACTGGGTCCATTACCCAATACCGAGATTGGCTAATGATTTCCATCCAACTGGCCACATCCTGCCAACTTGGAGGAACTCAAACAACAAGAGCAAGTCAGTCGAGCTCTTTGGAACCGATCCCAGAGGGGTTCTCAGGAAGCACCACACTTTCCCAGAATAAGAGGCTGTCTCCATCGCCGAAATCATGTTGCCCACTCAGTGCTAACACTGTACATTGCACAGTCATAGAAACAATTTCCAAAGCCCCAGACTCCACCATGTGCTAAAGTGCCCTGGGAACTGCACAAGCAATAACGAATAGGCATTAGTTTGGCTACGAGTCAATTACTTTTGAGCTACCTGAAATGTACAAATGGATATGAACTGGCCATCAACAAGTTTAGGCTTGAAATTATGTGAAGGCTTCTAACCATTGCAGGAGTGAAGTTCTGGAACAGGCTCCCCAGGGGAGCAGTGAGGGCAAAAAAAATGAACTGTCTTGGAACCGGAGCTTGATAAATTTATGGAGGGGCGGGTATGAGGGCACTGCCTACAATGGCATGTGGCCAATCCACCTGCCCATGTTCTTAAGAGCAGGGGATGGCCCTGATGCCTCAAGCTGCATGAGTTACTCCTGAGTACCTGGTGACTGCTCTGTATGCAACTGCCTGTCCTGTCCAGGGCTTTGAGATCCCTGGAATGTAAGTGTTGCAGAAAATCCCACTACTCTAGTCTATGTTATTTTGGTGCATTCCTGAATCATACTTTTGTCTGTTAACATTTCAGCTTGCGGGGTAGGAAGCAGGGCCGCCCGAGGGGGGAGGGGGTGTAAGTGGGGCAATTTGCCCCAGGCCCGGGCCCTGCAGGGGCCCCCACGAGAGTTTTTTGGAGACCCTGGAGCGGGGTCCTTCACTTGCTCTGGGGCCCCGGAAGACTCTCGCTGGGCCCGGGCCCCTGGAGCTTCTTCCGCTCCGGGTCTTCGGTGGCAGGGGGGTCCTTTGGGCAGAAGGACACTCCCCCCCCCCACCGCATTACTGCTGAAGCGGGACCCGCTGCCAAAGTGCCGGGTCTTCTGTGGTAATTCGGTGGCGGGGGGCTCCCGCCACAGGCCTTCGGGGCACTTCGGCAGCGGGTCCCAAAGCGGAAGGACCCCCGTCCACCGAATTACTGCCAAAGCAGGGGCCCCCTGCCGTCAAAGACCCCAGGCCCCCTGAATCCTCTGGGCGGCCCTGGTAGGAAGGAGGCATCATGCAATTTAAACTGTTGGATTGTTCCTATGGCCACTAGTGCCTGAAGATTTGCTCATCTCCATGGTGATTCTGAGTAACTGAAGTCCAGTGCAAGCTACTGGAGGGAGAGAAGGAGCATTCACTCTTCCAGGGGTGGTTGTATGGGAGCCCTGTGGGATAACAGCAAGATATTCTTGCTTCTGGACCCGAAGAGCAGCTCACCAACAAGGAAATTGGTCTAACACAAGATATTACCTCACCCACCTTGTCTCTCTAATATTCTGGTATCGACAGGGCTACAACATTAAATTCTTTGAGGCAGGGACTGTGTCTTCGTATCCCTTTGGACAGCGTGTATTCAGAGAGGATTACATAAGTAAAAATGATAAACAATAGAAATAGCCAGGTAACCCCCAGCTCCCCAGTACTGCCCTGCATTGTCCATATGGGCATGAGCCAGCCTACGTCCTGGGTGGGTGGGACTCTGGACCAGAGACAAGAGCTACCCAGTGAGTCACAGGCAGCCTGGATGAGTCAGCGTCTTCCTTTACATTGTTTCTTATTCATCGAGACAAGCAAGTTGGCAGCTTTAACCTTGCTTCAGAGACACATCAAAGAGAAAACCGCTCCTGCCTATAGACGGAGGGCCATGCTGCCCAGCCCTGCAGCAACCAAAGCAAAGATCTAGCTGCAGACCCCGGCTGCTATCTCGGCACCTCTCTACCAGAGCAGGGCCCTTGATTTAATACATGTTTTCCATGTGAAAGTGGATGGCGTGTTTCATGCAAACAAGGAGAATGTGGGTCAGTGTGTTGAAGGCAGCGAAAGGGCTTCTCGTCTCCAGAAAGTGTTAGCAGCCGGCCGGTTCTGCTCGTGGTTGCGTCTTACCACAGCCTTCTGAACCAGGAAGTATCATAACGTTTGTTTTCGCAGTTTGATTTACAACCAGGACACCTGGCAGAAGCAAATAATAACAGGCCCACACTAAAGAGCCTGTTGCAATGCAGATATCCACCGCCAACCCTGCCTCAGCTGAGCCATGCTCTTAGCAACAACCCATATTTAGCAAGGCCAATGAACACAGGCTCTAAACAGATGCCCCTAACGAGTATGCGAATCAGTCATGGAGCTGGAGACTTCCTCTGTTCTCAGACAGCAGCCTGCCTGCCTGCCCTCTGTGAATCAGTTCCTAAATGAACTGCCTTTAAAAAAGTAGAAGCCAAATTGAATAGTTTAACTCTCTCGTGCATGGATCCCTTTCCAACATTACAGTCTGGAGTCATTCGGGAATAAGAGGGAAAGATTAGCACAGATTTAATGCCTAGGAGGGAAAGAGAAAAGCAATCTGCTCCCCACCCTGCTGCTGGAGAGAGCAGCCAGGCAGAGCTGGAAGTGAATAAAATCTGTTGCAAGACAAACAGCCCGATCATGGCCTGACTGCAGCACAGGAATCCAGAACCCCTGAGTTCAAAGGCCTGTTGGGACCCTGGGCAAATCACGGAGGGAACATCAACACTGTAAAAAAGCCAGACCTGTGCAGCAGCCAGTCTCACAGCCCAGACACTGACTGAGGCTCACACCCCCAATGGGGCTAAACCTAGCAGTACAGACATTCCTACTGGGGCTGGAGCCTGGGCTCTGAGACCCACCCCTCTCTCCAGGTTTCAGAGCCTGGGTTCCAGCCCAAGTGCCAAGTCTGCACTGCCACTTTTCACGCTATAGTGCGAGCCCAAGTCAGTTGATCCAGGCTCTGAGACTTGGTGCCGCAGGTTGTTTTTTTTTGGCAGTGTAGATGTACCCCTAACCTTTCAGCATCAGCTTCTCCATGGGAGATAAGGGCACCTACTCGCAAGGATTCCTGTTTTTAATAATAATATTAACCTCTTGACTATAAAAACAAAATTGACCCTCAGGCTGCAAGTAACCTGTGCCAGAGGGAACACCCTCCCTTGCAGCAGACGCCAGATGCAGGTGCCAGTCTGTATGCAAAAGAGAAGGATTCTTGTTCAGGTAGCATTCTTACCACTATCAGATAAAGAAATACAGTCAAACCCCATCTTACAAGTGGGTGGCAGCTGGTTGGGGACAATGGAAATGCTACTAAACCCCTCTAGGTCTTCTGCTCATCTCACCTCCTAAATAGTCCTGGCACACTGCAAAGAGTTTTGAAGTTTGCATGCAACACACTCACATCCTTTTCTTTTGTGTTAACAAAATCGGGCTGAACACTTGAGAGCTGGCATGTCCTCCTCACCCCCCAGCACATGGACCTCTCACACACAGGAGAAGAATCTACCCTGAAGGGTAGAGTCTGTTCTCTCCTCCCTGCAGAGCGCTTCAAGAAATGCCGATAAAGTGCTGATGACCATAGGCTTGAGGAGTGATTCCAGTTTGGGGAAGTGAGTTCAACCCAAAGGTCAAGCAGCTCCTCACTCTAACATTTAGAACAAAACTCAGAGATAGTAGGGCCAGAAAATACCAGACCAGATGAGCCAATCTGATCTCCTTGCACTTTGAAGGGTTTCTCCTGACGTCATCCCCACCAATACCTGATCTAACCTGTTCTTGTATTTTTGCAGAGAGAGTGCTATTTCTGCCTCCCTCCATTTCATTGCCTAATTACTTTTGCAGTTAAGGACTTTTTCCTACTATGTAGCATGTTTTTCCTTCCTTAGCTCCAAGCCATAGGAAAGCAGAAGTGAATATTATTATGTTGAGGCCCAGTGGATGCTGGAGGGGAAAGACCAACTTGATGCCAGATAGTTATTGGAAAGAGTAACTAACTTGAAAACAAGCTCTAGCACAGAAAAGGATTATCTACTGGGCAAACAGCCACAAAGTCAGTGAAGTAAACAGTGTAACCCGCTCAGGGGAGAATTAAATGTTGATACAGGAGTTGATTTGACTTAATCTTTGGGAAAACAAATCAATTTATAGGATTTTTTTTTTAAAGCAGCCTTTAAGGACTTCCACTTTAACAGGGAAACTGCATGTACAGTGTTCTGCATATACAGAGCAAAATGCCACACTGACTTTGCAAAAGCCGTAACAATTCTTTTTTGGCACAGCATACTTTAGCTACATTCTCATCACCATATTTCAAGGCTCATAAGAGCTGGATGGAAGAAGAGGAGAGGAAAGTTATTCATTTAGCACCCAGTATGCTGGGCTCTCTACGACCCACAAAGAAGGCATGAGCCCTGCTCCCAGAGATTTATAATTTAGAGAGACAATGTAACTCAGACACATCCTGCTCTGGCGTCCAAACGAAGTCTAACCTGAAGAGAAATTGCCCACTTGGGCAAGTTTTTCATGAGATCTCAGTGCCCCAGAAGCCCTAAATTATCCTGTTTTTTTAATTTCATTAGTCAAAATTTGTTTTTGTTTTTAAATCAACCGCACTATGTTTATTCAAGACCCATCACTGCACTGAATGGAATTTGTTCTGTGTTTATTAGAAACAGTCCAGCAACTTGTCTGTTCAATGTGATGAATGGTGTTTGGAGTGAAATGTCAGAGAAACACAGACACTATTGAAAGTGGTTCTCTTGCTCAACATGAATGTTAACAACACAACACCAAGTTATCAGAAAAAATCCTCCACTCTGAGAAATACACCTGTCGCTGTTGATTCAGAGTCGGGCAATACCAACAACAGCATTTACAACTCATAACATACTTTATTGCTATTTTGCAACCCTAAAAAATGGCATCACCACAACAATGTCCTAGTTTCTTATTTTGAAAATAGAGTCACCTAATCTCAAGCATTGACTGGGCTAAAAAAACAAATGAGAACCAATTAATTCTTTCAACTAAATGTTTACTAGTATTCTTACAAGTCTGTATTATTTTAATGGAAAGTTACTTACCTATGTACATATTTAGTGTTTATTTCCTCTAAGAACATTTTATAATTGCAACAGCGCCCTGCAGGGTGTGGATTAAAGTGCAGTCATTCATACCTAGCTGTCTGATACAGCGCTGACAATGAAACTGTATTATAACCACACCCTGCCATGCCTTATTGCTGAATGAAGCAAGCCCTCCACATCTCAATGTCTGGCCATGCAATAATGATAGGAAAGATTCTTCCTTATTGTAGTGACACACACACGGTTTTCAAAGGCCCTGGGATGACTTTAGCCCTGGTGTGCTGCTGCTGCAGCGTAACTTCTAATGGGGCGAGTGGAAGCTGACTAGCGCCCGAAGCGCTCTGTGTACTCGAAAGCTGGTCTCTTGCGACAGCACATGGTCCAATAAAAGCTGGTACCTCACCCACCTTGTCTCTTGAGCACTAGTGGTGGAGCAGTAGCAGGGTTAGTTTATAATGACCACTGGTGTTTTTAGTCACGTGTTGCTCTAAACCTGCCCCCAGGGGAAGCCCCTTTGTAGCCTATGGCAGTCTGCGATTGGTTTATGCAGGACAGCTTCTCTCTCTTATTATCCATGCAAACATTTAACCTATTTTGAATCCCGCTAAGCTTTTGGTGTCAGTGGGAACAGGGTGGTTAATGCCCGATGGTAGGGCACCTGGCCTTTTATCAGCTTTACATTTGCTGCCCTCAAGTTGCATAGGTGTCGGGCTAAAAGGGATGTTCTATGGAGAGTGAGTAAGGGGGCCAGACCTACCTTCTCTCCAACATAACATTTTTTTGCACACCTCTAAAATGCCCTCTCTTATTCCTTTCCTTTCTAAGCAGCCCACCCTCACTTTATCCCAGTGGAGGGAGACCAGTTGCATTATAAAACAACTTGCATGTTATTCTCTGCCCTGTTCCTTATTCACCCCAACCTCTTGTTCTGCATCCTGGGCTGCACTTCCTATGGAGTTGTTCAACATGGCATCCACCTCTTATCCTGAGTGCTGTTGGCAATGCTCTCCCATCTCAGCTCTGGCTTCCCTCTCCCAGCCTCGCCAGAGACCCTGTTTCAGATACGTTCCTCAGCCCTGGCCATAAAGGCTAGAGGCCTGCCTGCATGCCACCCCTCTGTCCATCACGCTGCCCCAGGGTCCCAGCCAGAGCAGCACCAATGGGCGAGAGGCCATGCCGGACGTGGAAGACTCCAAAGGGTATTTATGATTTGCAGTCGCTCTCTGCTCCCCAGATGGAGATGGGAGAGACACACAGGTGCTTGGGAGCCTGGGAAATGGGGAGAGTCCTGGGCAATTTGGGAAGCTGAGCAGCTTGGAGTACGTGGCATTGGGCAGCCTTGAATCCCACCTGGCCTGGTGCTGCCCATTCGCCTGGCCCCAGGCTGCCCTTTGCAGCACCTCACAGCCCTCCCCACTTTTCACCAACCTAAATAATTTGAGGCACTCTGCAAATGTTGCCATCTCCCAGCTCACCCCCAAATTCCACATCACTGACAAAATAACTCTGTGTTGGCCTGCTCCCCATACCTCTCAAATTGTTCCTGCCCATCTAAACTCAGAGAATGAAACGCACAAGCCCTAGGGTGAGGAGCACCAAACAAATTATTCACGTAAGGAACTTAAAACAGCTGCGGGGTTCATGCTTTTAGTGCAAAAAACCTCCTCCTACAATTTCAGCTTCATGCGTCTTCATTTCTAATAGGAATGTTCAGTATCAGGAGTACAGTTTTACCATTTCTGCAGCCAGCCACTCTCTCTGCTGCACAGATCAGGTTCCTGCAGCCAGGGTTTTGGCAGGCAGCTTCACAAAGTGTGGAAAGCCGGGGATATTTCTTGAGCTGAGCTGTTACATTATAAAACAAGGGTGTGTGAGCCAACCGGTTGCCTCCACACACAGGAGGGGCAGACTTGCCTTGGTGTTTATTCCTGGGACTTTCTGTGGCTATTTATTGAAACAACTGTGACCATAACAGCTGTGACCTTAGTTTCCACTCCCCATCGCAAAAACAAAGCAAGTCCCAGGAGATGCTCCAAGTGTCTCTCACCAACCCCCACTATCAGATTATCTCCCAGGAAAGGACATGCTGCCCTATCAACACACACATGCCTCTTGATTCACCTCTGCCTGTTTCCAGAGGTTTGCATCATAAACATATTTTGCTCCCTCTGCTAAACAAGGGTGGATTAAGGCTAAAGAAGACATGAAAGAAACTTTAAGCTCCCCTGTGCCCCAAGACTCTGTCTTCTACTCTCTCCTCCCCCTGCCTGATGGATATTTGTCTTTCGCCCACCCCCAATTCCTTGATTTTGCTCCAGGTGAAGTTTCTCAGGCCCCTCCCTGCAGAGGACAGTCCCAGCCCATAGCAGGGAGCTGCATCTCTGCCCCTTACCATGATGTATCCATGTGCCCAGCTCCAGAGAATCCAGCCTTAATTCAACCCTGTTCTAACATGGTCTCTCCTTGAATTTCTTATCCTAATGCAGAGGTGGGCAACCTTTCAGAAGTGCTGTGCCGAGTCTTCATTTATTCACTCTAATTTAAGATTTCACGTGCCAGTAATACATTTTAATGTTTTTAGAAAATCTCTTTCTTTAAGTCTATAATATATAACTAAACGACTATTGTATGTAAAGTAAATAAGGTTTTTAAAATGTTTAAGAAGCTTCATTTAAAATTAAATTAAAATGCAGAGCCGACTGGTGGCCAGGACCTGGGCAGTGTGAGTGCCACTGAACATCAGCTTAGGTGCCACCTTCAGCATGCATACCCCTGTCCTAATGGGTGCAGTTTGAAACTTTAGCTAGGGGCAGCAGCAAAGGTAGAAAACAAGGATAATGAACCACACGGAGTTCAGATCCTGTGGTGGTGAGGGTCACACACACATAGACAGACGGACACACACAGCTTTGGAGGGCAGAGTGGACAGAGAATTTCCACAGACAACAGTAAGATGCTAGTTTTTTTGTGCAGTGAGGGAAAAGGAAAGCCAGTTCTGTACCACTAGGATGCAGTGATCAGTCACAGTGTCTCATTCCCACTCCAGGGGGACTGTGCAGGGGAAGGTTCATACATGTCAAATATGAGCAGTGTCCACAGCAACAGACATTCCTGCATCATGGGCAGCCAGGCTGCTAGCAGTGGTTCGGCCAAGAAAAAAAAAAACATAAGGAGACTGGGTCAGTCTGAACCTGCTGGATCAGGAAACTAACACAACAATAGGAAATGTTTCCCCTACAAATATCACCTAATTGCAATGTAAATGTACCCAGCAAGAGGATTCACATTCCTACAGATTAGGCTAGAGCTTCTGGCTCTCCTGTCACTCTTCACTGGAAGCATCATTTACACCAGGCCCTTCCAGCTGGAGACAGCTCTTCCCTGCTTTCAGGAGGAGCAGCAGCAATGCAGAGCTACTGGGGGGGGAGAGTAAGTGGCTGACTTTAACTTAAACAGTAGCAACAGAGGTGAGGTAGCCCCTAACAGTAGCAAGAAGAGCCAGCCCCCCCACTCCCTCAGAATTCAAGCACTGAACAGCAGCAACTTGTCCTACAGTTTCCTCTAAAACTCTGACTTTCTATGTGATTAGAAAACAGCTTAATTTATTTTTGGTGGTCAGGAATCCTTCCAGAACTCCCTTACGTCTCAGATGTAATCACTCCAGAAAGGTCCTGTGTCTGTCAACCCATCCTTCTGGAAGTGCCACAGAGAGCCACTCCCTTGAGCCTTGCTGCACCTGGTCTCCAGAGCGCTCTAATCCTGGTCTCTGCAACAAATCCAATCCCTACCTGAGCAGAGCAGCAGATCGCTTGGCATGTTTAGAATATCATACTGCTCTGCTCAGTCTAATTTGCTGCTAGGGAGATGGACTGAATGGGTCCCAAGAGCTCTCAGAAGAAAGGCCTGCGTGTTTTTTTAGGTGTACTGAAACTTAACCAGGCTCACAGTTTCTCCCATGCGTTATGCTTCTGATAAGTTAGTTTGTAAAGCTGTGCAGAAAGGCTACATACATCATGAGCTACACTTCTCTCAGCCATTGCCAGTGGAATTCTACTCACAGGCCCACTGCAATAGACCGGGGGTATGAGATTGTAAGTGTGTCATGGCTGCATGCTACGTCTCTTCGCAAGGAAGGAGTGCAAGCACCTAACAGTCAGTGAGAGCCAGAGGATGATCCCCGAATAAGGTTAATAGCAAGAACACTGCTCCAGCATTCTCCCAAAAACTTCCTCTGCCTGGGGGTTATTTGTTTGATCTTTGGTAGCCAATTCTTTTTTTTCCGGTGGTTTTGTTAAAATCCTTCAGGAAGCAGAAAAACCGACCGGCAGGCACACCCCCACCATATCTAAACTGCTCTGACTTGAAGTGCAGCAGAAGTGCAATAAACCCCTTTGATTGTTCTCACGTCCACACCAGCGCCCCTTGCTCTGGTCATTGTTTTCCACTCAGCATTGCCCTGCTGAAACCCACCCCAACCGCTTCCAGTAGCTTTCAACCAGTTCTCAAAACTGATTATCAGGACTCACCTGGGGAAATCCCAGCCTGTCTAATCAGCTATCAGATTTCCTCATCTCTTTGGCTCAAGAACAGCTGTAGTTACCCAGTCTTGTCACTAGGTAATTCCTCCCCCACTAGTCCTCCACACCCATCAAAGAGTCTTTAAAAGGTTTTAGGGCCAGATTTGCATCTCCATGGCCCTTTGGCCCCAGCTTGGTAATAGAGGAGAGGTGATTCCAGCCACAGCAAAGCCCACACAGACCCTCTGTCCCCTGCAGCAGTTAGGGTCTAATCACACACTCATTGCAATCTCACAGCAGTCTGCAAGGCCCCTGACACCACACCTGGTGTCAGGTTTCACTACAAGCTTATAGGGACCCCCTATGGTTTTCTGTTGAAACCAGCCCAAACTGGATATTTTCTGCAGTTTCACATGAAACCCAGGGGCTTTGAGCGAGTTTCACTTGAGTATTTGGATCAATCTGAACCCAAAACTCCAGAATGCAGGGGGCTGCAAGACAGTTTCCAGCAGCACCTGGAGAAGGTTAAAGGCCAAGTACAACTCAGTGCTACGTTCAAATCTACTTCTGTAAAATGGACTGGAAAGGGGGCGCATTCACTGCCCGAGCTCAGCGCTGTTTCTGTGGTAAGTAACCCCAAAGTGTGGCACAAAGCAGATGCATCAGGGCAGCTAGAGAGGATTTTTTTCAAGGTATAAATATGGAGCAAGGGACCCTGCAGTTAGTGGGTGCCCAGGAGCTGGGATTGGGGAACTTCTTACCATGCACAAACAGTAAAGATCCCCACAAGAAACAAAATCACCCAGACTTTACATACCCCCAGAGCTACCTTTGTGATGGGAATTCAGCACTGAGATTGCCCCAGGGCACCTGCAGTGGAACCCCACTCACCAGGGCTTCCTGTGGGTATAGCTGTCAAGTCCTGGAGCACCTGCCGGGGCCCCTGATTTGATATTTGTAGGCAGCCACCTACCATGGACCCGTGCCAGCGCTGCCCCTGAGTTTGTGCTGTGACGGCTTCTTGGTATTTTCACAGCATCAGGAGCTAAGGATGCAGCAGAATGTTCTGCCCTGCCCTGCGCCTGGCAGCCACTTCCCTTACTGAGCTGGTTATTGCCTCAGATGGGCTCCTAAGAGCTTCTGGACAAAGGACAGTTAATCTGTCAGCTGCAGTACGAAGACAACTTTGAGGAGTTATTTTATGGGAACTGGTGTAAGTGCAGCACCGGGCAATGGCAGGCAGTGATCCTGATCCAGGCAGGGAGATACCCGGCTAACCCCACCTCGATCTTTCCTGTGTCTCTTGCTCCCAAATAAGGAGAAGCTGCTTTCAGAGGGGGAATTTTTGCTGCACCCTGATTGGTCACTGCTCAGTTACATCAGTGCAAAGGCTTTCTCAGCACAAGGCAATATAGGTTGCGGAATGGGAGGGACAGCCCTGGCCTGGGAGCGCCAAGGGTGCCCTGCAGATCGCTGGGATGGTGAAGGGTTTTATCATAGTCATTTGTGCTTATAAAACAAGTAGCAATCAATCAGTTAATAGAGCAGGGAAGCCTGGCTGAGCTCAGGCCTGGAAAGTAGTAAATGTGGAGCTCTTGCTCTGACAGAGACTGGCTGGATGGTTGTGGACAAGGCACATCCCTTGCTGTGCCTCAGTTTATCCCTCTGTGCAAAGATTTATGTTAAAAGGCAACAGAAACTTTCCAAAATACATAGTCGCTGACGTTACAAATTGTAATACATACAAAAAATTCAGTGTGTGTGAAGAGAATCAACATTACAATACAGAAGCTGTGGAATGACCAAATGTAAGACTCTGACCAGACAGCAGGGAGGTCAGGGGAGACAAGACATCCAGCCTATATTTATTTGGCAAAGCTCTTGAGCTTGAGCAGCCAGTTCTGACCCCACCCCTCCATCTCCTGCAATAAAGTTGTGGGGGCTGCCCCACACACCTTGCACAGAGATTTGGGTCCTTCTAGCACTGCTGGGCCAGCCTGTGATTTCAGGGCAGGGCTGCGGGTTTGGTTTCTACTCAGAGGTTTCTGTGAAACAGCGAAACTCATTTTCACTTTTCATTTCTTTTGCTTCTGAGACTGATGGCGGCCCCAGGGCATGAGAAATCCCAGCTCAATGAAGGACAATCCAGACCTTAATTAATGCCGTAGTTTGAGAAATGCAGACGTTTATGGGTTGTTTAATCATTCCCACGTACATGAGCTACCTGGACAGAAACAACTCGTAGTCCTCTGCATAAACCAACTCTCCCACAGAGGGCGCCAGCAGGCAGAGAAAGAGGATTCCTTGCGCCATGGGGATGGGGGAATTGGAGGAAGGGTCTTGTTACAGGGACCCTGGGAGTGGAAACAAAGAGCAGACGTGACAGAAGGCTGCGGTCAGTCTCCCATCAGACCTGTTCTGAATCTCTTGCTTTCTGGTTTTGTGCAAAATTAAAATAGAGAAGGTACAAAGTGGCTGTTTTGTTTTGCAGAATTCCTGGCACACAATCCAGGGTGACATCTGGCCCAGTGAAGTGATTGGCCAAATGCCCATTGATTCCAACAGGGCCAGGCTTTCACCCTTAGCTTCATTGCAGAGAGACCGTGAAGACGAATGTTACCAGTTCAAAGGTGGCAAAACATATCAAGGCAGATTAACACTGACATCAGCTATGGGGAGGGGACCTGGCTATGCCCGGCAGGGGAACCAGCCAGCCCTGCAGGATGGCATTGCAATGCTCAGTAGCCATGCCGTTAGCAGAGGTGCAAATGGGCTCCAAAGGGAATGTCTCCCAGGCTTCCTTGGCCACCTAAAATACTCCAGGAAAATGAAAGGAGATCTTCCCTGGAGCTCTGTGTTGGAATGCAGCTCCCCACCTAGGACCTCCCGCTCCCTCTGAGCGCCACACCCATCCTCGGCTCCTCCAGACTCCTGGGGCCTCTGAGCGCCGTGACTTGGCCACAACGTGCCCCACTTCCTCGGACAGCTGCCTGCCATGGCACTGGGTTCCCGTGAGTACCTTCTCCCTCTGGGCATCTTGCACAGGCCTGGCTCCTGCTGCCTCTGAGCACCATGCTGGGACTCAGCTCCTGCCCCTGCTCTTCTGCTTACTAGTTTGATGTCCCAGTCACAGGAAACCTCGTTATTGGTGCTCCTGGCCTGCCACTTCACCACCCCTGGCTGTACAGAAAGCTTGTGGCCCCACACCCACTGACAGTGCAGAGCTGAGCAGGCCTTTCAGCAGGCAAGAAGGGTTCATGACCCAGCTGTGAAGATTTCACACGAGTCACCGACAGTCACTGGTACAATGGCAGGTGGAAGTGATGCCCCCAGCCTCAAAGGAAACAGGAGAGGCCACCGGGGTTAGCGCTTTGAGCTGCAGGTCGCAGCCAAAAGCTCATCTATGCTAGGAAAGGGATGCTTGAAACTGGCCAGTAAAGCTCTGATAATCAGACATTCAGTGTCTGACCTTGTCGGCATTGGTGCTTTAAGCCCAGAACTCCCCAGGGAGCTGGATGCCTAGTTGTGATGCCGCTGGGCTCATGTCCGTGCTGCCTCCATGGCCTATCCACTGTTCAGCTGTGAGAGGGCCTTGTTACTATCAAGATAGCTGTCTAACAACGCGCGCTTGTATTCTCAGAAAGGAATTAATCTGTGTGCAGCCCAGGTCCATGCCAGGAGGGAAGAGTTAGCACCAGCCACACAGACAGACCATTTTTCCTTCCATCCATTCAAGCACTGATGACATTTCTGTGAGAAAAGCTGTGATTATTTCTGGGTGTAAAACATTATTAATAGCTCCAAAAGGTCATGCATCCTGCTGCCTCCGTTCATGCAAGGAGCCCAGGCTTCTCTGGTATGTGCTGAAGATAAACTGAATAGGTGATGGCTCCATGCTGGGTGATAGGCCTCTCCCCTTTACATTTTCTCACCTTTATGCCAAGAACTGGCCAGGAGACCAAAGGAGTGGGTGTCCAGGAGGCCTCAGAAGAGGTTTGTACTGGTCTGATCTGGCTAGCGATATTTAGGGGGGGAAATAATGACTGTCTGTGAAAATGGAATCAGTCACAGAGTGCACTGCCTATTCAGTCCCGCTGGAGATTCTGTATTGTTTAAGTTTCATCCGTAAGGCTCCCAAAAAAGTCGCTTGCCCACAATGAAGAGATAATCCATTTGAAAGACATCAGTGCAGTCAAGGAACTATTCCCCTAGGCCAAGAGATCACCTTTAGGAATGTATTCCTGATTTCCAGCCCAAATGTTCCTCTGCTCACTTCCATTCCCTTCGATGTCCAGAATTATCATTATAATACATAGTGTGGCAGGGATATTAAACCTCCTGCCTTGGGGCTTACGATGCCAATCGCTAACTCTTGGAGATCAGGAGGAGACCTAACGAAGGGACGGATTACTGCACATCTGCTACACTGGGGGGTCTGGCATTTTCCTCTGAAGCATCTGGGATCAGCCACTGTTGGAGGCAGTGGGCTGGACTTGGTGGACCTCAGGTGCAATCCATCCTCATCAGTTTGATGTTTCTCTGGAAAAGGGAAGCTGCTCTAGGGAGTTTTGAATGTCTAAACTCATCCGCCTGTGATAATACAGGGGGCCTTGCATACCTGGCCCTGGTGCTTCTTTTTTTTTTGTTGACGCCGCTCTACCTTTATGGTAAGCAGATGAAACTAGAGTTCTCAGAATGACTGACCATGCAGGAGGCCTCAGGAGAGGGTCCATCTTGTACTGTGAGTGATGCCCAGGAAGAAAATAATGGGAAGGAGTATGTTGTAGGTTGGCACAGCATAGGACAGTGGTTCTCAGCCAGGGATCCAGGACCCCCTGGGGGGCTGCGAGCAGGTTTCGGGGGGACCACCAAGCAGGCCAGCATTAGACTCGCTGGGACCCAGGGCAGAAAGCTGAAGCCCAGGACCCTGAGGCCCACCACATGGGACTGAATCCCAGGGCCTGGGCCCCATCTCCTGAGGCTAAAGCTGAAGCCTGAGCAATGTAGCTTTGCAGGAGCCCCTGTGGCATGGGGCCCCAGGCAATTGCACTGCTTGCTGTCCCCTAATGCCGGCCCAGGCTTTTATATGCAGAAAACCAGGTATTGTAGCACAGGTTGGCCATGGAGTTTTTATAGCACAGGGACAGGGGACTCAGAAAGAAAGACTGAGAATCCCTGGCATAGAGTTTCACATCCTGCAGACTCCATGTGGGCAGCACATCACAGAGGGTGAATTGCACTGTGCACTTAACATGGCTGTGATGGGGCATTTTCTGATGGATATGAACTCGATAGATCATCTGTGAGGCTGTACAATGAGAGAGGCTTGTTAAAGAGGTCTTCTTTGAAAGATACACCAGTTGTCCTATGAGTTTGCAGCTGGCTAGCAAAGTGCCTCATTTCTGAGGAAAAGGAAATTCACTTAAATGTTGTCCAAGCACATTGGGAAGTTATGAGTGAGGAGGAAAGAAAATGCTTAGGTGGCACCAGCGGTTTCCTCAATATCTCAGTCCAGGTTCGGTTAATAACAAGAGTGTATATGAGTGAATTGCCAGAAACTGCAGTAATGAACCATGGTTCCAAATGTCAACAAATGAAATTCAGCAAAGAAACTGCATCTTAGCCCCTTGCATTTATGCAGTGCTGGTGTTACATGTGCGTGTTTAGTCATACCGACAATGTGGCCAAGTTACTGGGGCTACGGGACAAGGATATTCAGTTTCCTGGCTTTTGTGTGTCTTAATGGTGAATTAACCAGTGAATTTCAGAATGATCAGAGCGGAGTGATCCTCAAAGCTTGAATTAACGTGTCTGTCTATGTACCAGTGTGTGTATCCATGAGTGTCTGTGCTCAGCACACTAGAATCTGAGTGCACTGACCTAGGCAGTCTCTTGAGCAGCTTTTCTATGTTCTGCCAGAAAGGGTCTGTTTCCTAACTGAGAATCCTGTCGGGGGCTGGGACCCTTGCTTAGAGATCTTTATAATAATTGTCCTATAGAAGGAAAAACGATTGTTGTTATATAGAGGCTCTGATTATTATTGACGGTAGCAGATCATGAATAATCCATCTATTGCCTCTTGTCTTACACTGAAATGGTATGGGCAGGGACTATCTTTTGTTGTGTGTTTGTCCAATGGGGATGGGACCTTCTGACATTACTGAAAGATCAATAATAAATATCAATTAATGCTTCTGAAAAGCCCGATCTAAGTTCCCCATGGAATGGCGGGGGCACTCTGGAGGACGTGAGACTATCCAGGAATGGGATGAGCGGGATCATGCTGTACTAAGTCATGGCATGTCTTCTGTTTACATTCCTCACCTTCATTTTCAGAACTGCCTGAGAGACCGTGCAAGAATCCTCAGGAGAGGTTCTGTCTGGTCTGATCCAATAAGCCATGCCTAGGAAGAAGTTAATTTCTGGATATAGAACAGGAATGAGTCATGGATTGACACTGTATTTGTAGTCCTGCTGAAGATTTCCAAGCCTACAGGTTCCACTTGGGCAGTAGGTCCTCAGAGTGCCTGAGGCCTGGCATGAGATGAGACGCGAGATCCATCTGTCATGGAGTAGTGGCTATGGATAGCAACTGCACTCACTCAAGTGAGAGAGATGATTGCTCAGCCGCATAGCGAGTTACTGCTTTCATCTCCGGAGACGTGACGTCAATGGGAAAGTGAGCTGAGTTACAGTAGTTTGTGGTTTTAACACTGTGCATCACAACACTGTCACATGGTGGTTCAGCTCAGCCCGTCAGCTCTCGCTGCTCAGGAGAGGCCTGCCCTTGGACCAAAGCAGAGCGTGGTGCTATTGGTCGGAAGGGAGATACATTAATGAAAATTTGCCCAGGACCTGCCAGGGCTGCATACAGCTCTAGTCAGAAGGATGAAGGGCTGAGTTACGCTGCTGGGATTCAAAGCTGTGGTGCTTCGGAGGTAGGTTAATGCACTGACTGGGTTAGAGCAGAGGGAGGGGATGGGGTATTTACCATTCACACCTGACCTATAGCAAACTAGACAGCTGCTGCTGCATGTGGCCATGAGGCATCTCTAACCCATCTGCCTTCATTCTAACAGCAAGTCCTGCAGAGCAGTTCTCCGAATGGGCAACAGTCTAAACAATGGAATGAGCCTGCAGGCTTGGACCATCCGGCTCATCTAGTTTCGCTAGGCAGAGCTGCATCATTAGCTGGAAGGTGCCGTGTTTTCAAACAGAACTGAAAGTATCAGACTGTAGAGAAGTGGTCATGTGAACTCCAGCCACTGGGAGCCACACAGATCAAGCACCAGTCGATGCCAAATAAAAGTTACAGCTCTGGGCTGCAGGGAGCTGGGACACAGATGAAACATGGACCCAACGCTGCCACACCAAGTCAGCCGTGCTGGGGTTGGATTCCAGCTGCATCCAGCCTCCACTAAGGCAAGAAGCCTACAAAGAAGTCAGCAGCCGCTTGGTAGCAGATTGCCAGCCACATCAGAGCGGCTGCAGTGAGTGACGGAGGAGCTGGCTGTGCTGCTTCATGCCAGCTAGAGACTCCTCCCTCTAGGAAATACCCAGTTAGGGAGATGTGAAGGTGTGCTGGCTCCTTTGCAAGACCTGAGCAATGCAAAGGAGCAGTGTCACAGCTCAGAACCTGGCCCTGGGCCTTGAACCAGCGAGAATGAATGGTCCTGCCAATATACAGAGGCTTCTTTAAAACACATCTTAGCAAAGAGACATTTAGACAGTCCTCAGTTTGTTTAAGATGGGACACAAATGATCCTATTAAATACATGAGGCCCCCTCGCCTTCCCCTCCTCTCTGCTCATTTCCTTCCCTTCCTCTGAATTTTACCTCTATTCTCACATTATCTTAATTTTTTCTTTAGCTAGTTGGCTTTTTATAAACAAATATGGTTTGTTTGAATTGTATAACAATTGATTTCTATTTTATTTATATTTTAACCGTTCATATAACAAAATTAAATATTTCACATATAGCTACAATTAGATAGCAAATAGTTAATATATAATAAGAAGTTTATGTAGTTTATTTAAAATATATATACAGAAAAAAATAAATTGAATTAAAAAAGGATATCTGGCACAAATTCAGCCTGATTTCAGTGGTGGGGTATCCACTTGTACCAGGACTAAGTCTGGCCCCTTAAGTGCATTCATCAGTAACAAAATCAAAAAGACACAGCATTATCAGGAAAAGAGGGTAACTGGGCACAACTAAAACTTAGTGAAGAAAAATAACCCAGCTCCATCTGAATATTCTCAGCAGGACAGATTCTATACAGATGCCCTGCTTTTCCTGCAGCCATGCCCCATAAATGTTTCTCCAACTTTAACAAACAGTTCTATTTTGGGGAAAACCAGCTAACTGGTCTCTTGCAAATCTCTGTATTTACCATACGAACAGGGAGGGATTCCGGGATCCCCAACCTGAAAACACTGCATGACTCCTGAACAACCCTTCCCTGGCTAAAAGGAAACAACTTGCAAATGCAGAACTAGTGCCAGCCAAAGACTCACTCCTTCGGATAACATTTATTTCTTCCTATCGCAGGGATCACTTACGGCCCAGATGGTACAAACTGAGCAGGGATGAGGCTGTGGAGCACAGCAGCAAAAAGCCACTGCCTTTCTAAAAAGATCACCCCCAGCCATCCTCCCAGCAGCAAGGTAGAAAATTAAAATAAACTCACACCAAGGCGACCTGTCATGGAGCATGCTGACAGTGCAAAACCAGTAGAAATAGGACGATGATAATCATACAAGAAATTAAGCAAAATCCCCCAGAGGTAGTGACAATTCTTCCTGACAGCAAACTATCCTTCTCTGCTGGAGCAGGGAAGACACTGACTGTGTCAATGACTAACTGGCAGCTGGAAAGACCCACCATGGCCAAACCTAACGCTGAAAAGAGCAGCGATAACCGTTACTGGAAATCCAAAAGCAGTAACAACAGCCTGCAGCAACCTATTACCTCCCTCAGACATCACGAGAGTTGGACAAGATTCACTAGATGGTCTAGTCCATCTTCCTGCCTCTGCACATCACCCACTTTCATCCCAGACTATAGACACAGGGATCCTTCCACCCACCCCACAACAGGTACCATGTCATTATGCTCCCAATGTGTCCAAATGCTGTGCCCTGGCTGTGACTGCTTCCCAGCCTGATCAGAGTAAATAGACTTGAGAGCTCCTTTGATGAGATTTTGTCTGCTATTCAGGATTGGAGTATGATAGGTTCTAGCAGGGATGGGAGAGCCGAAGCCAGCTCCTAACATTCGGTTCTGTTTCTTTAAAACTAATGGTTTCATTAGAAAGTTATCAGGACTTTTACAAAGCACTGTCATATGAGCACTGGAAGTTATCACATTAACTGTTACAATACAGAATGTGGCACTTTTTGCTTACAGAAACATTCTGCATCAATACAGCCCCCAAGTTTTTCTGTTTGACAGGGCAGGACAACCAGGACATGCCTGCAGGCATTAATTACCTTTTGCCTCTCCCCACAATGACCATCTTGAACCAATCTAGTCTGAGTATGGGGGTTTTCTGAGCATTTTATCTTTTGACGACATCATCCAGCTCTTTAACACTGGAAGGTACTTAGAGAAGAGAGCCATTGTCAATAGCAGTTCGACTTACCTACATTTTTTTAAATTGTAGGTTCCTACATTTTCACACACCTACTGGGGCTTTAGTCAGCTTGGACTAGGCCGCATTTTGAAGGGAGCACGACTAGAAATGCCAGTCTAGCCTTTCCCCTCAATGCTGGAGAAAAGACTTTCTGATGGGATAAATCCGTATATATCAGTTACCTTTAATTCATAAATAATGTTCCCACAATTATACACGTGGCATAATTGTTTCTTGTAAACTTCCAGAAGTTTTTACCCCCTCAGGTTTGCTGTTCAATGTCCTCCAAAAGGTAAGAGGGGGCTGAGAAATGCTGGGCATTGAGGGCTCGTGGAGGCAGTTTGTCTGGGACTAGATTCTGCTCTCAGTTACATTGGTATAATCCCAGAGTAACTCCACAGATTTAATTGTACGTACGTACTGCAGCTTTACACAAGTGCAACTGACGGCGACTGCAAATGAGAAGCCTTTGTCACGTGAAGTGTTTGTTGAAGCCCACAGAAGTTTATACAGCTTGTGGGGAATTACTGTGTAGGAACCCACAGACTGGCCAGCCAGGCCAGAGGGCAGGTGGTGATCTCCTCACCGTCCAGGGGGCCCGACTGTTCAGAGCCAGCGTATCTTTACTGCAGTAGCACTGGGGAAGTTACACCATTGGTCACTGAAATCTTTCTTCTGGTATTACGTGATCGATTTATTATCAATATAACTGTGTCCAAGTAGAGGGTCGTGTGCAGCCAGAATATCAGACAATAGCGACAGACAATGCTGGGAGGATGATTTTAACTAAAATCACAATCTTACTATGACAGAACTGCTGAGAACAGACCCTGGGGTTACACTCGATGTTTTGCAGGAAGGCGAAATTCACCATCATGCACCTGGCCAGTTGTGCAACACTGCCTAGAAGAGGAAAATTTCTCTGCCCTGAATCCTGGGGCCACGAGTTGACAGCCTGCAGCAGGAGCTCTTAGGTCACAGGGCAACAGATGCTATTTTTGTTGGTCATAAAAGCAGCCAATTCTTTTTAAATCCAGCTAAAATAACTGGCTGGCAGAACACCATTAAACTAACATTACCAGCCTTTAATCAGTTATATATTAATGTGCATATCCCCAAGAGTCAGAAAAAAGCTAGAGGCTAACTCAGGCACGGAGATCACTGGGTTGCTAATGGGATAGGTGCAGGTCTAAGCAACATGACTGATTTGTGCCTCTTGAGGGCTGGAGAGAGTGTCTCCAGCTCCCCCCACCCTGCTCCCCATTTTACTGACTTCTAGAGTAGTGAGGGAGCTGGAGTCTGTTCACACCAAACCATGCTGAGACCTGAATGTTGCCATTCTGTGTGATTACCCTGATACAGAGACTTGCATGGTGACAAGTTTCAGAGGAGCAGCCGTGTTAGTCTGTTTCAGCAAAAAGAATGAGGAGTCTTGTGGCACCTTAAAGACTAACACATTTATTAGAGCAATAATGAATAAATAAATGTGAGAGTCTTTAAGGTGCCACAAGACTCCTCGTTGTTTTTGCTGATACAGAGAGCAGATATGTCTCCAGAGAAAGGTTGTGGGGAGAAGAGTTAGGGCGGGAAAGCGATCGCAGCTTGAGCCTTCACTGAATACTGTTAACCCAGCCCCTGTAAGGTTCACACTAGGCAACCAGATTCAGTGCTCCAATCTGGCACCATTCCATTGTTTGTACAGCAGCTGTGTGGTTTGAAAACCCCCAGCCACCCAAAGAGACGAACAGGAGGAGGTCAAAAGTATCCACCAACATTCCCTCTCACCCTCTTCTTCTGACAGGATAGTCTGGGAAGATGGAAAGATAGACGGATACACACAGACAAGAGCTTTCTGTTTCTCACCGTTCGCCTGGCTGGGTAACTTCCCCTTGAGCAGTAAAATGCTGCCTATTCCCCTACAATCCCCGTTTCCTTCACACTGAGTCTGGACAGGGGCTAATTTGCCTATTGAGGACATAGAGTACTACAAATCAGTGATCACTTTTGAGGCTGCCCTGCTCTGTGACTGAATGTGCCCTAAGCCCTGTGAGAAAGGGGAACGCTCCCCACGTGGTGGGGGACCTACTCAGAGTGTCAGTGGCTGAGCCAGACATGGATCCCAGGTCTCCTGATTCCCAGGCTCTGGGTTCTAACCTCCTGCCTCCCTAACAGGAGCTACCTTACATAGGAGAGGCTACCAAGAGACACCCTAAAAGCAGAGCCAGTGTGGGGTGCTCTCCTCTCTGACACCAGCCTGCTGGTGGCAAAGCCCTGCCTGTAACATACAATCCGCATCTTTTCACCACCCTGGTCCTTACATCCCCAGGCCAAGATGTTTTTGAGGGCAAAGGCTAGTTGTCTGGGTAGCTTTATTTACTTTAATTTATGAAACATCAGCCCTGGAGGGATACACAGCAGTCCTTGCACCATAACAAAGGAGGGAGAAAAGTGAATCCTCACACCTGGGCTTTTAGTGCCTCCCGCCAGTGAGCTCATCAGGGAGACAGCAGAGAAAACCAAAGGAGAACAACAGTGGCTGCCTGGGAGGTGGGTGGGGAATTGTATCGAACAGCCCCCGGGGTGCCCAGTTGCATACAGAGCTAACACCCTCCCACAGCATGGTGACAGGCGAGCAAGCACCGATCGCCATGGATCACTGGCCCAGCATGAACCCTTTCGCGGTTCCCTGCCCCCCCTGCCCCACAGAACCCCGGCACTCCTCTGCCCCACACCGGCCGTTCTTCTTGCTCTGACATGGGGCAAAACTTCCCGCTGCTTCTGCCTTTGCCGGCACCATGGGTCACTGACCTGGTTCTTCCCTAGGGAGAAAGAAACAGCCCGGTGGGGGTGAGGGATTGAGGGACCTATATCCCTGCCTAGAGCCCGTGTACAGCAAGCTGGTGCTGGGCTGGCTTCCCTCACCCATCTCTGCCACTGCCCCCCCCATTACTGACCTGCAGCCCTTTATGCCACTGCTCCCACTACTGACCAATAGACCCCCCAATCCTGCAGCCTCCTGTCCTGTTGATGCCCCCCACACTGACCCACAGCTACCTCTGTTCTGATGATGCCCCCCACTACTGACCTGCAGCACTTCTACTATTCCAGCCCCGCTGCCCTCTGGGCTCTGCCAATGCCCCATAGCCCTGTCCTGCAGCCCCTCACCCTCCAGCTCTGCCAGTGCCGCTCAGTCTGGCCAGCAGCCCCCCATTCTTCCAACTCTTGGTCGCTCTGGTCTCATCCAGCCACTCAGGAGTGGGCGGTGAGCACGTGCCTCCTCAGAGATGGATTGAAATCGAAGCCGCAGTCCCGTATCACCAAAGGTCAGAAGTGAAAAGCCTCATGTGATCCCCACCATGCTCCTCTGGGTTCAAAGCCCATGTGGGTAGTTCAGACCTTCTGGTGACTGCCAGGGCTGACAAACCGCTGCTCGTTACCATACATGTTTGTGCAACACCCAAAAGTTGAACAGAGCCCAAACAAACAGAGCATTGGATTTCACGTAGGAAACGTTACCTGTCTACTGGGGCACCCTGCAGTGTTATCCACTTGGCTCATTTCCTCTGTTAGCCTTTTGTTTCATTGGAAACTAGTCGAAAAATACAAATAGAATTATAGAGTTGAGCTTGGAGCATGCACCAGCTGCACTTAACACACAAACAGCTGGTTTCGACTGAACACCAGAGAGGAGATCTCATCCCCAGGTCTCTCCAGCTGTGACAGATCACACCAAATGACAGGCAGCCTAGTGTCACCCAGCTCTCCAGCTCAGGTTGAGACAACAGGGTGCTGGATCCTAAAGGCCAGCACCACATGCTTTGTTGCTCTTGCCGGGGGCTAGAAAAACAAAAAAACAAAAAAAAAAGCACAAACTTTACAAGAAAACACAGACCTTGCAAGCGATAGCAACATTTAATCCACATCAGGGCTGCTTCTGCCAGATAAATGCATGGACTGTGCACTTTCAACTGAAGATTATGTAGAGCCTCACAAACAGTCACTCATTAAACTTCACCCCCCCACTCAAATATTAGCCCCAGGATAGATGGGGAAACTGAGGCACTGAGAGTTGAAAGTTTCCCCCCCACTGTGAGCTGGCCACTAAGAGAGGACTAAAGCCCAGGATTGCTGGCTCTCAGTGCTCTGCTTTCACCACTAGATGCATTTCCCCCACTCTGATGGACCTACCAGAGTAGCCACCAGATGGGCTGGCTCAACATACTGATTGAAAAGTCCAGTATGGGAGTAACTGTGCCTTAATGGGTCACAACTGAGGATGCCAAATTCAGGATGAACTGCTGAGAAATAGGGCAAACACAACCCAAAACTGGTAGTTATTCTTTTATAAGATATATCAAACCAGCCACAAAACCACCACGCTGGCTAACAAGAAAACAAAGGCAGTTTCCTCAGGTATTTCAGTTCTTATATCACCACCAAAATCACTGGATTCAGAGATGAGTGGTTCTTTACAACCTATCTCATCAAAGAATAGGTTCTTCTTATCCCAAAAGGACCAGCCACACACACAGGTCAATATATAACTTAGATCTTACTAAATGATTGGTATCAGTGTGATTTTTGGGTATCTAAAATCTAAAGGTTTATTTATAAAAAGAAAGAAAAAAAGTGAGAGTTAAAATTGGTTAAAGTAATGGCAAAGTTCTTGATTCAGGCTTGCAGCAGTGGTGGAATAAACTGCTGGCCTATCTCTGGAGTACATCCACAGCTTGGATGGTCATTCGGTCCTTTGTTCAGAGCTTTAGTTTGTAGCAAAGTTCCTCCAGAGGTAAGAAGCAGGATTGAAGACAAAGTGGAGGTGTTTCCAGGGCCTTTTATAGCTTTTGCCATGCGGAGGGCATCCCATTGTTCTTACTGTGGAAAATTACAGCAACAAGATGGAGTTTGGAGTCACATGGGCAAGGCCTATATCCATGCATTTCGCCTAGTCACAGCAGGAAATTTAATTAAGTGTAGATGGACATCTCCCATGGTCCATTGTCGGTTAAATGTTCTTTCCATGGACCACTCAATTTGAATAGTCCCTCCAAGATGTGTTGGCTAATTACTTCATGGGCATTACTGCAGGAGTAAACATTTGAAATCCAAGTATGGAGCCAATACTTATAACTTCACATACAAAAACGATACAGGTATACAGATAGCATAATCGTAATCATAACCTTTTCATAGACACCTCACTCAACAACATTTGTACAATATTTGCTGCAAATATATAACAGTGATTGCAACAATTGATCTATATGATCATATTTTAATCAGCTAACGTCACAGTGGGATGAACCCAGGATCTCCCAGCTCTATCCAAAGGGCAGAGGAACAGTAGGATGTGTTTGGTGTGGTGTTATTGGGTTGTTGGGCCCAACTCACTCTGTGTAAGTGCATGAGCTCCACTGGGCAGGTTAGTGACCGCACTCGTGGTAGCTGGGAAGGGCGTGTTCATGCCAAGTCCTACCTGATCCCTGGGAGTACAGATCAAAAGCGACAGAGGGGCTCATTCCAGTGAGAGAAGTGGAGCAATGACTCAAGTTTAAGCACTGGTCTGCTAAACCCAGGGTTGTGAGTTCAATCCTTGAGGGAACCATTTAGGGATCAGGGCAAAAATCTGTCTGGGGATTGGTCCTGCTTTGAGCAGGGGGTTGGACTAGATGACCTCCTAAGGTCCCTTCCAACCCTGATATTCTAAATGTCTGTTTCCCTGCTGAAGCAAACTGGGCATGCCAGGTAAAGTTCACACCTTGTAGCAGCTTTAGGTTTCAAACCAATCACGTGGGGAGGTGCCCGGCTGGCACAGCTCAGAGGTCATGGGGATCCATTACTGGAAAAGTGTTTGTGCCATTCACCCAGCCCTCCTGCACATGGGTGTCCTTAAAGCCTGATATGGACTCTCCTGCCATTACCCCATTAGCCTTTCGCTTAGTAGAGACGGACGGAATGAGATGGTCTCACAGTCCCTAGTAGCCTAGGAGGGCTTGACACTGAGGGGAGGCGGTGAAAAGGCAGTATACTAAGCACATGTCCCATGACAGGGAGAAAAACCGCATTACAGCCTGTCACCTCACAGGCCCACAGCTAGAAGCTTTGGGGCACGACCTCTGATCTCCTGCTCCACCCACGCCATATCTAGGATTCTCCCACTGTCTGCGGTGCTGCAGCAGGGGGTACAGGTCTTTGGGGGCCCTGAGGGGAACCAAAGGCCTGACTCACCCCACCCGAGTGCCATCCTGAGCGTTAAAGTCCTTAGGGGTGTTAATAAGGCATCAAACTATACAAGCCACAAGAAATGTCATTGTCCAACATGTCCATGGGCCCTGCTCCCAGAGCGTGGATGACAGTGCTGCGAGGGGCCTGCCCCTGGAGTGGGGTTGTCCTCAGTGGCAGCTGGCCTGTTGAATAGCAACTAATCAGCCATCAGGGGCCCCTGGCTATTTACAGGGCTAAACAGGACAGTGAGGGGTTAAGGTCTCTCTGACTCCAGTTCTCATAGCCCTCAGTGTTAGGGCAGCGGCCTCTGGCATAGCATTTATTGTACGGGGCATCCTTTCCACAGGAGCCACTGATGACCTCCCAGCACACCCACACTAACTAAGGCATCTCAGCTCTGTTTATATGTCAACACGTCATGTGCCTCAGTCAGATGATTCTGGAATTTTTTTAAACTCACTGTGTTTGTGAGAAACTCGGAAACGTTTACCTTGGGGCAATGAACATTTCCCACCAGTTTGAGACTTGGTTGCTACATCGTAAGGTGTGCTATTTCTTGTAAACATCTGCAACTGCCCTGTGTGCAAAATGCTAGCTCCATCACGTGAAGTGTCAGAGCACCCAACCGAGACCCACTGCAATGGGTGTCAGGTTTTCAGCCATATTCCACTTCCATTGGGACAACAGGAGAGAGGGGATTTCACTGTAGCTCTCCACAATCCTCATCTTTATTTACAGCTACACTAAGGATCTTCCCCCTCTCACCTCCGCGACTTTCTTCCAGAAGTGCCATTACTGGGTCTCCCTCAGGCGAGATTGGAAGGACCTACACAATAAAGTTCTGGGCAGTGTCAGGTTGTATTAGGAGCTTAGTTTACAGACTGAAACAGCATCATGTTGGCTTGGCCTTTCCTAACACTTCGCAAACTTGAGCTAATTTAGTTCACAACGATCTTGAGAAGTTGGTGGGCTCAGCAGTGTGAGAAGAGCAGAGGGAGGGAAAAGGGATTGAGGAGGGAAGAGAAGCAGAGGAGATGGGGAAGCAGGAGTTCCTATGTGGGCCCACAAATGCCTGCACCGAGCTGGGTGCAGGCAGCCTAGCTTTGCCCTCTCTGGTGGCTTGCCCTCCACTCACCCATCCTGGTGAGCAGCACCTCCACTCGTGGGCCCAGGCTGTGGTTTCCAAACCAATTGCTTGGATTCCTACAGGTTTGCCTCCTTGTTCAACTCAAGCACCGTCCTACTCATGCCAGACACCCTGGCTTTCTGCAGCGGCCAAGTGAATGGGACCAGTGAGTCGAGAAAACCAGCACAAGGCAAATGGACCCGTCCTTAGCGCCAAGGCCCTCTGGGCTCCCACAGACACCATGGAGCTGGGCACAGGGACCCAGCAAGCGAGGAGACTGGGGCATTCCCAGCAGCAGACACAATGCAGTGTGGCTGAGCCCTTTGCTGGCTCTCCCTGCGTGAACCCTCACACTCTCTGAATCCTGCCCCTCCCCAGCCCAGCAGTGGTAATGGGCGACTGGTGTATATGGATCCCCAGCACTGGTGTAGCTCTTCCAGGAGCAACGCTGGCTGCTCCCTCACCAGGGGAGCCCTTAGGGTGCGTGCAGTCAGCCTGCAGGGTCATTTGTCCCTGGCCATCCCAGGGTTCAGTGACCCGAGCTCAGACCTCATGTTTCACAGAGGCCTCTGGGCAGCCTGCACACGATGAGCACTGGCAGCACTATTGACCTAGGGTTGCCTCAGTCACCTGTTAGTATTTACATTGCCATAGTGCCATTCGGGTCCCTGCCCCAAAACAGCAGAGGTGAAAAGCTCCTTTTCCCATCCCCAGTCCCAGAGCTGCCCAATAGTCCAGGCATAAAAACACTCTGCACTCTGGTTTCCTCCCCGGGAGGATCTGCCCCGCTGTGACATCATGTGGGGACAGGAGAGATTTATACATCCTCTACTGAGACCCTGACTATAGCTCTCGCCATGCCCGGCAGAGCTGGCTCTGGTTGTAGCTGGAGTCCATGTATTTAGAGGTGGCCTCTGCTAAGGACAAACCATTGCCCTGGATGGAGGGAATGGTAGCAGCACGCCTGCATGGTTTGTTATTCTCGAAGCAGCTGCCTTGCTGAGCCCTTGTGTTTATACATAGACATGTTTGTGAGCTCGGCTCCGCCTCTTCCCTGCTTCAGAAACAACTGGCGCAAGAGTAAGAAGTAGTAAAAATTTTCCATTGTCAGAGGAAGTGACCAACAAACAAGAGTGAGCAGCCTGGGGCAGCCCCACCATACAGGCAATCCAGAGCAGCCCCAGCAAGTCTCTTGAGCAAGTGATGCCAACAACAAGGGGAACCAGAGAAGACAAACAAGGGTCTGTTTTTAACAAGGCAATGTGCAGGCAGGGTGGGGAGGCAGTGGGCAGAGTGGGGCCTGGGGCATCAACAGGCTGTGTGGCAAACAGTTTCTGGGAAAGAGCCTAGAGCCTCCCATGCTTTGTGTCCTTCAGAATCAGAGCCACAGGAGAGAAGGTCTCTCCCTCCAGGGGTGGCACCAGAAGCCCCAGCCCACTGTGCCAGGTCCTGCATAAACGTGACAGGACAGTCCTTGCCCCAAAGCACTTACTGTCCTGGAACAAGACTGAAAACAATAGGTGGCTACAAACAGCCAAGGAGAATGCAAGGAAACAATGAGACAGTGCTGGCCAGGCCAGCATCAGTCCCTGCTCACCAGTTGGCTGGCCACCATCCAGGGCTCAGCTGGCATCAGGGCAGAGGAGTGTTTGCAGGATGACAGTGACTTAGTGGATGGTACCAGGGAGCCCCTCTCTACTCAAGGGGTGACATAACAGAAAGCGACAAGGCACTGGTGGGAAGTGTTTTAAACACCCAGAGCCCGTTCCTGGTACAGTGCTGCTTTGCACAGTCCTAGCTACTTTGTGCCGAGAGCCTCCCGGCAGCATGCCTCAGTATCACCCCCATCTTACAGAGCGGAGCAGAGACACACAGGTGACAAGTCACAGGCAGAATAGCTGACTGCACCACACGATTTGCCTTCCCCATCTCTATTCAGACACAGGGTGGCCTGGCAGTGCGCTCCATGCCTGGAGTCTCACCACTCTCCTGCTGCCAAGCCTGTGTGATTAGAGCCTATGTTTGAACTGCGAGTCTGACAATCTGCTGTGGGATTCGGCTCATGCCCAGGGCAGGCCTGTGCTGTGTGGTTCCATTTAGAGTCCCTAATGCACAGGAGATTCGCCCTGGGAAGCACAAGTAGGAGTTTGCCTGGTATGTTAAGTGGGACTGGGAATAGAGGTTGTTGCTTCAGACCAAACTGCTCCGTGCAAGAATGAGGGGGTTTGTTGTCACACGAGGGAGGTCAGCATGCCCTACGGGGCAATCAGTGACACAGCAGCACACAGGGCACAGCGCCTGCAGCAGTAGACCAGCAGGGTCCAAACTCAACAACTCAGAAGGAACAGGGCATCTTAGTCGGCAGGTAAAGAGCTGGGGGGCTTTCCTTGCTCCTCTGCTCCATATCGCTAGATCCGGTGAATGCAGAGGCCTCTCTCCTAATCCTGCGCAGCACTTGCCTGACACCATTGGGAAAGCTGATGTTCTTCGAAGGGAGGAAGCAGGAGGGAGCCAAGCAGACATTTACAGCTCCACAGAGCAGCTTGCAGAGACTTTGCAAGGAATCGTTCCTTCCTGTGATGTACCCTTCACTGGGAGGATCTCAGAACAATTTACTGACATTCCTGCATTCATTACTTACCCCCACCAGATGGTTCCCCTGCTCCTCCCACCATCAGCCAGCATGCCAGGTGCTCTCACCTTAAAGGAAGCAGGTTAGACACACCTTTCAGGGCAGGTGCTTGGTGGTTCAGCTCCGAGCAGTCCGGGGGGATCAGACGGGAGTGCCCGAGCAGGCCCCATGTGGCACAGAACCTGCATTCCCTTTTGGGAACGGGTGAAGTTAAGATTTTGAATGTCACCGTGACAGGGCCACCACCCTCCGCCAGCTCTAGGGAGCACCCAGGGCTTTCATACTCTTGCCCCCAGGGTCACCGTATGTCTCTAGTGGCCTCCCCAGTTGTGCCCCATGGAAGCACAGACATGTCAATGCAACAAGTCTGCAGTGTGGGCAGATCCCCAGGGCTACCTGACCCCTGAGCCCCATCTCAGCATGCCCCAGGCCCAGCGTAACACTGTGGGTGGGCTCCGAGAGCTGCTTCTTCTGGCTCAGTCCAGAATCCTGGTGAGAAATCTCCAGGAGGCTGACCAGACCTGCCAGCCCCTCCTTGGCCCTCTAGCAGACACAGGGTGTCATGGCTGTAGTTTGGATACAGATTTCCTGACTCCGGCTTCCTTTGCGTCTCTGGCTCTCTGCCAATCGGGGTCAGGGGAGCTGCCTCCATCTGCTGCAGCCCATGCCCACCGCAAGGCACAGGCACTCCCTGTCGCTGGCTGCAGACTTCCCAACTGCTCACTCGCCACAGGCTCCTGCTTCCTGTTTGTGAAGGCAGTGGCAGGCCTGAGTGCAGAGGAGAGCCCAGAAATGCTGACCTGGTACTTCCCAGGTTTAGCAGAATTGAAAACAAAACAAAACATGTCCCCTTCATGAGGGTTAATCCCTTGCCTGCCCGCCCCAAGCACATGGCCTCGGCCAGGGAGAAACCACACTGGAGACACCCGGCCCAGCTCAGGAGAAGAGGAGGCTGAGTTATTTCAGCTCAGAAAGCCCCATAGCCTGCAGGGCTCTCTCCAGCACCTACTGTCCTGTAACCCACTCACTCCATGGCACAGGAGAAGCCTGTCCTGCCTCAATGCTAGTGTGCCAATTGCCAGGCTGCGTTGTGGCATCCTGCACCTAAGCCTGAGAGGGGTGGGTGCTCTCAGTGCAGGCACCCACATGGCAAGAGCCACGGCTTGCAGCTGGCACTGCTTGTATCCTCGAGGCCAATGTAGAACTGATAACTGAAATTGTTTTTAAATGTTCACTTTATTAATGTAAATTCTGTTTGCCATCCACTACACTTGTCTATATTGTAACTTCTGTTCACTGTTTGCCATATTGTAATTCAAACCCCATTTTAAAACGCTCACTCCATTTTGTAAAAGCTTCCTCCAACCTTCATTTTTGCAAACCCTGCTGTAATCTTATTAGTTAGTTTAGATGTGTAAATAAAGTATGTATGGATGATGGAATCAACCTCCAGCCCCAGCCTGTCCTGATGAAATAAAGTTCAAACTCCACCAGCTGAAAATGCAGACAAGAGACCTAACAAAGTGAGAAGAGTCCACCCTAAAGCATACAATAGAAGGAAGATCAAAGCCAGGTCTGAGGCTGAAAGTCACACCTGCAATTGACAAGTGATCAATCATCAAACCCAGAGGCAGCGTGACATAGCAAGGTGGATAGACTCTGAATACAAACTAAAGCCTACAAAAAAATGGGTGAAATAAAAAGCTTTGGAGGGTAACATTCTGCTGCCAACATGGAAGTACATCGGTGCAGGCCCAACAGAGAGCTAGCTTGTCCTTGTGCCTGGCTTTCCTGGTCAGTTAGTCACCACAAGCTACGAACCCAAGCTGCAAAATCAAGCCACGAACTCAAGCTATGTCCAGGACTGGTAACTATGCAGCAGCTGCAGAACATCTGATGGGTGTAAGTGTGGTGTGTGTGTGTGAATATAGGTATTAGGTATAATGTGTGTGTATAGGGATTAAGATATTAGTTATTGGTCATAAATCAAATTGTTATCATAATAAATGTGGCATCTTTGTCTTGCCCCCTGAAAAGATCCTGTGTAGTTTTGTCTGTACAACACCAAGCAGTGAGTAGCCCTGGAGACTGAACTTGCCTCTCCTTCCTAGACCAGGCATGGCCGAGGCCTGCTGGCAAGGCAGACCATGATCTACTGCTCCCACTCCACTTGGCTGTGCAGAATCAGAGCTCTTTGCTTCCAGCTCCCAGACTGTCCACATGGTTCTGTGCACCAGCAAACTGGCCAGACCCTGACAGGTCACTGCAGGGTACCACGGGACATAATGGTTTCAATTCAAGCAGCCCAGGTGTCACCTATGACCACTTCAGTACAGGCAGGGTATTAACTAAACATCGCGACACTGGCTCTGGAACAGCAGCACAGTTGTACGTGTGCAGGAAATCTAGGCAGGTATATTTATCTGTTTAACAAGTCTGTTTGCATGTCATGTCCCATAGAGTATTCAGTGTATTCCCCCACTAACCGAGTTAACTTGGCCTAGAAGCCAAATACAGCTAGAGACAGCATCACATTCTGACCTCGGTTACACTGGGCTAAATCTGGAGTAACTCCATCGACTTTAGCGGAGTCACTCTGGATTTACAGTGATGTCTGTGAGATCAGGATCCAGCCCAAGGCAAGTTTAGCCACAGTCAGAGATAGACGGGAGTAGGGAAGCAGCAGCAGCTTTGGCTGCCTTGCCGAGTGCTACAGCCTACTTGTAAGAGAGAGTCATGTGACTTTAAGATGCCTCTGTTGCAACAGGAGCACATGAAACCGCAAAACCAAAAGGAAATGTCTGCGTAGATTTTCCTCTGCATGGGAGCCACATACCGAAGAGTTCTGATCACATAAGAACATAAGAGCAGCCATACTGGGTCAGACCAAAGATCCATCTAGCCCAGTATTCTGTCTACCAACAGTGGCCAATACCAGGTGTCCCAGAGGGAGCAAACCTAACAGGTAATGGTCAAGTGATCCCTCTCCTGCCATCCACCTCCACCCTCTGACAAACAGAGGCTAGGGACCCCACTTCTTACCTATCCTGGCTAATAGCCATTAATGGAGTTAACCTCCATGAATTTATCTAGTTCTCTTTTTACCCTGTTATAGTCCCAGCCTTTACAACCTCCTCAGGCAAGGAGTTCCACAGGTTGACTGTGCGCTGTGTGAAGAAGAACTTCCTTTTATTTTTTTAAACTGGCTGCCCCTTAAGTTCATTTGGTGACTCCTAGTTCTTATATTATGGGAACAAGTAAATAACTTTTCCTTATCCGCTTTCTCAACATCTCTCATAATTTTATATACTTCTATCATATCCCCCCTTAGTTTCCTCTTTTCCAAGCTGAAAAGTCCTAGCCTTTTTAATCTTTCCTCATATAGGACCCGTTCCAAACCCCTAATCATTTTAGTTGCCCTTCTTGGAACCTTTTCTAATGCCAGTATATCTTTTTTGAGATGAGGAGACCACATCTGTACACTGTATTCGAGATGTGGGCGTACCATGGATTTATAAAAGGGCAATAAGATATTCTCTGTCTTATTCTCTATCCATTTTTTAATGATCACGCAGCAGAACAAACAGAAAGTGGCAGAGGGAGCTTGGTGGTGGTTTCTTTTAGCCCCTGAATGGTGAACAGTCCTAGCAAGTGCAGCCAAGGAATGGATCTGAGGATGGGGATGCTGATGTATATTGCCACAGCACCTAGGAATCCCAGGAACAAGTCAGAGCAGGATTGTTATTGCTCTGACAGCGCCGGGCACAGAGGCTGCCTGGACTCAGATAGCCCCCAGTCCTGGTGTCACGCAAGACACAGCAGGGGGATCAAACTGACAGGGACAGCATGGGTGGGAAGGACAGGAGAACAGAACAAACAGGACAATCCATTGGGATAAGGCCTGGCCAAGACAGGACAGCAAGGCTTGCGCACAATCCCTCTCCCGGGCAGCAAGGAGCATCGTCCCCTTTAGTACGTTGGGGAAACGGGACTAGAGGCCATGTGACTCCCCTTGCGTCAGAGGAGGAAGGTGTTTGTGGCAGAGCCTGGCTCTTCACAGCAGGGTCACTAGGCAGAGGTGCCATATCGCTGCTCTCTGGCTGAGGCCCTCAACAGAGGACTCCAGTCGCCAGGGAGCATGTCCCTGGGCAGGCCCAGCTGCACCCCTAGCGTCAGACACAACATCCCATCAAATGCTACCAAGAGCTTTCTGAGCCTGAGGTGAAACAGCTGGTCAGTGCTACTGGCACCAACAGCACAGCAGTGGGACCAGTCCTACTCGACAAAGCATCTCTTTCAACCCCCTGCCAACAAGAACCTAGGAACAGCCACACTGGGTCAGACCAGTGGTCCATCTAGCCCAGTGTCCTGTCAACCTACAGCAGCCAGCACCAGGCACTTCAGAGGGAGCAAACACAGTGAGTGATCGGTCCTCTGCTGTCCAGTCCCAGTGTCTGGCAGTCAGAGGCTTAGGGACACCCAGAGCATGGGTTGCATCCCTGACCATCCTGAATAACAGCCATCGATGGACCTGTCCTCCATAAACTCATCTAATTCTTTTTGAACCTGGTTATACTTTTTGCCTTCACAGCATCCCCTGGCAACAAGTCCCACAGGGTGACTGTGGGTTGTGTGAAGAAAAACACTTCCTTGTGTCTGTTCTAAACATGCTGCCTATACATTTTATATTAATAGAAACTACAAATGCAGAAGCAGAACCATACGCAAGAGGCCAGGCAGCTTCCAACCAGTGCATAGCAGTGTCCTGGCACTCCCAGTGCAGGGTGGGTGGAGCTGACGTTAATGGGATGTTTGTGACAAACAGTTGTAATGAATGGGCCACCCTCAGGGACACATTCCCCAAACTTTCCACTAGAGGCTCTAGCTGTGTTTGTTTGCAGGGGGTTGTGTTTCACAAGAGGGCAGGAGAGGAGCTGCTGATTCTCACTCATCACAACATGCCTCTGCTGCCTTGTTTTGCACCATCCATGCAAGTTGCACAGTGGGGTCGCTCAGGTGCCACCTGCCCAAGTCCAGGCCCATGGGAAGGGCACATAAGGAGAAGGGGAAACGCAGGCAGGTTTGGAGGCCAGGAAAGTAGCGAGATGATGTTTATGGGACTATTTTCAAACAGCCCAAGGAGCTTCCATATGACCAACATGGTGCACTGGGGGAACAGGGTCCACGTGAGAGCAGAGAGCTTGGAGGAAACTGTTCTAAGCCCACGGGCAGCGTGAGAGAGGGAGAAGAGAACAAAAGCAGCAGCAAAGCACTTAAAGCCAGTCACTACCAGCTCAGCCCCAGCTTCCCATGGCTCCAAGCAGCCCCACGTTCGCAGGGGCATGGGGCTGCGCTGCTCTGGGCCAGCCCTGTTTGGGCTCAGGCCTGTGGGGCTTGGTAACCCTCAGCACAAGGGGTTTTACTGGCAGCTGCCTGGTCACACACCCCCTTTGCCCGCATGTAAGTGGCCCAGGCTGGGCAGAGCCAGCCCTTATGTTGGTTTGCTCCAGCCCAGCCTGAGATGCACAAGCTGCCTGGTCATAACCCAAGTCCCCCCCACAAGGCTGCTGCCAGCACAGTGCTGGGCTCGCTTGTTTCTCTCTGGGGGGAGCCGCAGCTCAGGAATCCACACACGGCAGCCATGCCACTAATCCCCAACTCATCATCTGGCAAAGACCCGATCACAGTGTCCCTCCCCGCACAGTCTGTCCCTGTCAGCCGGCCAGGCCACCTGATCCCACCAGCCTGGCATTTCACACTCAGCAGGTTTGCCTGCCCCTTGCCAGGGAGTTTTAACCCTCTGCTGGAGAGGATGATAACCCCAAAAGAGCTCCACCCATAAACACACAGCTTGCCAGTACAATACCTCACTGCCTGAGCCCGCTGGCTTCTGCCCTCAAGTTACCCTGAAGGCAGCAGGGACACCAGGACCTCAAGAAGGGGATTAGTTACCTGGGGATATCAGTTCCATTAGCAGCAGAAAAGCTCATCAGCAGGGCCCTACTAAATCCACTGTCCATTTTGGTCAATGTCACAGTCAAATGATGTTAAAAATCATTAGTTTCATGATTTCAGCTGTTTAAACCTAAAATTTCAGCTGTTTAAACCCTGAAACTGTAGGGGTCCTGACCCAAAAAGGAGTTGTGGCTCATTTCAGGTGTGGCCAGGATTCTCGCCATTAGCAGCCAGCCTTGCTGCAGTTGCCATGGGAGTTCCTGGGTAAACTGCCTGTTTGTTGCTCATTGGGAGCATCTCAGTAATTTGCATCTTGTTTCCAACTCACCAACTGCAACACCAGCCCAAGGAGGCATCCGTCGAACGGTGACTGCTGGCCTTGTGTGTCAGCCGCTGGCATGGGCTCTTTCGAGTTACCTGTCCGCCTTGGTACCCAGCTGCGGGGTGGTCTCTGCTTTCCTGCCTGGGACACACAAACTCCACATGCACAGGCCTGGCCAGAGAGGATTAACACCAAGAAAATGCCCCTGCCTTCCCTGTGGAACATGGACAGAGAGACCCCAGGGTGCAGGGCCACGGCTTGCTGACAGTGAACTGAGAGGAGAGCTGTGGGGAATCCAGGGGAACCTTAGGTTAGCTGAAAGCAGCTGTACTAGGAAACCAAAGGAAGGGTTACAAGATGGCCCGGGACTGCTCAGCAAACAGCCCCAGCTGATTCCAATTCAGTGTGTCTTACTTGGAGGCCGAGCTTCTGGGAGGGGGCCAGTGGGCCAGAGCCAGCTGCAGGCTAAGCCATTTCCTGGCTGGGGAGAGAGAGCTTAAAAAAAAGGAGCATAAACAAACCCTTAAATCAAATAAAACTTGAGAAAACGGAGCGAATTGAGCTAACCTAGCGACCACTGGTGGGTCTCCAAAGCATTTTCCCCCAGCTGGGCCCGGTGCTGTAAATAGGCTCAGCGCTGTAATAACACAATATGCCCCCCCTGCTCAGGATCGGGTCGCCACACATGTGCTGCTCACGCTCTGCACTTGTTTGGGTGCCGTTGTGTAAGTGGCGTCGTATAGGACGGTCTGTGACTCCCTGCAGGACAGCACCTTCCTGACTGAGTAAACCAAAACAATGCAACGCTGGGCACTTCTGCAGCCTGCTGATCACCCCTGGCTCCCCTACCCCCCCTGCCCCGCCACAAACACACTGGATTCAGCACCCACCCTGCCCAGCCAGGCGCCTGGGGAAGGCTGCTGGGAGCTCTGCAGCTCAGGGGGTGTGGAAGTGTGGTGGGCGCAGAGCTCTGGCTGGGCAACCATGGATATGACGCCTCCTGCACACAACAGCTGAGGCAGTGACCAAGTGTGCCAGCCCTGCATCTGCCAGTGTGCCCAAAAGGACCCTTCCAAGGGCAGTTCTGTTGCTGAGGCTTATTCAGGGCTCGACTCAGCTCCCACTGGCCTCAGCCAAGCCAGACGAGCCCATTGCTCCTCGGAGGCTCTGTGGGGAGGCCGACAGTGGAGACAATTAAGCCAAAGGGGACGGAGGTTTTGTCAGCTGGACACTTGTCCATGGGGCACTAGCCTGAGCCCAAGTCACAATGTTAAATCCCTGAGGCTACCAGCCAGCCCAGCACTGGGTGCATTTTGCAATGACTCGTTTGTTCGCTCACCGTCAGTTGCTTGAGAACCCCTTGTGTCACGGCTGTGACCAAACAGATGGGCAGCAGCATGCTCTGTCCCTGCCATGCTGCAGCATCTGCCACTAGCAAACAAAGCCAAGCAGCAGGGGCTTGCGCTGGGGACCTGGGAGCTCCCCACGCACTGCATGTCCACCAGGCCTCCACAGGGAGTTGGAGAGGGAGTGCACGCTGGAGAGACAGCTCCTGCTTTTCTACGGGCTGCTGTAAAATACATTTGTGAGAGACACTCAGACAAAGGCCTGGTCTGATGCCCACTGACCAATCCAAGGAAGCAGGGGCAAGAGCAACAGGGAAATGAACTGCAACCTGTCACTGACAAATGTTCCTTTTGTAACCACTCTTGGTGCCCATGCTGTGAGGTGCCGCCTAGCCTCAGGGCCAGGAGAAGGCAAACAGATGCTGGGCAGAGGGTGGGAAAAAGGGAGAGTTGTTGTTATTATTATCACGCCACTGTAATAGTTGCTGCATCCGCACCTGGGCTCTGGTGGTAAATAGTATCACATACAACACCCCCGCTATAAACAAAGGAGTTGTGAATACACAGGCAGGCTGAGGGCTTTACACGAGTGTAATACACTATGCACACAGTGAGAGACATTTTCCAGGCCTCCTCTGATTAGAAACAGACAGAGCATGTCCTCCTAATGCACCAGCTGTTTATTAGCCTGGCATATGATGGCTTTACAACAAACCTGGGGAGAATTCCTGGAAGAATCTCTGCTTGAAAAACAACGTGTCATTCGTCCCATGTCATAGCGTGACTTGGTGCCTAGTTGGGTTGGATTCCCTAAGGCGCCAGGCCAGTGCCCAGCTCACACTACACTGTCCCCATGCCAGGGGTCACATGGGGAGAGCTGGGCTGTGGGAGTGCTGCCATCACAATGGGACATGTTTCCCCATAAACAGTGGGCTGGTTTTTTGCACTCACTAGGAAAACAAAAAAGAGCAAGGGCACACATGCCAAGTGTAAACCCGGGCGCAGCCCCAGCCCATCCCCCAGACCAACATACACCTCTTTACAGAAGCATAATCCTGTGTTTGCAAACACCAGCACAAACGCTGCAAGATGTCTAAGCACAGAGTGCCGCAGCCCATTGGCACACGGAGACGGGGCCAGGCCACCATGCAACATTTTTTAGGGGGTCTGCAAATTAAAAACAAAAGTTTGCAAACCGCTGTGTTACAGCATGAAGTTCTGTAGCTTAAGCCAAGGGTGCAGCCCGTAGTGCTGACAGGGGCCAGCATACAGTGCTCCAATTTGCACCAAGTGGCTACCTACTGGGGCCCACCAGGTCAGCAGTATCAGGGTGACTGAGTTTGGCTTCCGGACAGCACTCTGGCTGCTCCAGTAGGAATAGAACCCACAGCTGGAAAAATACAGATACCAAAAACAACAGGAAATTAATTAAGCAAACTTGGTCATGGCAGTGCCCCAGGGCACCATGCAGAGACAGGTAATAGGCATGTCATGCACAGCGTCTGCTTTGGGACCCTGATCAACATGGGTTGGGGATAGAAGAGGAAGTGTGCAGACGCCTTTAATGAGCAGCTGATGTGCTCCCTTCTGCACAGGAGCCTGGCCCCTCCTCGGGCCCCAGCTGCACCATCACAGAGCAGGCTGGGCTCTGCTGCACCGTGTTAAAAGCTGTAAGAGTCCCTGTGCCCAGCCTGGCACACTGCCCTGTGCCCATATGCTCCACACTGGATGTGAGGGGTTGGGTGTCCTGCTGCACTTCCCTTCCCCAGCACCTCCCCAGGCATCACCCCCAAGGTGCCACCCCCAGCAGGGGGCTCAGTACTAATGAATGGTGCTGCGCTGGTCTCTTGGGGCTGTATGGGGTAACCTACCCCCTCCCCACAGGGGCAGCTTCCAAGTTTGGAGGGGTGATCAGGCCCTAGGGACCAGCCAGGCCGCAATGCATAGCCATTAAGTGCTTACAAGAGTCATGCACTGCCTAGTCCAGGTTCTGTAGGAAGCACTGGTGGATAGTTACCTGCCGGGCAGCACTAGTGCACCTGTCACTTCTACCTCACCTCCCCTCCCAGCTACCACTGCACGGACAACACCATCCATCCCCCCAACACTGCTGACTCTGGCAGCTGCCATTGCTCCAGGGCCCAGCACTGCACATGCCCCTTTCCACCAGCTCATAGCTTTGCAGCAAAGGCAGGCAGCAGCTTTGGGGAGGGTTGTGAACTCCAGTGCCTGCTTTGGCATGCCACTTGGAGAGCCTGGAATCATTCACAGGGGACCCCACCCTGAATAGCACACAGTGTTCAGTGCAGTACAGCTGGGGCCTACTTATGTGCCTGAGGGGCCCCATCAGCAGTGCGCCGGTAACCTCCACTGCGGAGCAGCCTGGCTGTGGCTCAGAGCAAAGACCTGGGGTCAGGACTCAGGTTTCATGTCCACCTCCCATGTTGTGTGGCCTCCTGTGTACTTCTGCACCCCTCTGCAGCAGGGGTCACTGACACCCTCCCAGCCATGGGCTGGGACGAGGCAGTTGAATTCAGGAGAGATCAGCAGCCACTTTGGGAGTCCCTGGACAGCTGCACCGAGCAGTCCTGAGCTTGTCAGAAGCTGGGGGGCTGACCCCCAGTGACTGGAGAGGGCTAGGTTAGCATGTCAGGGTCTGGAACAGCTCTGGGCCCCAACTATAGCCGGGCATGGACAGGTCACAGCCATCCCTAGCTGGGGACTATGGAAGTGGAGCTGCTGCTGTTTAGAAGGACCAGGCAGGCTGAGAACTCCTATAAATACACATCAGCATCACCTCACATTCCATCCCAGGGCAGAGGGTGTTGCAGGACTGCCCCCCAAGCAGTCTGGCTGTGCAGCTGGAGCAGAAGTCTGTATGAGTGACAGGGCGGTGGGTTCCCAATGTCTGCTCTCTGTTCTGCAGCAGCCACTCCCAGGGACAGCCAGTCAGCAAGACTCTGGGTATGTCTACACTACGGGATTATTCCAATTTTACATAAACCGGTTTTGTAAAACAGATTGTAGAAAGTCGAGTGCACGCGGCAACACTAAGCACATTAATTCGGAGGTGTGCGTCCATGTACCGAGGCTAGCGTCAATTTCCGGAGTGTTGCACTGTGGGTAGCTATCCCGTAGCTATCCCATAGTCTCCCCTGCCCATTGGAATTCTGGGTTGAGATCCCAATGCATGATGGTGCAAAAACAGTGTCGCAGGTGATTCTGGGTAAATGTCATCACTCATTCCTTCCTCCGTGATAGCAACCGCAGACAATCATTTTGCGCCCTTTTTCCCTGGATTGCCCTGGCAGATGCCATAGCATGGCACCCATGGAGCCCGTTTTGCCATTTGTCACTGTCACCGTATGCGTACTGAATGCCGCTTGCTGGCGGTCTGCAGTGCTACACAGCAGCATTCATTGCGTTGCAAGGTAGTAGAGCTGGTCACCAGTTGTTTCTGTACTGTTGTGCTATTCAAGTGGTGATGAAATGACCGGTTCATCATTCAGTACTGTCTGCTACTGTCATAGGTACTCCTGGCTGGCCTTAGCTTGAGGTTGGTCGGGGCAAAAGACCAACATGGGGAATGACTCCCTGAGGCAATCTCTCCTTTATGGTTATCTAAAACATAGAGTCAGTCCTGCTAGATATGGGGACAGTTGTACTAGAGAGCCAGTGTATCAGAAGCACAGCTGCTCCGTGTCAGATCCTGCAGAAATGATGAGCTGCATGCCATTCACAGGGGTGCCCTGCAACAACCTCACCTGTTGATTCTTTCTCCCCAACCTTTCTAGGCTACTGTGGCAGTGTCCCCCATTGTGTGATGAAGTAATAAAAGAATGCAGGAATAGAAACACTGACTTTTCTGGAGATAAAATGAGGGGAAGCAGCCCCCAGTTGCTATGATAGAACAGGCAGGACAATTAAATCGTGGGGGGGAAGAAGCCCAGCACCCTGCTGCCATGATAGTCCAGGCAGTACAGAATCTTTTCTTTAGACATGAAAAGGGGGGAGGGGTGATGGAGCTCAGCCCCCAGTTGCTAGATGAGACGGTTCCAGCCGTTCTGTATCATCTACCGGAATGACCGGAGTCATTTCATTTTTACCCAGGCACCACCGGCCGACCTCAGCGAGGCCAGCCAGGAGCACTCACGGGCTGTTGACGACGATGGATAGCAGTCAATATGTACCATCTGCCACCGGGGAGAGGAGAGGAGAGGAGAGGAGCTGCTATCATTGCCGCGCACCGTGTCTACCAGCAGATGAGTAGACATAGGGTGACATAAAAGAATCAAGAAATGATTTTTTTTCCCTTTTCTTTCACGGGGGGCAGGGGGGGGTAAACGACGACATATATCCTGAAACACCCAGACAACGGTTGGACCCTACAGGCTTGGGAGCTCAGCCAAGATGCAAGTGCTTTTTGGAGACGCGGGATAGCGGAGTCCCAGACCCACTCCCTCCCCATGAGCATCCATTTGATTCTTTGCGCTTTCCGTTATGCTTGTCACACAGCACTGTGCTGTGGCCTCTGTCTATCATAGCCGGAGATTTTTTTAATGCTTTGGCATTTCATCTTCTGGAACGGAGCTCTGATAGAAAAGATTTGTTCTCCCATACAAGCCATCAGATCCAGTATCATCCTGTACATCATGCGTGGAGTTTTTTTGGATTTGGGACTGCATCACCACCCATGTTGATCAGAGCTCCATGCTGGGCAAACAGGAAATGAAATTCAAAAGTTCAAGGGGCTTTTCCTGTTTACCTGGCCAGTGCATCCGAGTTCGGTTTGCTGTCCAGAGCAGTCACAATGGTGCACTGCAGGATACCGCCTGGAGGCCAATACCGTCAATTTCCGGCCACACTAACCCTAATTCGATATGGTAATACCAATTTCAGCGCTACTCCTCTTGCCAGGGAGGAGGACAGAAACCGGTTTAAAGAGCCGTTTATATCAATATAAAGGAGTTCGTTCTGTGGATGGGTGCAGCGTTAAATTGGTTTAACACTGCTAAAATCGGTTTAAACGCATAGTGTAGACCAGGCCTCTGGAGGAATGAAGTGTCTCCATGGAAAGTCAGAGGCAGGACTGCCAGTAAGAACTTTTCACTTACGGAAACTGGAGCCACAGCAGGGCAGGTACAGCTTCTGCTAGAGCTGGCTAGGACCATCAGGCTAGTGTCCTGGCCACATCCCCTCCCCACTAGCCCATGCACTTTCCAGTCAGGAATACGGGTCTCCAAGGTTACTCTGGCTCAAAAGCAGATGCAACTAGTGCAGGTGCCCAGGTGCACATGTGCTGTGATGGTGCAGACAGGTCCCACACTGGCAACAAGAGGGTTAATGAGAGTCTCTGAAGCCAATTAGCCTGGCCCTGCCACACCTGGAAAGGGGGGTTAGTGGCCAAGACCTAGCCCAGTTCAGAGGTGACTGGGAAGGAGAGCGGCTTGACAAAAGGCTGGCTGCAGCACCAGCTAGAAGGGACACTAGTCCTTTCAGACACCAGCTCCATGAGGATCTAACCCAGGGACCCCAGAAATACAAGCTGTACAAGTGCAGATAGGAGGATAGCAGATTGGGTCTGGGAATCCAGGGAGTGAGGGACAGAGATGAAAACTGGTGGCCCAAAGCCTCCCCCACCCCCAAGGTCACTGGCTGTACAAGCCTCTGTTCATGTGCTAGGTGCCCTGAGAACTGGGCTCATGCTAACAGGTGAGGCCAGCAGAAGGCAGCATTCAAGCCACCATCTTCAGAACAACACGTGTTTATTTCAAAACCTGGAGTTGTACAAAAGCAGAATTAGACAAAAATATTAAAAAAACATCAGTTACAGGCATATAAAAAGATTTCCTCCACTAGGAACAGGAAAGGCTATCGACTGCATAGCTAAAGTAAGCAGGTTTGGGACCTTTTGCTTTGGCTATCAGCGGTTCTAGCCCCCCGGCTGGGGGTGGCTACTTCAGGCAGTTTCAGCCTCAGATCATGGAATGCACTGTTTATTAATGAACTATCAATAGCCAAGACTTCTGGTCAAATCTGCACAGGGAGCAGGAAGACCAGCCTGAAGCCAAAGGCAGATGCACCCAAGCAGTCTTCATTACAACCTCTTCTTCCTCTCCCAACAGGATTTACCAGTGTTCAGTGCTTACAATCAGCAGCTTCTTCCTCACTCTGCTAGTGGCAGGCAGATGTGAGGCTCTTCCCCACCCACTAGGTGCTGGGTGAAGTGTTAGCAAGGCAAGTCCGCATGCAGGACTGGATTTAAGGCTCTTCCCTACTCAGCCTATAGCATCTACAGGCCTCACTGCATGTACCCTCCAGTGCTGGGCTACGTGACACTGATCATGTCAGCTCTTATGTGGCCCTGCGGCTGGCAGCTTTCCCGATTTCCCATTCACCTTTTACTCAGGCATAGAGGGCAATCAAATGCTACTGGGACAATTCTAGCAGCCCCAAAGGCACAAGCCTTTTAAAGACCAAGGCACAGCTTCCTGCATCAGCGGGAGTTCAGTGGGTTTTGCATGTTTGTCTGGTGCCTGCCAGACACCAGACAAGATTTGGTGACCAAGACAGCACCATAAATCTTGCTGTTTATGGAACAGGGGTTCTTCCCTGAGCTTGCAGTGCTTGGTCTCCTGGCACCTGTACAATCCCTGACTCAGAGGAAGAGTCTTTACATATTTAGTGTCCCGCAGTGTTAGACCAGAGGCCATGCACAGCCCCAGCAGCAGGCACCCTGGGACACAACGTAAGGCTCATGGGCGCCGCACAGCAAGTGCCAAGCCTCAGGCTGGGGAGAACAATCCCATTTTAATTCTCCAGAAACTGAAATCCTGGTGACTTTAAGAATGCAGTAGCTGGAGGGTGCCCTCAGATTACCATGGTGTTTAAACCCTTCCCCAGAGCAAGATTAAAATGCTTTCCAGTAATCCTGAGAAGCATTTCCCAGTCCGGTTTTGTATTGGCAGCCGTTAGCTGGAGCAGGACTATGGTAGCTGCAAGATGCAAGAGCTTGGCTCATTTGAACCCCATACTCCTGCAGAAGATTTCTTAACCCTTCACCCTCCTCTGCCTCCCTTGCACCACGTGCTCAGGAGCTGCTCCGACCCCACACGGCAAGTCCAACACCCTCATTTCAGCTTTGGGGCAAGGAGTCAGTCCATGGGATGTAGCCGCATCAGGTGGTTTCAAGTGGCAGTGAGCAAACAGGTTCTCAGCTCCACATGAGTGCTGGCCTCACAATAGCCTCTTGGACGCCGATCCAGATACCCAGGGCGGAAGTCCTGCAAGACTGCAAGCTTCTCATCCCCACAGGATTTGTATTCTAGTAACTGCACTCAGTGGCGCTTCCTTCAACAGGTCATGCAGCGTGGCCGGATGCTGTCTGATGTGGGGTTTGGATCCACCTGAAAATCCAAGTTAAGAAGAAGTGTTGTACCAGACACCAGAGGGAGTTATCCCAGCAAGGGTCCCCCAGCCCAACCCCCAGGAGGATGCTGTACTTACCTCTGAGTACAGTGGAGGAGGACGGTAGCGGAACTCTTGGATGTAAGGAAAGAAACTTCCCAAGCTAGTGCTGAGTTCATCCTGGCAGGGCGGGGACAGGTTCTGCGCAGACTCTTCCCTGGACACAACAGATGAATATTCAGGAGGAGCTGGAAGGAGAACAGAGGTATTGTGTGGTTAGGCAGGAATCTGCTAGCAGGAGATGTGCAGGTAGTTACCTTTGCATTCAGCTACATCCCCTCTCATGGATACCTGGTTCCTGCAGTACAAGACCCACAAAGCCACATGCTAGGCAGAGTCCAGGGGCAGAGGACAAGGCTACCAGTTTGCTCAGACACTCCCTTGGGACCAGCTCACTTGGAGCTGCCACCCCATGCAGTGGGATCCCCATGCACTGAGAACAGCCACTTACCCTCAGGCTCCTCCGGGATCACCATTCGGAGCCAGTCCAGGTTGACACTGTACTGGCTACTGACACTGGATGTGCGGCTCCCGAATGGATGCAGTGGGATCGTCCCAATCACGAGTGGCAGTTCCAGGAGCAGCTTGGAGGTCCCAGGAATATCAACACAAACCTTTGAGGGGGAGGAAACAGCAGTCATTTCTTGGCATTCCCTCAGCCCATGATGACAGGCAGCATCCAATTCTCTCCCTGATGGGGTGGGATGCAAGTGCAGGCACAGCCTGGCCAGCAACATGTTCCCTTGGCAGGCTGCTATGCCAGGGCAGGAGGAAGCTGGTAGACAACTTCTCCAGCAGGAATACGAGATTTTACCTGCACAGGCAAATACATAGTTTGATGATGGAGCGAAGGAGGAAGGACTGGATATCAGCACAGGATAAGAACCTAGGAATCCACCCTGCCACTGACCCCAGAGCCAGGTGGCACCTCAAGTGGGCAGCAGACCCACAGGCATGAGAGGCCCAGCACAGAAAGGGCACTTCAGCAGAGTGACCAAGCCCCACCTCAGTCACAGCTAAGAACTTAAGGCAGTGGGACATGTCAGCCTGTTTATTCAAGGCCTTGTGCTGCAGGTCAGATTTATTCTACAGCCTACCTTCAGGGCATATTCCACACGGATAATGCGGCACTGGAGGATCGAGGGGCCCACTGGGGGGATCTTCAGCGCTCGGCCATGCCACACTTCCCTCTTCCCAGCTGCAATGGAGTCGCCTGCTATGCTGGCCACCACAGACTTCTTCTGCTTCTTGGCACCCCGGGCAATGAACGTCTGAGTCTGGATGATGGCAGCTTTGGGCACTACGGTGCAGGTGCTGCAGTTGTCAATTTCAGCAAAGATAGGGATGACCTCACCTGGCAGGAGAACAACAGGCTTGATAAAACCCACTGGCCCAGCCATGTGACGTGCACTGCACCAGAGAAACCAGGCATAGCTAAGATGTAGAACTGCCTGGGATAGCATTTGTTAAGCTACATCTTGTTCCTGCAATTCCAGCCCTTCCGTTCCCAGGAAGCTGCGCAGACCAAGGGCACGTCTGAGTAGTATTCAGGGGCTGGGGCCTCTCTGGAGCTTCACACAGTATGAAGAGCCCAGTCACAGCACGGATCTAGAAGCCCCACTGCCAGCCCCTGTACATTCCCCAGGGCAGTTACACTCAGCATCCTTTGATCAGGAAGTGGCCCGTTGAGTTACCTGGTGTGTAGCCTTTTCGGTCTATCTTGGCTGATATAGAGACCAGGCCCCGGTTGCAGTACCAGGCACGAGCGAGCTTCTCCTTCACGCCTGCCTGAGGAGCCTAGAGGAAGGGACAGAAGCAAGTCAAGTTTTAGCTCTCTAGTCAGGAGCCCTCACCCACCTCTCCCTCCTGGGATCTCCACACAGCGCCCCAGCCCTCTCTCATATTACTTGTCTCCAGCCTGAGCTGTGATCATGGAGATTAGTCACTCACTGAGCAGAGGGCAAAGTCCCAGGAATGGTTCCTCCTGCATCTTTTGGTCACATCTACCAAGCAAGAACAAACCCCCAGCAGCGACTCTCAGGGCCCAGGTCAACTGACCAGCAGTGTGGACATGCCAGCTCCGAGACCCATCCCCTGCCTCGCTGGGGGCCAGAGCCAGGCTCCAACCCAAGCCCAGATGTCTACATGGATATTTTTAGCCCTGCAGCACAAGTCCGGTGAGCCCAAGTCAGCTGGCCCGGGCTCTGAGACACTATCACAGGTCTCTTGTTTTGCTGTGCAGAGGCCCCCTCCCAGCATAACAGGCAGGGATGCTAATCTGGCTGCCTCATGTTTTTAAGACAAGGTTTTCAAGGAAGATTAAGAGAAGCCCCATTTGGAGCACCTTGGTTTTGGAAGGCCCAGCTGCAGATGTGTTTTTAGAGGGCAGGTGCGAGCCATGTTCTGAACATCTGGCCTTTTAAAGGCATCTCAAGTCAGGCCCCACATGTCACTAGTCACTCCTGATCAATCTTAGTCTGAGCTAAGGTCAGCTCCGAGCACCCGGATCTCAGCTCTCTGAACTCGCTCTGGCTGGCGTTCACTTACCAGCAAGGCTGGGGTGTTGATGTCAATGGGCTCGATCACTGTGAATTCTTTCTTTGCTTTCTTGACAATGGACCAGGGTCTGTGCAACTTGGCTTTCACCCAGTAGCGCACATTCCCATGCCGGCCTTCAAAGGAGGTGGCCAGAGTCCTGCCCAGGGAGAAGTGACAATGGTTGGGGGGGGTTTCCCCAGAATTCACAATGAGACACTTCATCCACCTACAGAGCAAACACCCAGAGCGTGCATATTTAAACTGGGCTTACTCCCGGGAGCTGCTGATGTACTAGAACAGTCCTACTGCCCCCTCCTCCTGTCCCACAGATGCTTGCAGTGGTGCTAACACAAAGAATAAAGTTGAACTTACTCTGGGAGCTGAAACGTGAAGGGGAATTCGTGTTTTCCTGCCTGCAGAACTGTGACTTCACCATTGTCTGGGGAGGGGAAAAAAAATTTAAGGTGAGTATGATCAGATCTTTCTTGCAAGACTTCTTTACCAGAAGAGTGCTGTTTGGCTGTCACTTTACAGGAAGTGCACTCCAGCCATTAGAAGTTACTTTCATTCTGACTCAGGAGTTGCTGCTGAAGCATTTGACACAGAAAAGCAAAATAAAGACCTTAATTCACAACAACTGTCACAAGAACAGGATGAGGCTTTGCAGGGTGTCATTTAGATTGACCACACAATAGTCTCCATTTGATAGAGCAAGATCAGATTTAATTAAGTTAATATATCTTGACTATTAAGAACCCAGAAGACATTCCAGGGAGCTCCAGGGTTAATAACTACCAAAACCCACATGCCAAGGTCTTCCTCACCTGGACTGCACCTTGCAAAATACTGCAACTCAATTTAGTCTGACTGAAGTAACTGATGTGCAAACAAACTTTTGCCCTACAGCTCAACATGCACACACAATCTCTCTTCAAACATTTCCAAGGAGAGACATTGGTGGGGGAGGGAAGGGACGGCCGGAGAGGGGAAATTAAAAAAAATAAATCAATCCCATTCGGTGGGACCTGCTGCTGTGTTTAGGAGGCGGAGACCCATCATTTGGTCCGCTAAACACACCCTAAGACCCTCTCCTGCCTGATCAGCAGGACTCCGGCACCACTTTCCGGTTATGTACGAGTGTGGGACTGGGTCACCCGTGCCCTCTCTGCTGAGGGTCAAGCTGACGTCCCGCAGAAGTTCAGCGGAAGGCAGCTGAGTAGGGGGCTCAACCTTCCCCGGGGCATTCTTCGGAGGCGGCTCCAGCGAGCCAGGCTCCAGCACCGGGGAGTCACCCCGAGATCCCCCGACAAAGCCCGCGCCCCCCGGCCCAAGGATCTACCTGGCGCGGCCAGCAGCGTGTCGCGGTGGCTCAGGAACGGCACCTGGTCGCTGTAGCTCTGGGTGTAGGCGGTGCTGGAGCCGGCGCTGCGGGACTCGGTCCAGTGCACCTTGGCGCAGCCCTGGGCGTGCAGCTGCAGAGCCCCGAGCCGCGCCTCGCCGGAGAGCTCCAGCACCACCCGGCCCGACACCGCCTCGCCCGAGCTGAAGACGGGCGGCGAGTCCAGCTCGGGGCAGTCGAGCAGGACGCAGAAGCGGCGGAGCCGGTCGAAGAGCATCGCAGAGCCGGGAAGGAGCGGAGCAGCCTGCGGGACACGGCGGCCGCGGGGCCCTTTAAATGCCATGTGGCGGGGCGGGGCGGGGCGGGCCGGGCCGCCCCCTCGCCCAATGAGCCNGGGGGCGGCCCGGCTGCCGGAGACTGACGGCGCAAAACAAAGCCCCGGGCATGTGCGGGCAGCGCGGGGGAGAGCCGCCCCCAGCCCCGCGCCCGACCCCCGGCTGGGGCTTTGCGGGCAGAGCCCGGGGGTGCAGCAACTCTCCCCCCCCGGACATCAACTGTCCCCCACTGGGCAAAGCCGCAGCGGTCTCCCTGCCTGCTCCCGAGCCTGCCCTGCCCCTGCTGGGAAGGGGGCTCTGGCTCCAGCCCGAACTGCTGCCCGAGTGGACAGGCAGATGCCCCAAACACCCAGTACAACCTGCTCTTTCTATTTAAACGGGAGGAGAAACGTATCTGCTATGAGTCTCTTGGGGTGATTTAGTTGGGGTTGGTCCTGCTTTGAGCAGAGGGTTGGACTAGATACCTCCTGAGGTCCCTTCCAGCCCTGATATTCTATGAAACATTCGGAAACCGACCCTTGCATAGTCTGTCACCTCGCCCACCTGTGAGTGGAGTCACCCATAACAGTGACCCCCAGCCAGACTGACCCTCCACTGACCATTTGCTGGGTCCCTAGCTCGAGACAGATGATGGCCAGAAACCAGACAGCAGGATTCTGAAACCATCCCCTCTCTCAATTCTAGACATGCCACATCCTGTCCACGTGTCCACCATCCCCAGGCCCAGCTTCAGTCACCTCCTCTGACCCCTCTGTGCTTGCAAATGCCACCTGCTCTTCCACCTCCAAATTCCCCACTGTCCCTGTCCTACAGTTCAGTAACACAAGCTACAGCACAGGGCATGCTAAGAAACCCTCTGGACACTTTGCAGTCACTGCTCAGCCGCATCCCCACAGCTGCCCCACGTGCATTTGGTGCCACAGTTTAAATGCACAAATGCTTGCAAGCGAAGTGTTGGGCCAAACCCAGAACACTGCAGATTGCCAGCATGATTGCAGGCAAGAAGTCAGCCCAGCCAGCAGGCTCTCTGGGGCGACTAGGTACACAGAGCATTTGTGGGGCACAAAGAGGAGTTTCAGGATCTGAGGGCTGGTCTACACTACGGGGTAAAATCGATTTTAGATACGCAATTTCAGATACGTGAATAACGTAGCTGAAGTCAAATATCTAAAATCGATTTACTCACCCGTCCTCACCACGCGGGATCGATGTCCGCGGCTCGCCATGTCGATTCCGGAACTCCGTTGGGGTTGGTGGAGTTCCGGAATCGATATAAGCGCGCTCAGGGATCGATATATCCCGTCTAGATTAGACGCGATATATCGATCCCTGAGCAATCGATTTTAACGTGCCAATACGGCGCCTAGTCTAGACGTGGCCTTAGTGTTTGATGCTTTCAAAGGAAATAACCCAGCAGCTCCCCATTCCCACTTCAATTTAGCTGAGCCCTGCATCCCCACAACAACTATATACTTGGCACTCAGTACAGTATTGATCAAAATCCACTTTCCCAGAAGCCTGGTTGACAAGATAGATGCTATGGGGCTTCTCACGAGGGAACAGCTCAGGTTAGCTGCTCGTTTTGCTCCTTGGCCCATGTGCTTGTACAGCAGCAGGAGACACCCCCTCTTCTCCTAAAAGCAGAGGTGCCGATGGTACAGCCTTAGGCACGGAATTCAATACCTGCCACAGCCTGATTTACCGAACTGGAGCAGCAGAGAGAACCACTCCGGGAGAGAATCACATTATACACTTCCAGGGCGGTACAGTGGTGTGTTTTACCCATAACTCTTGCAATTAATTAATGAGCAATTTGTCTTGCTTGTGTTTTTAACCAGGACAAGTCTAGTGCTGTACAAGGTTTGTAAGTGGCCTAGCACTGCTCTGCGCTTCTTATCTACAAAGCCCAGGAACAATTAAATAATCTCTCATGTAAGTGGAGCGCTCCACTACCTGGGACAAACACGCATCAGTTGCCTATGGTGTTCAGCGAAAAGTAAGACAATGTTGTGCTGGAGGCTCTGTGGATACTGAGTTGATCCTCAGTGCAGGTGTCTCTGTGATTAATCATGCAAAAGACGTGCCTGGCTGTAAAAAGGGACTGACGGCAGTAAAATGGCACAGGACTCCTCAGGGATTAAAGCAGCTCCAGCAGTTTTCACTTTAATTATTACTATTAATTTGTTAAGCATCAAGTGTGCTCTGGCCCCAGGCCTGGAGGTGGCAATGGGCCAATGAAGACAGGAACATTTGACAGGTTACTCACCCTTGGCTGGAGAAAGCATGACTATAATATAGCATCACTTCAGGCCATGCTGTCCAGGACCTGCCTCTCCAGAACTCCTGCTTTGAGTGCATTATTCTCTCAGCCATTGTAGATCATGTTGGGCTGAAGCTGTGTAAGGCTTGGTTAGCTCAGAAAGCTCCATGTTTAATTCCTTAGGAGGTTTCTGCCTGGTACAGCACCAGGGAAGGGGCCTGTTGCTTTGTTACATGTATGTGCAGAGCACTGCACAGCAGGGGCAGGGGTCTACCTGCTACCACCATGCAAACAGCCATAAAGATTGCAGGAGCTGAACCACATGCAAGGGGGGTTTGCATGTGAATTCCAATAGGAATCGGGTGTGTGCCACAGCATGACAAGGGTTAATTTGTGACAGCCAGCTCTGGGAGGCTCCTTGTCATCCCTGTGGGTACCTCAGGGTACAATCACTCCTCACTCCCAGAGAGATACTTGCTGTCTTGTTTCAATGCAAAGACTTGCACTGACTTCAGTGGGAGTTCAATTAAGCCCTTGTAAAAGACTGAAAATTTCCCCCTCTCTCCATGGCCCCCATGCCCCTGAATCTGATCCTGACCATCTTTGAGGGAAGTACTGTCTGCATGTTAGAGATGGGGGACTGAGTCACAACTCACAGAGAGACTCTAGGTCCGTCTGCACTGCAATCAGGGGGAGGGGTGTGTGATCATAGCACATGTAAGACAGGCCTGAGCTACCTAGTGTGGGTACCAATAGCAGTGAACCCACGTTCCCTAAACTCTGGAACATCCATCCTGTCCGTGCTCTTTGTATGCTCCTCACAGCGCCTGTGCCTGGGTTCTGAATGAGGGTAGGCACAGACGCACTGAAAGGCAGGAATTTTCCAAGTTGTGCGCCCAAGTCTCTGAGGGTGGGGCTGAGCCCTGCTGCTGAGCCTGTCGTCACTTTCTGTTTGCTAAGGTGAGCACGATGCGGCCAGGACAGTTGGAGGAACAGTTTTCCCTGCAATGTTATTTCACTAGGCAATGTCCCACTGACATGAACGGAATGTTGCAAATCTGATTTCAGAAGACTTTGCCAATAGGAAGAGCAACATTGTCTTGGGGTGACTCGCCGATCATGCATCCTCTGGCAGCCCGGGGCGGCAGCATTATGACACATCAGCTTTACTAATCGGTCCACTCTGGCTCACCTGTAGGACTGTAGTTCTAGGAGGTCGGGCAATGTAAAGGTGTCTATAGGCCTGCACCAGCTGCTCTGCACCTGACTCCTCTGTGAGCCCCCTCAATTTCACAGGGCTGTGAGAAAGCCATTGTTCAGCACAGTGCATTGTGGAGCAGGGACCCAAATCTAACTGCAGGAGTTTCGGGGGCCTTTCCTCTTACTCCCCTGATAAGCATAAAGTAATGCACGTTGGAAAAAATAATCCCAACCATACATACAAGACACTGGTTCTCCGTGCTTGGGGCAGCAAAATGTCTAGAGCCGCCCCTGTAAATTAGCTGTTACCACCCCAAAAAAGAGATCTTGGCGTCACCATGGATAGTTCTCTGAAACCATCTGCTCAATGCACAGAAGTGGGCAAAAAGTCTAACAATAGGTTAGGACCAATTAAGAAAGGGATAGAAAATAAAACAGAAAATATCATATTGCCACTATATAAATCACAGTGCTGTGTCCCGTTCTGGTCACTCCACCTCAAAAAGGATAGAGTGGAACTGCAAAAGGTTCAGAGAAGGGCAACAAAGATGATCAAAGGGATGGAACGGCTTCCATACAAGAAGAGATTAAAAAGATTAGGCTGTTCATCTTAGAAAAGAGACAACAAAAGGGGGATATGATGGCGGTCTATAAGATCATGAATAGTGTGGAAAAGTTACTAGAGAAGTGTTATTTATCCTTTCCCACAATATAAAACTAGGGGTCACCCCATGAAATTAATTGGCAGCAGGTTTAATACAAAAAAGAGGAAGTACTTTTCACACAATGCACAACTAACCCATGAAACACATTTTCAGGGGATGTCATGAAACCAAAAGTATAATTGAGTTCAAAAAAGAATGTATCAGTTCCGCAGGATAGGTCCACCAATGGCTACTAGCCAAGATGATCAAGGACACACAACCCCATGCTCTGAGTGATCCTAAACTTCTAACAACCAGAAGCCAGGAGTAGAAGACAACGATGGATCACTCCATAATTACCCTATTGTGTACACTTCCCCTGACACTCTGGTGCAGGACGCTGTCAGAGACAGGACACTGGAGAGGATGGACCATGGTTGGACCCAGTATGCTAATTCTCGTGTTCTTATGCCCTTCTGGCGACAACAGGTAGCCTATTTCAACCTTTAGAGCATGCAAATAATGTCAGAGATAACCAGGTCTGCTTATTAATTAGCATTTGTAAAGTACTTTGAAGAGAAGAGTGTGATATAAGTGTTCAGCTTTGTGATGTAACAGAAGAACAAATAAGAAAATTAAAGACAAAACTAGCTCAGTTAAGGTACCCATGGAGTTCTTCATCAGGGCTACACTCACCCTCACCCAAATCTGCGCTGGTCCCTTAATTCCCTAATACACCGACATGAAATGGGAGTTAAGGCTGTATCAGTCATTTCACGGTACATTGCAGTGCCGTTGTATTTATTCTAAGGACAGGTGCTGAAACGCAGTCAATTCCTTGAGAAAGTCAAACAGAAAAGAAATCTCAACATGTGAAAGATCCAAATGCACAGGGGAGGCTCCCCAAAGAGCCCCAGCTGCCCCTCACAGTAACATCAGGTGATTACCATGGGGATAAATAGCGTTTGCTCTCTTATGGTAGAGGAAGCTGGTTTTCCATCTTCTCCCTTTCCTCCAGTGTCACAGGTTTCCCCACTCACTAATCACACCTTGTGCAGAGGAAAGAGATTGATTTTTCTCCCTGTGCTCAGACAGGATCCCAGAGTTCCCTGGCACAAGCATCACAAGATGGTGACGGTGCCACTGACAGTGAATGTGCTCTCGTACAAAAGGGAAAACCGTCACTAGCAGGCACTGCCGAGGCAGTGCCTGGTTTCGTGATTAGTCCCACTGCTCCCACCAGGGCTTTGCACAGAACCAGCCACTGCAGAATCACAGGAATTTTCTGTCTAGCGCACATGAGCATATTCCGCAGTCTGCACCGCCACCCAGCGGGAGCCACGGAGCAAAGCAAGCCCAGAGTCCCTCTTCTCAGTAAGGAACCAGATGGCATCTTTGCCTTGGTGTTTCGGAGCAGGGAACCAGAGGCACCTACTGGCCAAACAGCAGAATCACATGATTAACCGGTCACCAGTCGTAGGTTGATCCATCGGGGCCTTGCCCAAAGTTTTGTTGACATAATGACTATAGCGATCAGGGGCGTGAAAAAGCCACATACCACTTGCCAACGCAGCTGTGCCAGCAAAACTCCCAGCGCAGATGCAGCTACATTGACAGAGAAGACCTTATTTTGGCTTCGCTAATGTCATCTGGGGCAGTGGGGCTACTAAGCCAGCAGACAAACTCCATCTCTGGGTGAACTTTGTCTGCCCTCAGGGGTTGTGCCAGCGCTGCTGCACTGGCAGGGGCGTTGTCCTGTAGACTAGGGGGTTCTTTACCAACTCAAAACTCAGCCCAGCTTCAGGTGCTTCAGCTGCTGGTGACACTGGGGGGAAAAGGCGAAATTAGTCCCCCAAAACATAATCTTCAAGAGGCCCCAAAATATTGCCAGAAAGGCCAAAATATGTACATTATGTACAGTTTTCATCTTGTACATAAATTACAAATCACAGCAAAATACTGACACAGGAGCCAAACTTTTCTTTTCTAAATTCTTGAAATCCAAGATTTTCCAGGGCTCTCACTAGCCCTGGGACTCCTGGAGGTTAGTTTTTAAACACCGACATCCATGGCCCCCACATACCCACTTCCCCCCTCCTCCAATAATGGGACCCTAGAACCGGTCCTGCTCTGTTTCAGCCAAAGGTTCCCAGCTGCCCTGCAGTCACCTGGCCTCAGTCCCCTCCCCACACACCTTGGGGTCTGTCCTCACACTCCCCTGGGCCGAGAACACCCTTTAGTTTATTATTATGCACGTCTCAAAGTAAACTAAAGTCCCACACTGTAACTCCTACACCCCTGGCTCTGCTGCCTTTTGTTCCTCTGGACTCCTCTTCAGTCCCCCATCTTCCTTCCTGGGCTCCCTCCATGACCGTCCCCCAGGAGGTCACAGGCTCTAACAATGCAATAACACATAATCCACATCTGCCTGCCTGGGATTAATCCTGCAGGGTCCTTTTCCAGCTCCCTTCTTCTCATACAGGACAGTGGCCACCGAGATGCTCTCCTGGGTTTCCTTCCAGCACCCACCGAGAGTGGCTAGAACCCCCTGCCGCTCTGCAGGCCCTTGGTTTCTTTCAGCCTCAGTTCTCTTCCAACTGCTTATACAAAAGTGGGCACAGATCACTCCCTGGGCCTGCCTCGGGCTCCAGAGCACCCAGGCCCATATTTCCTGTGCCTAGATGCTACCCCTCCCCTAGCCAGGGCACACCTGGGCAGGCCGAGGAGGACTGAGACACTGTGACAAGATGCAATCATGGAAGGTGAGGGAGAGGCCCAGTCACCCAATGTGCAGATCCAGTGTCAGGAGTGCGCAGCATGTGCCTTGGAAAGAGCCCACCAGGGTTCTGTCAATTATCGAGGGGTAGCTCTGCCTCAACTGCAATGGAGCCTCCTGTAAGAGCCTGTGAGAGGCACCGAGCCCAGCTCCCTCCTGCCTGGCATCTCGGGACACCAATGCAAAGCAGGCCCCAAACACTGCCACGTCAGAAAGGCAGTGTGTCAAGCCCTGTCATAAACAGACAGCTAAGGGTTAATGTTTCTTTCACCTGTAAAGGGTTAACAAAGAGAACCAAACACCTGAGCAGAGGACCAATCAGGAAACCGGATTTTTCAAAGCTCAGGGGAGGGAATGTTTGGGTCTTTGTCTGGCTCTCAGCTATGAGAGGGGATCTTTTTCTATCTGTAAGCTTCTAATCTTCAGTTTCCAAGTTGTAAGTACAAAGGTAGAAAAACCAATAGGCTGTTGTTGTTGTTGTTGTTTGTATTTACACGTGTGTAGTTGCTGGAATGTGTAAATTGTATCTCTTTGTGAATAAGGCTGGTTATTCATATTTGTCTTTTAAGTAATAGCCCTGTGTATTGTCACCTTAATGCAGAGATCATATGTTCATGTGGTTTTTCTTTCTTTTTAAGACTTGTTTGAGTTTCTCTCTCTGGGTAGGCTAAGGAACGAAGGGGAGGGAAATTCTCTTTGTGTTAGATCTACGGAGGGTAAAGCTCTGCAGCACCAGGGAATTGGTGGGAGGGGGAAGAGAGATAGAATCATTTCCGTTTCCTTGTATTTGGGGTTTGTCTCTTTGTGGAATAGAAGAGACATGCTTCTTAGTATTGTGATGTAAAGAGATTGCATCAGTAACTCTCAGGTTAGCCCAGAGAGGAAATTTTGGGTGGGAGAGAGAGGGGGAAGGGAAGTGGGCTATTTCCCTTTGAGGTAAGACTCAGGGATTCTGAGCCTTGGGGTTCCCCAGGGAAGGGTTTGGGGAGACCAGAGGGAGCCAAAACCCTGGAATTTTTGGCTGGTGGCAGCGAAATCAAATCTAAGCGGGTAATTAAGCTTAGAGGGGTTCATGCAGGCACCCAAATTTCTGGACGCTAAGGTCCAGATTTGGGAATGCTTATGATATGAGTGGCAGCGAAGTGGGAAAGATAACAATCCAGAAGTCAGTAGGACACTGCCACATCAGAAAAGCAGTGTGTCAAGCCCACGCTGCACGGGAGCCCAATCCTGCATTGCCCTGCCGCTTCTCCCATGCAACACCAGTGGAAAACACCCCCTGTTCACTTAACCACCACACTGCACTCCCTTTGCATCGGTATAAATGGAAACATGAGGTGCAGGGCAACGGAGAACAGGCCCAACAGATTAAGTGGCTTGAACCTGAGTGGGAGTCAGGACTCTGGGCCCTATTCTCGATTCTGCAGGGGAGAAGTGGACTTAGTGTCTCTGGCCGGGTTCTTCAACAACGCTACAGTCCATTTTTGGTGCCCATGTGACTCGCCTGTAGCAATGATCCTGCAGACACCTACACGTGCTTAACTGTAAGCAGGTGAGCAGACCCACTGAAATCACGTGCTCAGAGTTACGTCCATTTGTGAGTGTTTGCACCAGCAAGGCCCTCGTCTCTCTGTGCCACTCGTTCCTTGGCTGTGAAACAGGTACCGTAAAACCTAGATCCAGGGGGACATTGTCAAAACTAACATAAGCACTTAGACGCCAAAGCCCCATTGAAAGTCAATGAAACGTGGGTGCCTAAGACACTGAGGTGCTTTTGAAAATGTTACTCTTAGACTAAGCTCTTGGGCACAGGGCCAGTTCTGCTGGGGGTTGTGCATGGCCCAGCACAGTGGGGCCTGCTCTCTGGGCACTACCGTAATGCAGCTAATAAACACCCCAGGTAAAGTGCTTGGGGATTGCCTATGGCAGAGCTGGAAAAGGGGCGGCAGCTTTGGGTACAGGCTCTCTCTGAATACTCTGAACAGAGGGTTCCCCAAAGGAGACACACGCCAGACCCGAGCCAACAACCCAGCTGCCTCCTGTGCGTTGCCTGACAGCCAGCCTGCAAGTGGTAAGTGACCCTGGCACAGGGCACCATGTGGGGAGGAAAGTCTGGGCCCTCAGGCTGGGGTTTCTGGAGGGACTGGCACAATTGTACATCGTCTCCTTAGCACACACAGGCTGCCATAGCACAAGGGCACCTGAGCAGCCCAGGGGACAAACGCTGCTGCTCTGCAGGCTAGGGAGAGGATCGGAGAAGGGAAAGGAGGGAGGATGTAAACCCTGAGTTCAGCTGGGCCAGTGCAAACCGGGGAAACCACAGGAACACGAGACCCCCACACGACAGGCTGTGGAGCTGTGCTGGCTGGAGCCATGTGGGTGCAGCCTCCTGGGGAAAGCCACCGCTCCCTTCCTGCACAGATGTCCCCGGGCTCAGCTCCTGCACACGGGAGGGGCTATAAGGAGCTCACAGCTCAGCAGGAAGCTCAGCACCCCGCCCACTGGGGCTCTGTTCCCTGTTGTTACCATGACACCCACTGCATTTTTTTTTTTTTAAACCCCAGGCAACCAGTAGATCTCAGCAGGAAGAAGCAGCAGCTGCTGCAGGAGGAAGGAGAGGTCATGTGGGTAGTGCACAGAGTGCTGACGACAGGCCATCCTGCACCCCACGCAGTCCTCAGCAAGGGGCCCGGGGCCCCTGCAGCCCTCCTGATGAGGGGTATGAGCACTGGGTGCGGCCCCCAGGGCAGCAGCCTTGGCTGCACAATGGCTTTTCTCAGTAGCACACGGTGCGCTGCCTGCTGTAGCACGTCCCTCGCCTCCTCCTGTCCTTCAGGAAGCAACGATTCCACACCCGGTGCCCCAGGGAGAGCACGAACCCAGCACAAGGTCATAGCCAATAAAATCACAAACCCTGGAGTCTGGAAAAACCCACCGCAGCTCCCCACGGGGCCTGGCTAAACCTGGGTGAGGCCAGGGGTCAGCAGAGCAATGGAAATACCCATCTCAGCTCCAAGCTCCACCACAGCAGGGTCTTGCCAGAACACAGCATCCAGGGTCTGTCTACGTGCCTTCCTTGTGGCTCCAGGGGGCTCTTGCAACATGCAAACTAAGCCATGAAATCTAAACACAGACAGCGGCTCGCGGCTTCCCAGGGGAGAATCACAGGGCGTATTAATGGGGAACAAACCTCACCCCATCATCCTCCTAGCTGCAAGCAACCAGGAGAGCACTTCCCTGTGTGAGATCATGGTGGGGCCTCTCCCCAAACCCCTTATCTACTCACCCTCCTTTCATTGTAACATAGAGTGGCAGTGCAGGAGCCAGAGCCCCTGCTCAAGGTGAGGGAAAGCAAGGGCTGGATTCACCAGGATGCTGCAGCTGCTTCCTGCTGCTGTGGTGGCACAGAGCAGCCAGCGTGAACCAGCAGATCTGGCCCTTTGTGCTTACCTGAAAGAAAAACAACTCAACAAAGGAAGAACCACGATCCACCCCACCTGGGACAGTGATTCCTCACATCCCACATCAGATTATTCAGTTTTAACACATTCTTCTAGCCAGAAATGTCGCTTGTGTCCTTCTGGGGTGAGTGGCTGGGTTCTCATGCCAGACGTGGCCAGAGATCTGCAAACTACATGCTTGGCAGTCACACATCCACTCCCAGCTCAACCCCTGCAGCCTCCTGGCCACTGCATGAATTCACAGGGATTGGCTTCCTCCACCTGGTACCTGGGTCAGCATTTACACTTCAGCAAAATGCCAATATTCACAGTGTCGGGTGGGGAGAATCAGGCCAACTGGGAAGCAGAACAGGGATTCCCTATGGTCTATCCCTGCCATGGGTGTCTCCTGGGCAGAGACTCCATGGGGAGAACATCTTCATTTGACAAGGCAAAGCTAACGGCTTGATGGCTGTTAGTGAGCACAGAACCCCTGTGCTATTGGTCCTGTCCGTCCCAGCTTGGCTGCACTGTGCTGGGAGGGCCGGAGCAGGCTGTGTCTATCAAGCTGATTAAAGTTGAAGTCCACGAGGGGTGTATGGGGCCAGAGCCATGGAACAAGAACAAATATTTGCCAGCCTGCTAAGTGCTCCATTCACACCTGGGAAGACTTCACTGTTTACCCGTCTCTGTACAAACAAAGCAAGAGCCTCAGGACACCGAGCCCCTGGCACAGAGGTTTGGTCCAAAGAGGGTTGGTCCCAGCAGCAGAGAGAACTCCCTTGAGGGGATGCTGGCATGGGAGCAGGTGAGTCAGAGGCACTTTGTGAGTGTCTTTGGTTTTCAGTGGGAAACAAGGCTTACGTCCAGTAAAGCCAAGGGCACTGAGGCATGTTGAACCCCCACCCCAGCATCTCGCAGGGCAAACCTGCCCATACAGGAGCTGTGGTCACAAGCCCTCCAGGCCTGGAGCTCGCTAGCAGCATCTCTGTGAAAGGCCTGAGGCCGAACAGCCCCTCTGGAGTGAACGCCCGTGAACCCCCAGCTGGTGTCCTGAGTCAGGCGCTGGCCTCCCCCAGCTCCACAGAGCCAGGAGGCTTTTCTCACAGAGTTTCATTGCTGCTCCCTGCCAGGTGTGGGAGAGGCACCAAGATTGGGGGTAGGGGTCATGCTGGCCCTGCTCTGAGGTTTGGCATCTCCTGGCTCCAGGGCCTGGCGGAGGAAGGCTTCCTGGGAAGTGCTATCAGCAGGACACCTTGCTCACCAGCATTACCAGTGCTGGACAGGGAGCTGACTAGGTTCCATGGCTGATTTAGAGTTTAGAAACTGCCCAGAGCTAGAGCCCTGTCAGTGCTGCTCTGAACATGAGCCAGGCCCTCCTGTGAGAGCCCAGTGCCTCACTCTCCTCAGCAAGGGCTTATTTCTGTACGGGGCCTGTGGGCAGGGAGAGGCTGATGAACTGTCCATCGTTTGCAGGGTCTAATACTGAGCTAATTTCATTACCCCTCCATGTGGGGCAAGGAACAGCCCCTGAAACAGCCGATTCGAGCTACTGGAAAACCAGGGCTTGTATTTAGTCAGGAAGGATCTCCAGCCCCTGCATGTCTGGCACCACCCTACTCTGGCTGGAGTCACATCTGGACTGCCCACAGCTGACTGTATGGGTCTGATTGTGACACCCTAGTTTAGAGAAGTCATATCCTCAGCCCTGTGACGGGCTAGTCCAGGCAAAGCTCCCGTTGCTCGATCCTGCCTTCCCGCCCATGCAGAGAGGTGGGAAATCTTGCATGACGTGGGCAAGCTCTTACCTGTCTACAGAAATGGGAAGATGCTGATTGACCAGATCACACCTCCACAAGTGCCAGTGCACTGGAGGTAAGGAGCTACCCCGAGACATGGGCGTAAGCCCCATCCCCTTCCCAGCTAGAGCCTGGCACAGCTCATCGAGTTCTCATTTGCCTCTCAGCTCTGGAGATTGGAGTAAATAACTTGGGCAGGGAAAGGGGAGAGCCACAGCTTTTCAAAGTTAGCCCCTGGGGTGTTCACACAACAGCAGCTCCTGTGAGACTCTGCGCGGAGCAGACACTGCACCAAGATCCCTCGGTGCCACTTGGCACTGTCACGTCACTCAGACCAATCACACACCGCAAGGAGCACAAGCTCACGGATCCAAATACTCCCTGGGCAACAGAACCAGGTGGGACAAACCTGTACCCTTCATCGCCAAAATAGGCACCACACACAAGAAGCTGGAGGACGACGTGAAGGAAACGCCCTGCTCAGGTGCCAGGACACCTCCTGGCAGGCGGGCAGGGCTGGGCACTGGGACAGAGATAGCTAAGGGGGATGATGTGGCTCCCCATGGGTGCGAGGGACACCCTCCCGCAGGCAGGCAGGCAGGGCTGGGCACTGGAACAGAGACAGAGACAGCTAAGGGGGACGATGTGGCTCCCCAGGGGCACAAGGATGCGCTCCCGGCAGGCGGGCAGGGCTGGGCACCGGGGCAGAGACAGCGAAGGAGGACGATGCGGCTCCCCGGGGGTGCCAGGGACACACTCCCGGCAGGCGGGCAGGGCTGGGCACCAGGGCAGAGACAGGGAAGGAGGACGATGTGGCTCCCCGGGGGGTGCCAGGGACACACTCCCGGCAGGCGGGCAGGGCTGGGCATCGGGCCGGACAGGGACTCACCGCGGAGGAGCTGGCAGCGCGCCCTGAGGTAGGGCTCGTAGGCGCTGTAGTCGCTGTAGACCGTGTTCATGCCCACGCTCCTGCTCTCCAGCCAGTGCGCCGTGGCCAGGCCCCGGGCGCAGACCTCCAGCGCTCGCACCCTCAGCGGCGCGCTGAGCTTCCATGATCACCTGGCCCGGAGAGCAGCTCCCCGCCGCGGTAGCCGCCCTGCGCCGGGCCCGCTGCCAGCTCCAGCGCGAAGCTGCGGATCTTGCCCAGGTGCTGCATGGCCGGCGGGGGCCTGGCAACCTCCGTCTCCCGAGCCGAGCCCGGGAACCGGGGGCCCGTCTCCCCGGCGGGGCTGGGCTCCGGAGAGCCGAGCTCGGCCCGCGTAGCCCGGCTCCGCGCAGCGCAGCTCGCCGTCTCGCTGCGCCCGGCCGGGGAAGGGACCGCCCGGAAAGCGCCGCAGCCCCGCCCCGGCCCCGCGCTGGGCCCGGCTCCCCGCACGCCCGCGCCAATGGCCATTTAAGGCTCTTTGCCTCCCTGCTTTGCCCTGAGCCCGGCTCCGCTTCGTGTCTCGTTGCCTTCCAGGGCAGCAGCCCAGGAGTGAGCCCAGCAGGGCGCAGCCCTTGTCAGCGGTCAGCTCACAGCGCTGCACATGGTTCCCATTTTACATATGGGAAAACTGAGGCACTGGGCGGGGAAGCGCCTAGCCCAAGATCACCCAGGAGGCCAGTGGCACAAGAGGGAATAGAATCCAGTTGCCCTGATGCTGGGTCTAGAGCAGGGTGGGCAAACTACGGCCCGGGGTCGTAGCTGGCCCTCGAGCTCCCGCTGTGGAGTGGGGTCCGGAGCTTGCCCTGCTCGGCGCTCCATCCAGGGAGCAGAGTTAGGGGCTTGTCCCTCTCCACGCAGCTCCTGGAAGCAGTGGCAGGTCCACTCTCTGGCTCCTACACATAGGGGCAGCCAGGGAGCTCCACATGCTGGAGACATGACACTGCTTCTGGGAGCTGCTTGAGGTAAGCAGCCCCCTGAGCCTGCACCCCCTCCTGAGTCCCAACTCCCTGCTCCAGCCCTGATACCCCTCCTGCCCTCAAACACCTCGGTGCCAGCCCAGAGCATCCTCCTGCACCCCCAACCCCACCCCAGCCACACACCCCAGTTGGAGCCCTCACCCCCTCCTGTACCCCAACCCCCAATTTTGTGAGCATTCATGGCCCACCATACAATTTCCATACCCAGATGTGACTCTGAGGCCAAAAAGTTTGCCCACCCCTGGGCTAGAGCCCTCTCCCCACCCCCCAGGGAACAGGCCACTGTCCTAGTGTTGCTGTTGTGTGTTGTTCACAGGAACCAGGCTATGCACAATTATAGCAGAATCCAGGCCCAGCCCAAGGATGTGTATAAATGGGTTCTTGTCTGGGAGGGAGAACATAGTGCTGGGCCCCTCCAGCTACCACCAGCTGTATCTAGTAACCCTGCTGAATGAAGGAAGAAGCAGTTTGCCGGAAGATCTTTTCAGAAGCCCCTCTAGTCTAGGCTGGTTCTTAAATGGGCCCATCACTGTGGTATCTGAATACTTTCCAGCACTGAACGCCCTGGCCTGGGTTTCTGCATGACTTCAGCCATGTCAGAGCAAAGCCAGCCAGGGAACACCCAGGGCACATTACTTATTTTTAATCTAAACTTATCCTAACGCAGCTCCGCTTATCTCTGCAGAACAGAAGCAGCTGACGTGTAGCTGCTACGTGCCAACTGCTCTAGCATAGGGGAGGGGGCCAGTGCATTGGCTGCACAACAAGTTTTCCTTTTGCAGATTGAACGTCACCACTGGAATCAAATCAAAATTGCGGCCAGCCTTTCCTCCACCAAGCACAGGCCATTCCTGCATGCGCTCTTGGGGAGCAGAACAAGGAAGAACTTCAGGGGGAGGCTCCCAGGCAGATTCCATTCCCTCAAGAGCCAACTGTCGTTTCACTGTCTGAAATTGGGTGCAAATCCAGTTGGGAAAGACAGCAGCATGTAAGAAACCCCGGTGGGTTAGCAACCACCACCAGCCACGGTCAGGTGTACCCACCGGACACTGCTTCCGCAGACACCAGCCTCACCCAGCTCTGTGGGGACATATTCTGGATGCTGGCAAATCTCTCCAGCGGCAGCAGGGGGTTAGCTCAGCCCCTCACTCACAATAAGCCCTGCATCAATCTCCAGCCCAGCTGGGCCAGATCAGAGGTGTGGGGGGATTAATGATTATTTGGTAGGAGGATTTATTGCTACAGCAGCACAGATGGGGATGCTACATCACAACCAGGTAAAGGACGTGTGTCAGCTCCCCAGGTGGTGTAAATGATTTATACCAGCTTGGGATTTGGCCGACCTCAGGGACCATACAATCCAGATAGCCTGGATATTACCCTCATTTTTAACATGAGATACCAGTTAACGAACCAGGAAATTGCAACACTTGGTGCTCTCTCTTCTTCTGTGTAAGCAGGTAAATGTCCCTAGAGAACATTCCTACATAGCCCACTGCCCCCGTGAATCCTCAGGACAGCTAATCTTAGCTTTTCATAACAAATCTAGGTTCTGGCTGTTTCATACCACCAGCCCTGTCTTGTCCCATGAGATGCAGGATTCCTTAGGAATTCACATTTTCAGGCATAAAACCAGAGCTTTACTAGGAGTCTGTAGCTGGTGATGGGAACAGAGCAGCCTCAAAATCTCCCAGACCTTTAAGATGTTTAATGTGGGGGGGTCTTGTCCACATGAGAGTTGCAGTAGGTCACAATGGTTTAGTAAACCACAGTCTGTTTTCTCTATGATGTTGCTTTTATAGATCCATGGAAGAGCATGAGACGGGGACCTGGCATGGCAGCACCTGACCCCTCACTCTGCTTCCACACCAGGGAGGAGACCTAGAGTACAGCACCGCATCTGCGTTAAAATCTTCATGCTGAGAAGGTTTAGTGCAAACTCAGCATCCAGGCAAAAACAGTGAGCTACAACCCCAGTAGCAAAGACACTGCCCCCACCCTGGAGAACAGCCCTGCCCTGCCACCTCCTCAGCCTTGGGTTCCTCTCTGCACTCGTGTTCACCAACCTTGTGCTGAAATGCAGCCAGTGCTCATGAGGGGAGACTCCACGCCACACTTGGAGCTTACGGTATCTCTCATTCTGCCTTTGAGCTCTCTATCTAAACTCAGCGGAGAGGTGACATCCCTCTGTCCCTGCCAGCTCACAGCCTGGGGAAGAGGTACTTGGAGACATGGGCCCAGGCTCTTTAGTGGTCCCTGTGATTCTGGCAAAGGGAATCACCCTGCAGCTTTGGGCTGTTTTCCCAGTGTTTGTTCGCAGTCGCATGGGTTCCCATCACCTGCTCCTGCACAACAAAGGAGCAAAGAACACAGGCCCTGGTTCTGTGCAATGGACGTTTTGCGTTGCAAAGCCAGTGAGCAAGGGTGGGTTATTAGCATGAAGTACCACAGGCCAGACTGCACCCCTGTACGCATGCCGGTGAGCAGATGCACGGAAGATACCAGCACTGCATGGGTGAGTTACTGCTCAGCAGGGTGGGAAATGGGGCATCCTCTGCCCTAGAGTTCTCATGTTACACCCCTGGCCAGCAGGGGATTACAGCCCCTCACAACTGGGAGCCTCGGCAGAGGAGCCCCTCCTAGCTTTGCTAGTGCTTCCCTGCACTCTTGTCACGGAGTCCCCGGGCGATGCTCTGGAACTGCTCCCCACCAAGCCAGGCAGGACTCTGGGGAGCCTCCTCTCCCTTGGAGCAGACTTGTTCAGGGCAAGAAGCTCACACGGCTTCACCTCCTGGGTCTTTCCTTGGAGCATTCAGCATCCTCTGCCCCTCCGTGAGCTTCCCACAGCGAGCCCACCCAGGAAGGGTCCTGGGGAAGCCACAGGGTACTGCACCCCCACTTAGCAGTCAGACGTGACTCTTAGCCAGCAAAACAGAGGTTTATTCGATGACAGGAACAGGGTCTAAAACAGAGCTTGTAGATACAGCGAACCGGACCCCTCGGCTGGGTCCATTCTGGGGGGCAGTGAGCCAGACCCCCACATCTGCACTTCCAGACTCATAACCCACTCCAGCCCCTCCTCTCTGCTCAGCCCCTTTCCCGGGCCAGGAGGTCACCTGACCTCTTTGTCTGCAACACCTTCAGTTGGCACCTTTGCAGAGAAGGGGCCCAGGCCATCAGTTGCTAGGAGACAGAACATCATGTGCACTGACCCATTGCTCTGCAGCAATCACACACCCTGATCCCACCACCTAGATATTAAGAACTGCATAGGGGACACTGAGGCACCAACACAGTATTCAGAGAAAACATTAAGAACATTCCCAGTTTGTCACAGGAGCCTCCTAGCTTTCCTAGTGTTTCCCTGCATTCACACTCAGAGATGGGACTGGAGGCTGGGGGAAATGTGCGACTAGCCCCATTAGTGCAGCATCCCCCCTACTGGCACTGAGTCACGCTCAGCCCCCCCACTCCCCAAGTTACTGCAGAGAGTGGCTGCTACCAGGAGCTGAGCAGGCACACCCACATGCACTGCACCAGGCCTTTTGTTCCTTTTTAGGCTGGCAGTGAGGAAGGTAGCTCAAGTATTTTACGGGGGCGTCATTTCCCAGCCAGGCTGTGAGATCAGGGCTGCACCAAACTGATGACTGGGCACTGAGATCAGCCGCAGGGGTGGGAAGTCCCTGGTGCTCCCCATGTAAGGGGTGGTCACAGCAGGGCTGTTTTCCAATGTTCTTTCTCTGTGGCCTCAAACTCTGGCACTGTCACACCCTGACTCCTCAGCTGCCCTTTCTCCTCTTATACCTGGAAGCTTCCCCCTCTCAATCACACTCTCCCCCTCAAGCCCCTCCCATCCATGGCAGGAAGGGAGGGAAAATCTTTGTTGGTTGCTAAGTACTAGCCTGAAACCTCCCCTCCTGCTAGATTGCTGCTGCCCTCAGCTGCAGGGAAATCGCTTCGCCCAAAGACCCTGCTCAGCTCCAGCTGTACGTGAATCCCTTCTTCACCCTTCAGCTGCTGGCCCCTTTGCACCTCCTGAACTCTAGACCTGGAGGGACATGGCCAGAGAGTTTGGGTGCCCTACCTCTGCCCAGTCCCCATCCTGCAGAGCAACCCCCAACGGAAGTCACTGGGGCTCTCTATGGGTGTCTGGCCCTACATATATCCCACTTCAGGATGAGGGCAGTAAGCCATAACAGAGTGATGCAGAACTACAGGGGCCCAAGCTGCCATGGTGGCCCCGGTGCCAACTCGGGAGCAGAGATAAGTCACAGGCGTCAGTGTGGGTACAGTACCACCATAAAACTCTGCTTCCAGAAGACACAGAAATAGAACGGGGGAGGCTCCGCAGCAGATACAGGGTGGGGCCAGTGGACAGGACCCTGACCTGGGGCTGAGGAGACCTGGGCTCTTTTCTAGAAAGGCACTTGTCTGGCCTTCTCCCAGTCATGCCTGGGCATCTCACAACCAATGAATTTTAGCCACACAGGAGTAGGAAGTATCATCCCCTTTTCATGGGGCAGATTCAGTGACCTACCCCACGCCACACAAAGAGGCTCCAGCAGAGCTGGGAACTGAACCTGGGTTTCCCAACCCCCTACTCACTCAACCGTCCCTTTTCTCTAGCCAACCCCCAGCTCTGCCACTGACCTGCTACATGCCCCTGGGCAAGCCACTTCATGTCTGGGCCTGTGCCTTTTTTCGCTCGCTGTCCATCTGATCAATTCAGACAGGGCAGGGACAGTCTCCTGCCCAGTGCGTGAGCAGCGCTCAGCACAAGGGTGCTCGGATCCCAGCTAGATTTGTTACCCGCCCCCATCAAAGGGAAATGGACCTAGGTTGTGACCCCTCTCCGCTGCGAATGGAAGTTCAGCAGGAGCACAGAGGGCAGCCTGGAGCTGACCTGGAGGCAGGTTTGTCGCCAGCTGGCCCAGTTCATCCCTGCTACGACTCTGCCCAATTCCTGAGATAAGTTTGGCACAGAGACCTCAGGTGCTACAGAACACAGGGAGGGCAGAGCACAGGGAACATCTCCACAGAAGCCAGGTACCTGTGTTTATTTGTAGGCAGCCCCTGGAGAGTGGCATTGAGAGCCCCCATAGGAAGGCAGCACTTTATGTTGCAAAGACCATCTGCCTCTGGGGGCAGTACTTCTTCAGGGTGCCCAGGGGGATACTGCTCACTTGAAAGTTCCCCCCGCAGATAGTCACAGGGCCACTGTACTTGGGGGTGAACTCATCTTGATGCTCTGTCCCAAAGAAGCGCTGCCCCTGCCATGGTGGGACCAGGTGAGAGTATTTAATCTGGGGAGACAGGAAAGGCCATTGCGATGGGGGGATTCTGTCATTAACCTCGCAAGCCCTAGAAGTAACCCACCGCTCAGCTCTCTGACTGCTGAACACTAGCCTGTAGGGAGCAGAGTTCAAGTCTATGCCAGCCAGCAGCTCTGAGCAGCCTGCCCCCACGCTTGCTCTGACCCTGTATGCTCTTTGGCAGAAAAGCAGAGGCTTCCCTGCTGAGAATGGAAGAGGCAGATCCCCATGGCAGCTGGCGTGGCTCTGGCCTCATCCTGTAATGCCCGCACCCTTCCACTGCCAGTCTGTTTACTGGAGAGCCTTCAGTATCTAAACAGGCCCGCTGGGAGACAACACATTCTGTACTGGGCTATTAACTGGGCCAAGTTCAGAGGTGGGCAGCCCCTGACCCTTCCCTGCTCCCTCCAGAAACACCTACTTGTGGGGCCCACTTGCAGTGTCCTTTTCCCTCCCAGCTGCTGGGGGGCATGAAGACTTGCTCAGCTATCCTTCTCACCAGGCCTTTGTCCTGAACCTGGCCACATATGCCAGCTATTGCCGTACCTGCTGCAGCAACTCCTCCGAGGGCCGGACCATCCACTGTCTGTGCGGGACCAGCATAGCCTGTGTCGTTGTGACAGCATCTTTACCTGCTCACAAATGGAATAAAGAGCAAAGTCAAGGCATGAAATGAGCAGGCAACAGACAGGTTTTGCAGTTGACTCAATCACAGACCTGCCTGGGGTCTGCACTGACTGGGAGAAGAGACACAGGCCTCACCATGGGCAGCTCACTGCACAGATGCAGGCAGAAAAACTGCCACGGTGCATAAGGAAAGGGATGAAGAATGATATGGAAAACACTGCAATGCCATTCTATACATCAGTGGTGCCACATCACCTGGAATGCTGCATGCAGGACTGGTCACCCGATCTCAAAGGACAGAAGAGGATTAGAGTGAGTTCAGAGACAGGGAGGAGAATGATTAGAGCTCCGGAAAAACTTCTCTATAAAGAAAAATGTTGAAGAGTAACTTTATTTGAGAGGAGATGACAGCAATATACAGAATCATGAATGTCACAGAGAAGGCAGACTGGTTACTGTTCACCCTGTCATATACAGGTGGACACAAAGGCAACAAGTTTAAGAATGATTGAAGGAGGATTTTTCCTCACCCAATTGTCATAAATAGGTAGCTAAGGGTTAATGTTTCTTCTACCTGTAAAGGATTACAAAGGGAACCAAACACCTGACCAGAGGACCAATCAGGAAACCGGATTTTTCAAAGCTCAGGGAGGGAATTTTTGGGTGTGTGTGTCCTTTGTCTGTGTCTCTAGTGCTCTCGCGGCTCTGAGAGAGGACCTCTCTATCTCCAGGCTTTTCTAATCTTCTGTTTCCCAGTTGTAAGTACAGGTATAAGACAATATAGGTTTTTATATTGTTTTTGTATTTACATGTGTATTTTTGCTGGAATGTTTTAAATTGTATTTCTTTTTGGATAAGGCTGTTTATTCAGTTTGTTTTCTTTTAAGCCAATGACCCTGTATGTTGTCACCTTGATACAGAGACCATTTTTATTTTCTTTCTTTTTATATAAAGCTTTCTTTTTAAAACCTGTTGGATTTTTTTCTAGTTGGCTCAAGGGATTGAGTCTGCAGCTCACCAGGGAATTGGTGGGAGGAAGAAGACTGGGGGGGAAGAGAAAATCTCTTTGTGTTAGAGTTACAAAGCTTGCATTTGCAGGGACTCTGAGTGAGGGTGAAAGAAACCTGATCTCGCTGGTTTGCATTTCAAGGAATTGAAATAGGGTGATCGTCCCGGGCCATCAGGGAGGGGAAGCCTGGGAGGAAGTAAAGAGGAGACAAGGGGAGGGGGTTATTTCCCTTTGTTGTAAGACTCAGGGTATCTGAGTCTTGGGGTCCCCCAGGGAAGGTTTTGGGGAGACCAGAGTGAGCCAAACACTGGAATTTTTGGCTGGTGGCAGCGCTATCAGATCTAAGCTGGTAATTAAGCTTAGAGGAATTTATGGTAGTACCTCATATTTGAACTCTAAGGTTCAGATTGGGGATATATACTATGACACCAGTGCATAACCAACCTGTGGAACTACTGTCACTAGACATCATCAGGACTAGACGTTATATGGAGAACACACACATCCATCGTTAGACCCTCCTGCCCCTCAGCCAACCTCTCTCTACACGGGGTTAGAGAGAATCTACCCTTACAGCCAGGCTATTGCAGAACTGTCCATTATAGGGTTAACCGCGAAGCATAGGGTGCTGTCCACAGTCAGACACAAGAGAGTGGATTACTTTGGATCTTTGTTCTGGATCACTATAGAAATTTCCAGGTTAGTGCAGGAAAACTCGACCTGCCGAGATTCCTGTTCCCAGTGATTCAGAGAACTGGACTCTATCCCTACCAGCTTGAGAGGTAAGCTGGGGGCAGTTCTGTGCAGCCTGCACAATGCACAAGCCTGCCATCCCAGCACCCGATCCCAGGTCTCCCAGCCTAGAAGCAAGGGAGTGTCAGGTTGCTCATGCAGAGGGAGCAGCATAGCTCCAGAGCTGTCATGACAGGGTGACTGGCTTGTGGACCAGAGAGCCTGGGCTAAGCCAGCTAGGGGAGCCACTCACATGGACCCAGAATACTGGACATTCTGGTACTTCAGAGAACAGAGTGGGCCTGCCCCCGCTGATGTGACCCCATTCCCCCTCAGCACAACCTTGCATGCACAGTGTGTGAGCTCACACCACAGGAGGGCCATGCTGGCCTGCTACTGCTGGCATGACTTCGTATGCACCGTGTGTGAGCTCATGCCACAGGGGGGGCATGCTGGCCTGCTACTACTGGCATGACTTGGTATGCACCGTGTGTGAGCTCACGCCACAGGGGGGGCATGCTGGTCTGCTACTGCTGGCATGACTTGGTATGCACCGTGTGTGAGCTCACGCCACAGGGGGGGCATGCTGGTCTGCTACTGCTGGCATGACTTGGTATGCACCGTGTGTGAGCTCACGCCACAGGGGGGGCATGCTGGCCTGCTACTGCTGGCATGACTTCGTATGCACCGAGTGTGATGCTGGCAGACCAAGTGCTCTTCATTATGGCATCTCCCATCTGCTACTGGACAAAACAATCTCCATTTCTATCTCGGCAGCGGCAAGGGAGTTACATTAGAAAAACCGGACTGTCCAGTGCACAGCTGGATGAATGCCCTGCCTAAAACCAGCCCCGATGAGAAGATGAGCCTCATCTGAGAGGACCCGGGTGATTCAAATAGAAAAGGCAGCAGGTCTCCTGCAGTGCAGAAATTGCAGAGAAAGAAGGTCTCCTGCAATAAGCCTCAAGGAAGGGAGGGTGATTCAGGGCAGAGGGGCTGTGCCCAGTGTACGGCTGGATGGATGTTCCTTTGTGCGTTTGCTTTTGGGAACGTCATTCATTTAATAAAAACCCAGAGCAGGACACTGACTGAGCAGGACTGTCATTGAAGGCGCCCTGAAGAATAGAGGACAAAGGCAGGGCACTGCAGAGGCACCCTGGGCCACAAGAGGCCACAAGAGGGCGCTACAGTGAGCAGGATACGTTCATAAATATCTCCTGTCTGTGTGTTCCATTCTATGCATCCGAAGAAGTGAGCTGTAGCTCGCGAAAGCTCATGCTGAATTAAATTTGTTAGTCTCTAAGGTGCCACAAGTACTCCTGTTCTTTTTGAGGATACATTCAGTCAGTAATAATGCAAATAACAAGGAATGGAGAGACGCCCCCGCCCCCCAGACTTAGTAGATTCCAGAGCAAAGAACCCAGAGGTTAGAGGGGATCTTTTTAGCCTCTTCCATACAAAGCCCTGTATCAATCCCTGCCTGGGGCTGCACAAAGCTTATAATTCACACACTCCACTACCTCTTCCAACCTAGCGAGAGAAGGCCTTTGCTTCTGGAAGTCAGCTGAGGAAATTCCAGCAAGAGGAAGAGAAGAGCGAGTGTCTGGCTCCAGTATCCAATGGCATATGCTACAAGTCACCCACAAGACGGTAGTGCAGCCCTGACGCTCACACAGGTGGTACCTTTCTGCTCTCTGAGCACTTTGACACTGCTCCTCTGAGGAAGTGGCCAGCTTTCCAGATTAACATCCACCTGCCAGTCCCTGGGAGTGCTGACCAACACTGCCAGGCGCTGTGCTAGCACAAGTTCCCTGCCTGGTTTTTGGGGTCACTGTCCCATTCTTGTTGACAAAGACAACCCCCATCCCAGTGCAGCACATGCCTGCAGCCTCCCACCCAAACACACCCACCACTTCGATACCCAGCTCACCCTGCTGCAGGCAGAGTGACTGGCAGGGGCAGAGCACCAGGATCCCATGCAGAGGAGCAGCTAAGAGCACCCAGCACAGCAGCCTGAAGCTGCTCCTGGGACATGTCCCAGGGTTGGGAGCTGCGCTAGGGTCCGAGGGACTTTGCCTTACTGGGATAATTAAAGGGCATGTGGCTCTTGAGGTGGCTCTTGCTGCTGGACACCTCCCTCTGGCCATAGGGTGGCGGCTGATAATCCGAGTGCTGCGTTGTGCTGAAGAAACAGGCGTTTAAATGCTTGTCACCCAGGGGTACTTTGCTTTGTAGTCTCCACGGTGACACATCTGGCTGAGATGGACATTTCCCCAGGTCAATCTGGAGTAAATGAGAGCAGAAGTTAACGGGCAGGTGCTGTAGCCAGATGCTCCACTCGGCTTCCAGCTGTAAGTATGAGCACCCCACTCAGACAACACAGAGAGGCCCAGGTCCCCACCGTTAGCTGCAGGATGCTGTGTATTTCTCTGGCATCCTGCATAGTTTCTGTCTAGAGATGGTTACCCCATAATGAGCCCAAGGTTCTTGCCAGCTGGCCTATTGAGAATGAGCTCTCAGTAGCTGACCTCGCTGTCCACTCTGAGGCTGCAAGCCTGCATCTGGGGGCTCTCCACGAGCCCTGATGAAGGGTGCACTGTGGCAACTGAAACAGGAGCCAGGCCTCCTAGGGTATGTGCCCAAAGACTGGGACAGGAAACTGGCCATGCGTGAATGTTATGAGTGAGCAAGGACACAGGGTCCTTTAGAGACCTCACCCTGCAGCATGAGGCAGCTCTGATCCTGTGACACACTCAGTGATCTTTAGAACACAGCCCTGCTCCGTGATAGCTACTGCTGAAAGGTGAAAGGCAGGGCACAGACCTGGGTGTGGAAGAATCGGCTAGTGGTGGTGGTCGCAAGCTCCCTACTCCTCTCAAGGTCTTCGTCGCCTTTGGGGATCGACGAATTCTGTTTGCTTAGACACGTAACTTTCACAGGGGCTGGTAAAGGCAAAAAGCAAATTCTGTCAGGGTTCTCAATTCTGAACAGGTTGTCGCTACCGCAGCATTCCTGGGTGGGATGGACAGCTGGAAGGACCCTTCCAGCTGCGTCTACAGCACGTGGAAAAAGGCTGATCTTGTGGTTAAGGCACTAGGTGGGGGCAAGGGATTTGGGTTCATTTCCCAGTTCTGCCACAGACACCTTTTCTTGGGAAAGTCACGTAGGGTCCCAAGCTTAGGTGGGGACTCTTCACCATTCGCAGTCAGAGATGCTGGGTCCTGAGCATTTCTGAAGATCTGGCCAATGATTTTGGTGCCTAAGTAGGAGCCGAGCTCCTGACAATCTATACTTTAGTATCTCTGAGTCTCAGTCCCCTGTTGGTAAAATGGGAACAATAATCCTTCCTTTCTCCCACCTCTCTGAGCTCTTAAGGACAAACTCTCCTGCTATGTGCATGTGCAGCACCCACACAATGGGACACATGGCCATGGTTAGGGCCTCTTGTTGCTACTGTAATACAAACACTACGGAGTAGGATACAGGGTTGAGTAGCTGTGGCTCCCAGTTATGTCTGAGCTGAGGCAGAATGCTGGCAGCTGAGCTTTCTGGACACAGGATCTGCTGCCTCTGGGACAAAACAAGGATGGGAATAACATAGGGATAGGAACAGGACAGATATGCATGTGGAGGCCATATCTTCACCGACTATGGGCCAAATGGAGAAGTAGTGTAAGCAAATGTTACCCCCGTTGAAGTCAACTGATATACACCTACTTATATCAGGCGTTTATCTGGCCCAGCACGGTCTCTGAGACTTAGCGATGGAGGACAAATTTCTCTGAGCATGATGGAATTTTGGATAAAACTGGCCCCAGATTTGATCCCCCAAGCACTGGCTTAGGTTTTGCAAAAACAAAGTCACCCAAGTTTTGCACTAGCCCAGTAGGGGCAATAACAGTAAGATTTTGCAGTGTGCTAGTAACAGGGAGATCAAATTTCCCCGGCCCATGCACCAGAGGAAGAGTCAAGCCAAGGAAATTAACAGGCGCGGTGCTCAAAGCATACATCTTGAAATGGGGTGGGAATATCTTCAGAAAGTAGAAAACAGTGCGAGCAGGAGCATGGCACAGTTGTAAATGCTATGCCTACCGCTGGGGGAATTCTGTGCCAAAAAATTAAAAATTCTGTGCACGGTATTTTAAAATTCTGCATATTTTGTTTGTCAAAATAACACAATCATACCAGTTTCAACTATTTTGGTAATTTATTTCAAAATACCTGTCAGCAAGTAGTCTGTAACAATACAGACAACAAAAAAGATTTAGGAAATGTTTTTTGACAAATAGATTCCTTATTAGGCATATTAATACAGAACTCTGAGTAACCATTTAACTATAATAAAAACACACATTTTCTGCAGCCCTCAGAAGCAATGCAAAGGCTTGGTGGAGTCACGGATAATGGAGGAGCTGAGGGCGAGGGAAATAATTGTTGGGAAGGAGCCTGCGTGTGAACTTGGAGGGTTTTGGGGTATGGGTGGGAATAAGTCTGGAACATGTTTTTGGGTGGGGGCGAGGCAGGTAGGGATTGTTAGGGAGCTTCCCCCATCCAGAGCCTGGCTGACCCCTAGCCTCTCCCATTCATTAAAACATTAAAATATGTGCAGCACATGAATTATGTGCAAGTAATGGCGCAGAATTCCCCCAGGAGTATACTCTCCGGCCAACAGGAAGGCACAACAGTATCATCTATGTGATCTCTCACTGTGTCAGGTCACCGTTCCTCTATACCTAGCTCCCGCCGAGGGAACGACTCCAGTGCCACGGTAAAGAATCTGGTGCAACCATCCCCTGGCTTGATGTTCGTCTTGTGTATTTGGAAGACAGCATGTTCTTTATCATAGACTCTGCAAGGCATAAGATATGAGTTGCTGAGATAAGGTAGTGAGCTGTGAGTGACGTGCTCAAAGACAACTTGCCTTTAGTGAGCACCACAGAGCCTGGGACAGCAACAACCCGTCAGATGTACTTCTTGGCTACCTGTGGTTCCTTGTGTCCTGGAGAGTGTAGGCATGTTTCTCCTCGCTGGTGCTGACACTGCTCCTGGGGTCTCCAAACACAATGGAAGACTTGCTCTATAGAGAAACCACCTCTGAGTGATGCTGCCTGCCACAGAGCAGACCTCACCAGCTAATTACAAGGGAAACAAGGACTTTGCTGACTGTCTCCACAAGCACTCATGCTTCCCCAACCAGTAGTGCAGAAACCATGAGGATGAAGGGCACACGTCACCCTTTCATTACCTTCTGGAGTTCCCAGTTCCAAAGAGACTATTCCTTCATTCTGGAAAGCTAACAATGCCGCTGGACAGGCCACTCCATGGATCAACAGGTGTTTTATTGGAAATCCAAGTGTGAATCTCTAGGTGGGGTGCACAGACTGGGATAGCTCTGATGAGCAGAGTCCAGATGAACCCAGAAATATCATAATTCTTTGCACTCATAGCACCTTAGCACTCATATTTGCCAACAGTCTCACAGCAAGTCAGCAGTAGAGCTGGGATTAGGACCTGGCAGTTGTGACACCCAGCCAAAATTCATATTCACTGCAACAGATACTGAGCCCAAGGGCTCAGAATGGACCAACCAAGGACTGGATATTTATATGGATAATGACAACAGCCAGCATTACAAATCGGATAAAATATATACAGGAGCTACAGAGTCTCCTGCTTCAAGGCACAAGCCAACCACCAGCTGATGATGTTAGAAAGCAGCTTCCCATATGGGCAGGTCATTACAGAGTAACCTGCACCTTCTTCTGAAGCAGGTGTTTAGAGACAGGACCACACGACTGGAAATTCCTATGCTCCCCTCCCCATAGCTAATCACTAGGCTCCACATCCATCAGGCTGCCTGAGTGGGAAGCAGTGTTTTAGAAGTCTTAGTCCCATCAAAATACGAATTGGAAGCAGCATGGTTGAATTTATAGGACTGTGATGTTACCTTTCTAGAGGACTTCACAGGAGGGATCCAGCCACCCTCAAACTGTGCTTGATAAGAAGTGCCATAGTAGGAGCATCTGTCACCTTTAATTGAGGGAATTCCTCCTGCCAAAAAACACAGGGGGGAATGATCTGAGTTATTCCTTTGCAGTTCTCAATTACAGTTCTTAGGAAGTGTAAGAAACTGACATGAGAACTAGGGTTCCAAGACAGCTGCCCAGTCTCACACTGACCTGGAGTATCGACCCACTAAAACTAACGGAAAACCCTATTCAGGCTTGGCTACTTCATCCCTGACAACCCTTCAGCCTGGGACGCTGTCTGCCTAGAACAAAGGGATTTTGTGCTACCCATCCCCCAGTCACTGCATTTAGGAGACCATGGTGGCTCTCAGGTTGGGCAAGTATCCAGAGCTAAAAAATCAGGGTCTGATAGCAAGGGCACAAAGTGGCCTTTTGCACAGATCAAAGATCACTCTCTCCTGGCCCCAAAACAAACAGACCCCCACCGAAAGAGCAAATTCCATTGGACCTACTCCGAAACTGAGGCCACAGTTCAGCAAAGCCCTTAAGCACAGGCTTTGCGACTGGGAATTGACTTCTTTAACAATATTGCATCTTCATGCCCCTGTAATTTCTTGGTGTGGTGAGGTCACTGGCTGGCACGGCAAGTAAATGCATTCACCGACCTTTCAACTCCGGAGGTCTGGGTCCAGATTCTGCACTAGGTCACTAATGTGTCTGTGTCAGGTAGACCCCATCTGTGCACACCACAACACTACCACACAGTTTTGCACAACTGACCGCCTGTGCTAAAGAGAAGCACAGACTGTAACAGAAACCAGGGATACTGGGAATGCTGCAAGGCAGGACTGCGTGTACCAGCCAAGCTATGGCGTGGGGGCCAAGACTAGAATATCAGAGAGTGCTGCAGGTAAAGAGGAAGGTGCACTGGCAGAGCTGCATAGTGAAAGCTTGTATCATGTGCACCACCAGCCACCGCTATAAGCCTCTCGCTATCATGATCACCAAATTCACACATGAAATGATAAAAGGGAGACCAGTGATATTTAAATAGTTCTAGATCCTAGACCTCAGCACTTAGATGATAAAGGACTCCACTCACTACAGTAAATACAGACTTAAACTGGTTGTAATGGAAACCTAAACCAAACCAATGAAAACCCCAGTGCCCGTGAATGCCACCTGCCCTGAGACTTGTGAGGTCACAACCTAACAGAGAGAGCCCCAAACAACTCACCCAGATGTACAGATGGCGCTCTGGCAATGGGCTCGAGTATCTCATACGCTGGGTATGAAAAACGATAGACAGAAGGCAGGAGCTTTAGTTTGTCTTTGTCTCCACAAGGAAAATGATCTTCCTCCTTATTGTAATAAGCTCTAGTGGAGGCTGGTCCCTGCAGCATCACGTCTGGCCAAGGGTAGCTCCCCCTTGCAGTTGAGGTGAAAATTTTGGTCTGGGAATCTGCATGCATTTGGAGGTGAGATTCTGGCGGACAGATTTTGGGCTTTGGTTCCAGGGATCTCACCGGAAATGCCAGGTGGGTTTCTGACCAGTTTTCCCTGGCTTTATCCATATCCTGATTCAAAACCTCCTTGGAGTTTGGAAGCAGAATTGGGTCTGGTTTGTAACTGCCCCATAAGGGAGGGAAATCAGTGCGGAAAGGAGATTCAACAACGTTTCCCTGTGGTCTATGGTCAAACCCTATCTGAAAATGTGAGGCCTTTAGGAAGGGAATCCCTGTGAGCCGGGCTGGGATTAACAACTGGCCAGTGGCTGCCATTTTCCCCTGTAAAGGAAGAGACATGATATCAGACTTAGGTGCATCACTGCCTTGGTCCCTTCCTAAAGAACAAAGAGCAAGAGCCTCCAAGAGGTAAGAAGGAATAGGAGATAAGGATCTTTATTCTCTGACTGTTCCTTACAAGATGTCCAAGGAAGGCCCTTGGTAGGAGGAGCCTGCATCATCCCAAAAGCAGCCACTTTTGAACAGCAAACGTTTGCACTCTCTACAATGAAATGAGCTCCCAACAATCCCAGAACTGTGGGTACATCCTCCTATGGAGCTGTCCTGCTCTCCCCAAAGATACTGCCATGATAAGAGCAGCCCAGAAGCAATTGGGCTTTGTCCTGCCTCAGATACAAATTAATCTCTGCTGTCAATCCATGGACATTACAGGGTTACTACCGGGAAAAATCTGGGCCACAGAATCTCAGGGATTCATGGGAGTTGGCCATTTGGACTACTTGCTAATCACCCCGTGCCAGGTTCTGGGATATTTCTAACAGGATTATTGGAATCAAAAGGGTGATATTTTAAAACATGGCCAAATGGGGCCAGATGATAGAAGGACATTAGCCAATCTCCTCCATCCAGGACTGGATGTGCCATGTATACAGTCGGTGCCTATTACCACAACTGAGACTCAAACTGGGCCACAGATAGTTCAGACCGCAGTTGTATAGAATGAACCAAAGGCAGCCTGCCCCAAAAGCAAACCAGTAAGACCCATTCTGTACTAAGCTGGGCTGGGAGTCACCTCCCCTCTGGCTGAGTAAAAACCACACTGTCCTAGTCTCAGCTGGGACTCACTTCCCATGGCCAAGCTGGTCAAAGGAGTGGTGGTAAGCTGGTCTCAGCTGGGAGAGGCATTTCCCATATCTCACAGGAGAGCCTGAATGGATTCTCTTATATAAATGGCCATGCATGTGACTCGTGAGTTTGGATATAGCCACATCCCAGCTGGCATCCGTGGACGCTAGCCCAGAACACTCTACCGAGGGCTGGCTTTGCACCTCTATGGTCCAAATTAATGCAAAGCATATAAGCATTTAATAAACAGCTGCATGCATACCAGAGTTGGTCTTACCTATAAATGAGATTAAATTATCTTTCCAAGGTGACTGACTTTGATCAGTGAATTATTATTATTCCTTGCATCCCAATCAGCAATCATTGTGCTGGTACATGCTTACAAGGAAATAATGGGCCCTATCCCCAACAGTTTACAACCTAAATAGCCATAAATTGGCCATATGCATCAAACACAAGACCCCAGATAAGAAAAGGAATTAGTTAGACTTAGAAAAGAAAAACTGAAGACAACGTAAACCCAGTGAGTAACAGCCTATGGGGCAAATACTGAAAAGGGAGCTGGCTCAGCAGTTCACACACTAACGAGAATCTGACAATAAAACCGTGGCCTCACACAATAATGCTAATCAATGTTTCTCTTCCTTTGAACCCTCAAACGGTATCCCTCATCCATTCGTTGCGCCTGAGACAAGGTGACTGTAACTCATCTCCATCCAAAGCTAAACAATCAACTGCAAATTTTTCAGTGTCCTGTGATATTATTATAAAAGCATCATGTCATAATGGAATCTCAGCAGGGGAGAGGTGAAGAAGATATCTGGAGTAACAAAAATGGAGAAAGTGAGAACAAGAAACAGAGAAATTATAGGAGAGCAAGAGGGCTAAAGAGAAGAACATGCGTTCGGGAGGGTAAGTTACAGGTGCCAGTGCCACAAGATTTCAGAGAAGCAGCAGTGCTACGTCTGCTTATGAACTGGTAGCCTAAGCCTAGCACAGGCAAGATCAGTACCATCCCTGTCAAACCCCGGTCTCCTGCCCACAACAGCTCATGGTTGGTGGTAACATTGCGGGATTGTGACATCAAAGGTAAATCAGCCAGTTAACAACCCTCTATCCCAGCCCAAGGAGCAGAGCTACCATACCCTCATTCACAAACCTGAGGCCTGATTCAGCAAAGTTGCTGAGCAGGAGGCACACACAGAACAGATACAGAATGAAACGTGCAATGAGTATGATAGCTCTGCTCTCTGGGCTGGCAGGGGCTAAACCAGTAATGTGGGAGGAGGGGATATGAAGTCAGCTTCAGAGTAGATGCAACACACATCACATTTACACAACCGAGCTGTTTCTCACACACTCTCAAGGAGTTGCTAGTTCATATCACAATCCCAGTGTTCTTCACCCGGGGTTTGGGAACCACCAGATGATGCAACAGACCGGGAAAAGGATACGGAGACTTTTAGGCCCAGGTCAGCAGGGCTTACAAATCCTCAGCCACCAGCTCCGCTGCCCATGAAAGGGCGCTCCCAGGCAGTCTCAGCAGTCGCACCCGGAAGGGTGTTCATTCCTGTGCAGGATGTACGCTGGCAAAGCTGGCACTGCTGCAGGCTGTGAAGAACTTTGCTCCCTCGGGCTGCAGCAAGCCCATCGGCCACCCACCCCATACCACCTGCCCCCGGCTGTGAACAACACCCCCTGACAGAAGCGCCCATGGAAACAGGCCTGGAGGATTAGTATCACCGGGAAGCTGGTAACACACAGCACGTGGCGCTCGCCCCGGTGGCGTCTCGAGTGGACCCACCACAGGGCCACCCGCCTGCTGGGGACGCACAGGCCCTGCCCGCCCAGGCTCCAGCCAGGGGCAGGGGAGCCAGAGCCAGAGCCAGCCCCCTCGCACACAGGGAACGGCCACGGTCCCCATAGCGACAGCGATCCCCCAGCAGCCACCGCGCCACCCCGTGTTGCATGGGGGGCGCACGAACGTCATCACGCTGCAAACGTACGGCCGGATGGCTGCTAGGAACCCGGAAGTGTTGCCATGGCGGCCGCTGCGGACCCGCTCAGCAGCCTGGTCTCGGTGCTAGAGTCGTACCGGGGCCGCGACCGAGTGGTGTGTGACGCGCCCCCCCCGGCGGTGGGTGCAGAGGGGCGGCGGCGTTTACGGGAGCGGTGCTGTCTCGCCCCCCCGTGGGGCGGTCGGGTTCCCGAGGGGAGACGTGGGGCATATGGGGGGTACGGTTGCGAGTCGCAGTCACTGAGCCGTACTGTGGCGCTAACCGTCCCCTTCCCCCCAGATCCGGACCCTGTGTTATGGCTGCCAGCTGGCCGGGGGGGTCCTGGCCCGGAAAAGCCCCACGGAGTCAGAGGTGGGCAGGAGGCTCCTGGCTGTGTCGGCCCAGCTGAGCCACTGCCGGACGGTGCTGCGCCTCTTTGATGATCTCGCCATGCTCGCCTACAGCCGCCAGTATGGGCTGGGTGCCAAGGTAACCAGCCCCCCCCGCCGCCCCATTCCCCAGGCGTGGGAGGTTGAGCCATTCCTCCACAGCAGGTGCAGCTTGCTCCCCTTCTCCCCTGGGATCAGGGGTAGACAGGGCACACAGTGCTGTGGGAGACTAAGTGCCCTGTGGGCGCTCGACATCCAAGGGCTAATCCTGCAAAATGTTGTGCGCTCCCCCCTCTGCTGACTGTAAGGAGGCAGCGCACCCGGGTGATGGAGGCCATATAGATACCTAGACATCTGGTCCCCTTGCAAGTTTGGGCCTGCTGTGCAGCATTACCTAAGTTATAACGACCTCTCCTGTGCCCAGGGGCCTCAGCTACCATGTATTTCTCTGAAGTATTTGTATTGTTTATTTGAATTGTGGTATCCCCCATTGGGCTTTGGCCCTGTCGCACTGAGTGCTGTATAGTGATGTGCCTTGTTTTCATTCTCCATTCTCAGAAAGAGGTAAACTTGTACTCAGGGCTGCAAGGAAGCTGGATTAGCAACGCTGCTGCAAGGTGCAATGTACAGTCTAACCTGTGGTGTTTATGCAAGAAAGCAGCCAGTATTAAGTTCTTGCCTGTCTCTCTGCTACAGGAAGAAGATACCATTGTCCGCTGGCTCTCTGTCCTCAATAACCTGGCTGATCAGCTCTATTACCCCTGTGAGCACGTAGCATGGGCTGCTGATGCTGATGTTATTCGCACAAACTCACACAAGTGGTGGACATTAAGCACAGCTTTCTGGGGGCTCTCCCTGGTCCTGGGTATTGTACGGTAATGTTCACTCGATGCAGCTCTTAAAGGGGCATGAGAACACTGTCTCCGCTTCTGGGGCCTGGCAGAAAGGCTTACTGGCCACAGATCTTAGGAGGGGCTCTGGCTGCTCCTGGGGGCTGGGCAACGGAACACTGTGGTTTTGGATTATCTACTAACCTTGTTGTTACTCTTCTGAAGTTTTAACTCCTCCTCAGAATCAGAAGCCTTGGCATCCATCTTCAGAAGGAAGCTGTGCTATTTGTAACAGACACCCTGGAAACTAAGGGGATTTTGAGTGATCCTAAAATATAGTGCTAGAAATCCTCCTAGCCTGTAGGATATTGGTAAATCCTTAGAGGTGATTATTACTGTATTGCAAAATAATCATGAGACTGTTCTAGTCCAGAGACAGTCTGCTGACCCACCCACCAGGATGAAAAAATAAATATCTTCCACATCTATCAATGTATTTCTTGTTGTAGGGGAAGAGGCAAATAAAAGCTCTGCCTTAAAAGGGGCCTGCAAAAGTGTGTGGGGAAGGAGATGGGACTGATGCCCTTTTTTTGACGGCCTTATAAGTGAAGGCCTGGAAGATTTTAAGTTTTCTTCATCTTCTATTTTACACTAGAGATTCAGTTCTTGTACATGTTTTGAGGAAGACTGAGCTGGCACATCTGCTGTTTCTAAAGTAAAAACATAACCAGAATTGCCCCATCTCCTCCTCTGACAATAAAAACCCTTTCAGATGGTTTTCTTCTTTTCTGACCCCTAAAGGACACACATCCTTCCAGTCACAACCAGTTTGTAGGTCACCTTTATGTGAGTTGTTTCCTAGTTACATTGTTTACCCCATCTAATGAAATAGCAAATGGGAAAAACAGTTCAGTTTCCAACACAAGCAAAAATGTCAAGTGGGAAAACATGGGAATCCTGAAAGAGCCCTCCCTTCCGTTAGCCAGATGTTTAGCTGGTTAATATGACTCAGTTGTAAACCAAATTAGATTCTTACTGTAAAATTATCTCAAAATAGTTTTTCCCCATTTCCATTTTTCTTGGTGCAGTAAGTGAATCCTCTGGTTTCCACATTAAGAGTTAACTTTCTGCTGTTAATGCTTAAAGTGTTCTTGGAGTAATTGTGGATAGTTCTCTGAAAACATCTGCTTTAATGTATGACAGCAGTCAAAAAAGCTAACAATGTTAGGAAGCATTAGGAAAGGGATAGATAATAAGACAGAAAATATCATAATGTCACTTAATAAATCCATAGTACGGATCCACCTTGAATACTATAAGCAGATCTGGTCACCCCATCTCCAAAAACATATATTAGAATTAGAAAAAGTTCAGAGATGGGCAACAGAAATGATTAGGGGTATGGAACAACTTCCAAATGAAAAGAGATTAAAAATATTGGGATTGTTCATCTTAAACAAGAGACAACAAATGGAGGATATGATAGAGGTCTGTAACATCATGAGTGGTGTAAAAAAGGTGAATAAGGAAGTGTTATTTACTGCTACACAAAACAGGGTCACCCTCAGTATAATGTATCAGAGGGGTAGCTGTGTTAATTTGGCATCTGACAAAGTGGGTATTCACTCACGAAAGCTTATGCTCCAATACATCTGTTAGTCTATAAGATGCTACAGGACTCTTTGTCACCTCAGTGAAATGAATACACTGCTGGTTTAAAACAAACAGCCTGAAGTACTTCTTCCCACAATGCCATATAGATGCTAGGGTTGCCAATTTTGATTGGACATATTCCTGAAGGTTTCATCACATGACAATCTTTAATTAAAGATTAATCTTTAATTCCTGGAGACTCCAGGACAATCCTGGAGGGCTGGCGAGCCTACGCAATGCACAGTCAATCTGTGGACTGTGTTGCCAGGGGATATTGTGAAGGCCAAAAGTATAACTAGGATCAAAAAAGAAGTAGATAAGATCATGGAGTATGGTCCATCAGTGGCTATTAGCCAAGATGATCAGGGATGCAACCCCATGCTCTGAATGTCCCTAAACCTCTGACTGCTAGAAGCTGGGAGTGGCTGATAGGGATGGATCACTTGATAAATTGCCTTTTTCCATTGACTCCAGGAGCATCCAGCACCAGCCATTGGCAAACGACAGACTACTGAGCAAGACAGGCATTGGTCTGCCATAGTATGGCCATAATTATGTCCTTATGCATTAGTAAAATCAAACTTTCCACATTATTCTCCTTCCCACATGGAGAAGGAAGAATTCTCTGAGTTATAGTGAGGGGCTGAAACCCTACTACTTACCCATCAGTAAACCCTGATCTAAGAGCTACATTAATCCATGCAGTTTCAAAAGGGCATTTTTATTCCAGCTAGCTTAAGTACCTTGAACATTACTCCAGAAGCCCTGGTGGCAGGTTCAGACAAACTTCCTCTGCAAAATTAGCTGTATGAAGGACATCAGAATCTTCTGTCCCTGGTAGGACCCCAGCAGTTGTTTTTGGTGCATGATAGATGTTATTTTAAAAAAACTTTCACTAAGGACAGTTTATTGTCCCTGGCCTTTTATTCCATATTCCTTACATTACTTAGAAGGCCAAAGTTCAGGTAAATCTAGAAAAATTGGTACCAAGCTTAGAATTTGGTTTTGATCAGACAGGCAAGAAAGAATTTGAGCTCTTGAGAAGGAGAGTACCATGCTGCTTCTGATCTAGCCCGAGGCTAACCCCCTGTAGCTTATCATTGTTGTAGAACAATGCTTTTCCGTTCCTGTAGGCAATACAGCCTGTTTTAACAAGGATGCCTTTACCCATGGCAAAGACTAGTGCTAGCATTTGGTGGTTCTTATTAAGATGGACCCTTAGCATTCAGGGGGTGATGGTGTCAGAGTCTCTCTTGGTCACAGATAGCTTGGACTCTAATGCCAGGTCTACACTGCGACTTTAAATCGGTTTAATGGCCGATATACCGATTTAACGCTGTATCCGTTCACACGACGTCGTCATTAATATCGAGTTAAACGGCTCCTTAAATCGATTTCGGAACTCCTCCCAAACGAGAGGAGTAGCGCTAAATTCGATAGTGATAACTCGGATTAGGGTTCATGTGGACGGAAATCGACGTTATTGGCCTCCGGGCGGCATCCCAGAGTGCAGCACTGACCGCTCTGGACAGCAATCTGAACTCGGATGCAGCGGGCAGGTAAACAGGAAAAGCCCCGTGAACTTTTGAATTACATTTCCTGCTTGCCCAGCGTGGAGCTCTGATCAGCACGGCTGGCGATGCAGTTTGAAATCGAAAAAGAGCTCCAGCATAGACCGTACGGGAGATACTAGGTCTGATCGCTGTATGGGGAGACAAATCTGTTGTATCCAGCTCCGTTACAGAACACGAAATGCCAAAGCGTTTGAATAAAAAACTCCAGGATACACAGCGCTATGTGACAAGCGTAACGGGAAGCCAGAGACTCAAATGGACGCTCATGAAGGGAGGGAGGGGGTACTGAGGACTCCAGCTATCCCACAGTCCACAGCAGTCTCTGAAAATTATTTGCATTCTTGGCTGAGCTCCCAATGTCTGTAGGTTCAAACACAGTGTCTGGCGTGGTTCAGGGAACAGCTCCTCAGTTTATTTCCCCCCACCACCACGTGAAAAAAAAAAGGGAAAGATTGCTGTGCTATGGCGTTTGCTCAATGCACTCCGCGAAAAAGGCGCCAAAGGGTTGTCTGCTGCCTTCACAAAGGGAGGGGTGAGGCTGTACCCAGCACCACCCGGGGCAGTGTTTTCTGCCCCATCAGGCACTGTGCTCTCAACACGGAAGTGGGAACTATGGGATAGCTGAGGAACAGCTACCCACAGTGCACCGCTCCTGAAATCGATGGTAGCTTTGGACCATGGACGCAAACAATCGATTTCGGGATCCCACTGTGGACGCGCTAAACCGATTTTATTAGATCTGTTTTGTAATATCGGTTTAAGCTAATTCGAAATAATCGTGCAGTGTAGACGTACCCTTACCATCATCTCTCTCTTGTTTTCAGGTCTCTCAGAATTCTGTTTCAGCTAAGAAGGAAGCTGAGAAATCGCACTGGGTATGCATTCTGTCCTATGTAATATAGTCGTTTTAACACATACTCCTTATCGCCTGAAGTAGCTCACCCAAGGTGACACTGATTATTACTTATCAATCTCAAATGAGGAAGCCTGTACTCAGAAACGTGGCTACTGATAATTGATCAGTTAACATTTCCTGAGAAGATGCTTTTCAGCCTCTGTGTCTACTTTATAATTATGCACAATACACATTAGTGTTTCCTGAAACCTTCTGCCATTATCTGGTCTCACTGGCTTCCCAAATGTAAATGTGGATCAGGAGAAGGGACACAGTTATTGCTGTAGATCCCAAATGAGCTGGAATTAATCTCCTTGTGACATATCTCATACTCTAAGTAATGCTATGCCTTTGAGATTAGTAAGATATAGGACCAAAAGCGGGTGTCCTTGCAATGAAAGAGAGGATGCTAATCTTCCAGATGCTAGTGGGTCTCCTGGGGACCATATCTTCCCTGATTGGTGTCTACCAAACATCTGTAGGGGCAGATTCTGGGGCTGTGTGAATCATGGGGTCAGCTTCAAGAGGCTGAGGTGAGGGAGAGGTAATGGACATCATTGTGCTTAGGTGGTACAGGACAGGAGAATAATACTCCAAGCAGATGTTGAATTTTCAGAGAAAAGAACAAGCCATGTGAACTGTTGTTCAGCAGAGAACTTCTAGGATTTGTTGCAATAATTTTGAGTCTATCAGGCAGATGGGGCAAGGAATAGACAATTATAGATTTGCAGATGTAAACACATCCTCCTGTCCATGCTTGAATCATTTGTTCTGAGACTTTTCCTCTCTGAAAGTTACTGCACACATCATGAGGATTTCAGCCATGTGACTCTGCCAGAGTCCCTAGTGGCAGACTGGAGGATGGATATACTTCTGCCTTTTTCTCCCCACAGTGAATCCTTGGAGCAGAGTCAAAAGGAAATAGACGCCCAAGTGAAATCTGAAGTCTTGAGCATCCTCAGCAGTTTGGCAGATCTCTCCAATGCTGTCCACTGGCTGCCTCCAGGATTTCTTTGGGCTGGACAGTTTCCTCCATGGCTAGTGGGTCTCATGGGGACCATATCTTCCCTGATTGGTGTCTACCAAACATCTGTAGGGGCAGGTTCTGGGGCTGTGTGAACCATGGGGTCAGCTTCAGGAGGCTAAGTTTTTTGTGGGTAAAGTATGAATGCTTCCTGTTATGGATCAGTGCAGCATGTAATTAGAATGTAATCACAAGGTCTCTGTAATGTGATTAGTTAGGGTTAACGTGTTGATAGCTCTTCCTCATCAGGGCATCCTGCATCCTCTGTATAGGGAGAAATCTCAGCTCTGATCAATATGCTCTGTGGTATGATGGCAAATGAAATGATGATTACCATTAGGAGAGACTGACTGAGGTTTTCCGAAAGATGGGAAAAATTAAATCAGCAACAGCAAGTGACTTCTTCATTTTGTCCCTACACCCTCAAAAGGTGGGGATGTCACGTCCCGTGTTGTCTTGAACATGAGACAAGTCTGGAAACTCATTGTGGGGTAGGGAAATGGACACAATTATGACTTGTGAAACTCAGAGGAGAGAACTCCACAAGCCTACCCTCTTGCTCTGATCTAAGCATTCCTGAGAGATGCCAGGAGCTGTAAAGGAGCATGCCAAGTATCTGTCAGTTTCCAAATTGCCTTGACCGGCGCAGCCAGGGACATCTGATCTGAAGTGGGTTTTGCTTGCTTGTCTTCAGTCTATGGAGGTGTGTTTCTCCTGTAAAATATCCTGGTCCTAGGCCCCCCAGGTCAGAGCTGCTAGCTACAAAACAGAAGCAGATGTTTAAAGGGTCCGTTTTCATGGCATTCTCTATTGTTCAGGCCGCATGTGATATGGTGAAGTGAAGTGCTAGTTATCAGTATCCTAGGTAGCTCTTTATGCTAGAAATGGAAACCTTTTGCCTGTATTGGTCAAATCCAGTGTACCTTCAGATGCTGTCACATGGAACATCAGCCGCAGTATGGAGTTCTCCAGTGGGTGCTCTTCTGTCAGGCTCCACCCCAGCCAACAGACTTTCTTAAAAAAAAAAAAAAAATACATATTTAATATCCTTGTAATGGATCAACTGACTGAATGGGAAGATCAGACCTTGCACCAAAGATCATATTTACAATTATTTCTCTGGCTGTGCCAGTAATAAAGGAAGTGAACACTACAAAGCGTAGCCTGAGGATTGGATCATTACTGTTCAGAGCTAGAGAGAAACTCTTTTTATCTGGCTTTTGCTGGTTCCAAGCTGATCTGAAACAGCAGAATATATTATGGCTGAAGCTGCACTGTGTTAGCTAAACCTGCCCAAGGACAGGTGCAGACTGTTCCTTATCTAACCTTCCATCACAGAGGATTTTCCATGGCCTCCATGCTGATGTCTTGGAGATATATTGTTTAGGCTGTGCTGCTCACCTGCTTGTTCCGAGGGGTGCTTAATCTCCCATGTAGCACATTAACATACAGTATCAATAAAGCACACATTAAATGCATTAAGAACTGGCTGACAGATCTCAGAGTAGTTGTCAGTGGGGAATCATCATCAAATGGGGGTGTTTTTAGTGGGAAACAGCAGGGATTGGTGCTAAATCCAAAGCTATTCAAGAGTTATATTTACTTCCAGATGAAGATAAATCACTGCTGACAAAATTTGCAGATGACCCAAAGATTGGCGGACTGATCAATAATGATGAGAAGAGGGCAGTCACATGGAGTGATCTGGATCGCTTGGTAAATTGGGCCTAGCCACACAAAATGCATTTTAATATAGCCCAATGCAAAGTTCTACATTTCCAAAAAAGGAAGGAAGGCCATACTCGCAGAATGGACTACATTCTGGAAAGCAGTGACTCTGAAAGGATTTAGGGGTCATAGTGGGCGAGCAACTGAATCTGAGATCCCAGGCCAAAGCTGTGGCAAAATGGGCTAATGCAATCCTTAGATGTGTAAACAAGGGAGTAGGGAGTAGGAGTGGGGGAGGTGATTTTACCTCTGTATACAGCATTGGTGAGACCAATACTAGTCCACTTCTAGTGTCCATATTTTAAAATGAACTAGAGAGGGTGCAGAAAAGAGACACAGAAGTGATGTGCGTGCTGGAGAAAATTATAGAGAAAGACTTAAAGAATTCAATTTGTTTAGCTTATCAAAAAAGATTGAGAGGTGACTTGATTACAGTGTCTAAGTACTTCACTGGGAGAAAATACCAGACACTAAAGTGTCTCTAGTGGAGAAAGTCAGAACAAGAACCAAAGGTTGGAAGCTGAGGCCAGACAAATTAAAATTAGAATAAGGAACAAATTTTTAACAGTGAGCATGATTAAACGTTGGAACAAGCTACCAAGGGCAGTGCTGGGTTCTCCATCTCTAGCTGTCTTCAGGTCAGCACTGGCTGCCTTTCTGAAAGTTATGATTTAGCCAAACAAGTTATGGGGCTCTGTACAAGGTAACTGGGTGAAATTTAATGGGCTGTGATATCCAGGGGAGAAGACTAGGTGAGCTATCTAATGGTTCTTTCTTGACTTAAACTCTATGAACATGCAGCTGCCACTATCACATACCAGCGTTCCAGGAAGTTCGCCTCTGGGTTCACCTTATTTTCTGCATGATTGCTTGCCTGGCTTATCCTGCTGCCATGTGGTGATTGGCATGGAAGAAACATGTTGCTGGACTTGGCTCAGCACTTGCTGTCACTGACTGACAGGAAACAAAGCATCTGGACTGCAGAGCATCAGCAAGAGATGCACAAGAGTCTTGTCCGGACGAGGGTTTTCTTTCTTCCCTCCCTGCATCACTAGTCTCAGACCTTCCAGTGCACTCCAGCTGGATGGGTGACCTGAGTAACCCTACTTCTGGGACAGTGTTGTTCCCTTGAAGTGGGTGGGTAGGTGGCACCCTGTCCTTGGCTGCAGTAACCATGCTTAAACACATCAGTGCTGCACTGCTACTATCAGACTGGCCACTTTTCACCACAGTATCTCATGAGTGTTTTACAGCTGCTTCCTTGTACACATGCTTGTTGTGTCCAGCAGTGGGCAGCAGCACAGATACTATAGCACTGAGCCACAGGGAGAGAGGTGCATTAGCTTAATGCAGATTAAGCATGGTTTAAATCAGTTTCTGTGTCTATAGCTGGAGTCCTACTACAGACCAGTTCTGAAATGGTGAAGTAGCAAAGAGTCCTGTGGCACCTTGTAGACTAACAGACGTTTTGGAGCATGAGCTTTCGTGGGTGAATACCCACTTCGTCGGATGCATGTATTCACCCACGAAAACTCATGCTCCAAAACGTCTGTTAGTCTATACGGTGCCACAGGACTCTGCTGCTTTTACAGATCCAGGCTAACACGGCTACCCCTCTGAGAAATGGTAAAGGCTGCTCTCTGAATTAGTTCTGGCCCCAGCTATGACCCTTTTTAGAATGGTTAGAATTTACCATAGAGTAATGCTTCCTTTGACTATTTATCACTTATTGGTTAGGCAGCTGTTGCTTGCTGCAGAGATTTTCCAGCCCTGCACTTGCTCCAGCTCACCTGCTCTTGTTTGCATGCCAAATGCCCCAGCAAGTGATTTGAAGGCAGAGTCACTGACTGGTGAACGTCTCTCCATCATAGAATGAGCCTGAGAAACAGAAATACGTTTTCCCCTTCTGCAGCTGCCACTAGGCCTTTGTGCCCATTCAGTCCCTGGTCTACCACATTACAAGAAAGCATGTTTGCGGCGCAATGGGCGGTTTAACTGATTAGTTGACCATGGATATGCTGTGTCAGTGAGCTATGAGCTGGAAGGCCTTCGTTCAGCCACTCAGCTTTATAGTGTGTGACTGATCATGATGGCTCAGACCCATGGTTCCTGCGTTTATGGCCCTTAATCAGTGAGACTCCAGTGAACATCTGTGCTCACTGAGGGCCAGCACTGTTAATAACACTCCCCCATAGGAAATGTAATGATGTCCTGCTCTGAAACAGCAAAGGGAGAGGTTCAGAGGCCATGCAGCTTTCAGATACTGTCTTCAAGGCCAGGGTTCATGAGGTCTTATGTGGCAAATGACCTTTCCCTTCTCTGTTAGTACTGTGGCGACACGCTGCTTTCCAACTGTGGAACTCAAAGCAGTTCCCAAAAGTGAGGTGAGTGTAATGAGCACCCCCCGCCTCCTCTTTCCAGTGGGGAGCCAGTTATGTATGGCAGTGTTGCACTGTAAGGCAGTGTCACACTTCAAAACAGGCCAGGGGTGTTGCCGTTTCACATCAGTGCTGGCAGTTGTGAATGTGCCCACTACACTGGCTGCTATGCTTCAGGATAAGCAACGCGCCCTACTCAGGCCTGCTGGCAGACTCCACTCTTAGGGTACAGCTAGAAGGCAAAGGGTAAAAAAAAGCCTGGCAGCAGCACATCTCAGCACCTGGGTCTATGGACATGGACTCAGGCTATGGCAGTAAAAGGCAGCCCTGGAGATATTGCGGCTTGGGCTACCTCCCCCACCCTGGGCTTCAGAGCCAAAGTTCCAGCCCCCTACGTGGCTATATTGAGCGGCACAGCAGGCGCCGATGGCTGTAGACCAGGATGTTGAGACTTCTTACTGTGGTTTGGGGTTTTTGGCAGCGTGGATGTAGCTGAGGCAGAGCGGTTAGTGTGTGGCTTGAAAGGGCTCCAGCCACTTGGCCACACTGGTACTTAAAGCCTACTGCTGGGGGTGCAGTGCCCGCTCTGGGAATGCGGCACCCCATGGAAAGGGTAGATGCCTAAGACACCTGCAGCTGCCATCAGCATTTGCGGCCACCCTTCCTCTCGGCTGGGCGCCTCGGGCGGCACAGAGGCGGCCCCAGGGCCGGCTTGAGGCCGGTTCCGGGGAATGGGCCCCGCGCCTTAGGCCCCTTTGTAATTTCTCCTCCGGGCTGGGCGCCTCGGGCGGCACAGAGGCGGCCCCAGGGCCGGCTTGAGGCCGGTTCCGGGGAATGGGCCCCGCGCCTTAGGCCCCTCTCGGCGGGCGGCACAGAGGCGGCCCTGCCCGGGCGGGCAGCTGACCCGCTGGAATGAATGGGACGCAGCCGCACGCCTGGGCCAGGCTGGTGTTTAGCGAGTCACCGTAGCCAGGCCCGGCCACCAGCCTCGGCGCTTTGCGCCCACCTGCTCCCAGGCCTGGCGCAAGGGCAGCCCGGCGGGGCCAGCGGGCGCGGGGCTAGAGCAGGACGCCTGGGTTCTTTGCTTGTCCCGGGGCCAGCTGCGCCCCGCCCCCTCCAGCCGTGCGAGCGCGCATGCGCCAGGGCGAGGCCAAGCAGGGTGTCGACCACTGACTGGCTCAGGGAACTGCATATTAATGAGGGGGCGGGGCTAGCGATCCGGGAAGGACGCGAGGAGGGCGGCGGCTGTGGACAGGAGCTGGAGCGCGAGCGCGTCGCGGGCCGGCGGTGAGTGCGGGTGCGGGGGGGCCAACGGGCCCTGCCCGGGTCACGTGACTCCCGTGGCGGCCTCCATCCCGCGCGGGGAACCCGGCCTGGGGCCTATGCGCGCTCCGGGCCGCTGCCCTGCGATCGCGCCGGGTGGGGGCAGAGTCGGCCCCTGCGGGGGCTAGACCCCCACTGCCAGCGCTGCCCTACCCCGGCCCGGCCCCGGCCCCGGCCCCGGCCAGGTGGCTCAGGCCTTGGTGACGTGGGTCCGGCCGCGCAGCAGTTCCCTCGCCGGGCGGGGCAGCGCGGTGGGTTGGTTAATTCCTCCTGCGCCTGTTCCACAGCCCTTGGCCGCCGCCAGCCGCTGCAGCCGCCGGGCCCCGAGAGGCCTGGAGTGCCGGGGGGCCTGGTCGGTGTCGGTTCCGGCTGGCAAGGAGGGGACTGGAGCGACCCTCTGCTACCCCGCCCGTCAGTGCGTGAGGAGCGACAGGGGCTCTGCCTGAGCTGGTCCCGTTTTCCGCACAGGGCCTTTGTTCTAGCAGCACATGGTGTAGTTGGAACTTCTGGCAGTACCACCCGTGCTGAACGCAGCCCTTGGCCCCCTTGCCCTTCGGCTGGAGCTTTCCCCCCTCTTTGATTCAGTTTCTTCTCCTTCTGGGACTTGGCTTACTTCACTGAGCCCCCCTTCTCAACACAGCCTAGCGGCTTCGCTCCAGGCACCATGCTGCCGAAAGTGCGTTCTCCTGTGTTCTCCAAGAGCTGAGAAGGTGGATGTGGTACCGAGCTGGGGGAGTGTGAGCCCAGCGGAGAGCCGCCTGGGGGAGGCAGGAGAGAAACAGCTGGGGATTTTGTTTCTGGAGCCCAGAGTCACCGCTGTTTTCCTTTCAGACTAGCATTGTGACCATGTCCATCAGCAGTCACGAGAACCGCAAGTCCCGCTCCAGCTCCGGCTCCATGAACATCCAGCTCTTCCACAAGCCGGGCCATGCCGACAGCCTCCTGACCCAGCTCAACCTGCTGCGCAAGCGGCATCTTCTCACCGACGTGGTGCTCCGGGCAGGGAACCAAGCCTTCCACTGCCACCGGGCTGTGCTGGCCTCCTGCAGCCGGTACTTCGATGCCATGTTCGGTGGGGGGCTGAAGGAAAGCAAAGACACGGAAGTCAACTTCCACAATTCCCTGCACCCGGAGGTGCTGGAGCTGCTGCTGGACTACGTCTACTCAGCCCGGGTGCTGATCAACGAGGAGAATGCGGAGTCCCTGCTGGAGGCTGGAGACATGCTGCAGTTCCAGGATGTCCGCGATGCCTCGGCCGACTTCCTGGAGAAAAACCTGCACCCAGCCAACTGCCTGAACATGCTGCTGCTGTCATACGCCCACTGCTGTGAGAGGCTCCTGGAGCTGTCCTGGAGGATGGCACTGGCCAACTTCGCATCTCTCTACCGGACTGACGACTTCCTGCGGCTGCCTAAAGACAAGCTGCTGGAGCTGGTGGAGAGCGAGGAGCTGGAGGTGGAGGATGAGAGCCTTGTCTACGAGGCTGTCATCGGCTGGATCCGGTATGACTTGCCGCAGAGGCATGAGGACTTGCCAGAGCTGTTGCGCTCGGTTCGCCTGGCCCTCCTGCCAGAGTCTTACCTACAGAACCAGGTGGCCTCCGAGGAGCTGGTGACCAGCCACAAGCTGGGAGGGGAGATCGTGGCTGACGCCATGCGCTGCAAGATGAAGATTCTTCAGAACGATGGGCTAGTGACGGGTTTCTGTGCCCAACCTCGGAAGGTCAGCCAGGCCCTGCTGCTGCTCGGGGGCCAGACATTCGTGTGTGACAAAATCTACGTGGTTGACCGTCAAACCAGCGAGATAATCCCCCGCACTGACATCCCAAGCCCACGCAAGGAGTGCAGTGCCTGTGCCCTCGGCTGCAAAGTGTATGTCACCGGCGGCAAGGGCTCAGAGAATGGCGCCTCTAAAGACGTCTGGGTTTACGACACTCTCCACGATGAGTGGGCGAAAGCTGCGCCCATGCTGGTGGCCCGGTTTGGCCATGGCTCTGCTGAGCTGGACCACTGTCTCTATATGGTTGGAGGCCACACGGCGGTGAGCAGCTCCTTCCCAGCTTCGCCCTCCGTCTCTCTCAAGCAGGTTGAACACTATGACCCCCAGTCGGACAAATGGTCCCTGGTGGCCCCTCTCCGGGAGGGCGTAAGCAATGCTGCTGTGGTGGGGGCCAAAATGAAGCTGTTTGTCTTTGGTGGCACCAGCGTGAACCAGGAGAAGCTGCCCAAAGTGCAGTGCTTCGACCCTGGCCAGAACCGCTGGACAGTGCCTGCCAGCTGTCCCCAGCCCTGGCGCTACACGGCTGCTGCTGTAGTGGGCAACCACGTGATCGTGATCGGGGGAGACACGGAGTTCTCGGCCAACTCTGCGTACCGCTTCCACAGCGACACCTACCAGTGGTCCAAATTCGGAGATGTGACTGCTAAACGCATCAGCTGTCGCGCTGTCACATCTGGGAACAGGCTGTACGTGGTAGGGGGCTATTGTGGGGCCCAGCGCTGCAAAACTCTGGACTGCTATGACCCCTCCTCCGACACCTGGAGCAGTGTCACTACTGTGCCCTACTCCCTCATCCCCACCGCCTTTGTCAGCACTTGGAAATACCTGTCTGCCTGAGCCTCGCCCTGAGACTGGAACAGTAAGTCCTTACCCTTCACACTGACCCCCTGGGACCTCTCTGCTCCAGCAGGGCAAAGAAGCAGACAGGTTAAACTTTCCAGGCTGAGAGATGCTGGCGCTGGCATGGCTTCTCTAGGAGAGCTGCTCGCTGTGGGAGGGAGCTCTGTCATGGCTCGAGTTCTCTACCCAGCAGCCTTGCTGTCAAACCCCAGCTTTCAGACGTGGGAGAGCCCAACCAGTGAAGGAGGAAGAGTCCCTCTGGGCCATAGGATATTAGAGAGAGAAGGGCTGTATACATAACTGGAAGGGGAGAACGCTCCATCTGGCATCTCTGCACTTCTCCAGAGTCCTACCCTAGACGAAGCCTTTGGGGAATGCTGTTGCAGATGGGATTTGATCTCCACAGTATGGGACAGCTCGGCTTGCTGATCACTACGTTATCATGGAGCAACTCCCAGTTTGTCTGCAACGAACGGCAGGAGCCCAAAGATAGAGCTGGTTGCCGTAAATAACAGACTGGTTTGTTTTAGCGCAGACTCCTCCTGACGGTGCCAGGGCCAGTCTGCCAGGAACACTCAAATAGCAGTCACTTGTGGGGATAGGAGAGCTAGTGCCAGAACAAGATTACAGCTGGGATTTAGGCCCAGTATGGCTTGTAATTGCATTTGTAAGACAAGCCCTGTCTGCATATAAACACAGGGTCTCTTTCTTCTAATTATCCTCTGGTCCCATTCATGCCACTTACCTCCTGCTGCAGGAGATTTTAATTTTTTTAAAAGTTGGAACAGGAATTAACCCTTTGTGGACTCCCCCTCAGTGGAGTTGGTGCCAAAGTGAGACAGATTACTAGGCCTTTAATTGTATGTCTTACCCATGGTCCTGTGTCCTTGTGTCTGGATGAGTTTGTTAGATGCAGCCAAGTATTCCCTATAAAATCCTGCACCTTATAGGACATTCCTTTTTGGATGCAGGCAGGCTTCCTGCACAAGGCCAGGTTGAGGGGAGTGGACTCACCTTGCCCAGTGCTTAATTTGTAATGAAAGAGGTGCTGGGCTTTATGCAATGTTGTTTTTACCTTCATAACTGATGCAACAAGCCCAGAAGTGCCGGGGCTCAGCCCTGGCACAAATTAAGCACTGACCTTGCCTCAGTTTCTGGTTTCAGTGCTTAGCGTTCTCACGACAGCCCCCTCTGCATTACAGGTTTCACTAGGAGCAACAAGTTTCTTGTTCCACTTCCCCAAGAATTGACCTGGAGCACAACCTATCAAGTCATCGGTGTGCCCCACAATCCAGTCCTCCTTCCCACTGGACATGGAACCCATCAGCACCAGGTGTGCAGCGCAGGACAGTCCCCTTGGGTGTCAAATAACTGGTTGCAAAGTCACATTGGTTTCAGAGGGCTTAGGATAGATTCTAAAGGGAGCGTGGTGGGCAAAGCGCCAGCCAGGCTGGCTGCCGGGCTCTCCCTTGAGAAGCTGATGAGGAAGGACAGATTTTCCATTCTTGCCCTTACATGCAAGGGATCTTCCAGCAGGAACTGCAGGGATGTAGTCCTTTTCCTTTACAAACTGTCACTTTTTTCAGTGCAGGCATCAGCCTAAGAAGGGAGAATCCCTTTGTGTTTCCCACAGGTGCCCCTTCACTGCCAGTAACACGTGCTGTGACCAGGATCTACAGCACTTTGGGAGGCAGGTGGCTGTTTCACAGCTGCAAGTGAGCAAACCCGTATTTCTAATGGAACTGTTGTTCACTAGCAGGGACAGAGCAAGATTCCTAGCCAGGAGCAGTTGGCCTCTGGGTTCTCTTGCAGCACCAGTGACAAGTTGTCACGGAGTCCCCGCGTGATGCTCTGGAACAGCTCCCCACAAAGCCAGGCAGGACTTTGGGGAGCCTCCTCTCCCTTGGAGCAGACTTGTTCAGGGCAAGAAGCTCACACGTCTTCACCTCCTGGGTCTCTCCTTGGAGCATTCAGCATCCTCTGCGCCTCCGTGTGCTTCCCACAGCGAGCCCACCCAGACGGGGTCCTGGGGAAGCCACAGGGTTCTGCACCCCCACTTTGCAGTCAGACGTGACTCTCAGCCAGCAAAACAGAGGTTTATTCGATGACAGGAACAGGGTCTAAAACAGAGCTTGTAGATACAGCGAACCAGACCCCTCGGCCGGGTCCATTCTGGGGGGCAGTGAGCCAGACCCCTAGGTCTGCACTTCACTCCTTATCCCCAGGTAGCTCCAGACTAACCAACCCCTCCAGCCCCTCCTCTCTGCTCAGCTCCTTTCCCGGGCCAGGAGGTCACCTGATCCCTTTGTCTCCAACACCTTCAGTTGGCACCTTTGCAGAGGAGGGGCCCAGGCCATCAGTTGCTAGGAGACAGAGTGCCAGGCATTTAGGTGCACTGGCCCTTTGCTCTGCAGCAATCACACACCCTTATCCCACCACCTAGATACTTAAGAACTGCCTAGGGGACACTGAGGCACCAACACAGTATTCAGAGCAAACATTAAGAACAGTCCCAGATCGTCACAGCGTGTCGCAGGGTAAAGCTTCCTCCATCCTACATATGAGAGAAGCTATTACATGCCTTTCACACATAGTGCCTAGCATGGTTCTTTTCCCACTGGCAGGGCAGAGGGGAGGGAGGAAATGTGCTAAGAGCTAATCCTTCTCGGTTGTAGTGCCATGCTCCTGGGCACTGGAAGGAAATACAGAATTTAGGAGCTGTGCGAATGTGGCTGCTCAATGCCCTGCTAAAATCACCTTTAGTTCCTTTTAAAATGGCTGTTTGCATTCAAGCCGAGTGCTTGCCTTGAATGGGCTTCATGTGATCTCAGGCCATTCTGTATCACGGGTGCCCCGGGGCACTCCAGCTGGTCTGTGATGGAGCAGGGAACAAAAGGCTGCCCTGGCTGCAAGAAGTGGCACCAGCTGGGAGACTCTTCCTAGGGACAGCCGGCCTGCGGCTACATGGAGTGCAAGCTGTGGGCTGCATATAACAGTGCTTGTGACAAAACCCTTCTCCCTACAACAGGCACCTCTGTGGCAGGCTGGTCAGGGCCTCGCTCAGTGTCAGAACACAGAAATAGTGGGAGCAGAACCCCACTGCCCCAGGCTGCCCCTTCCCACTGGCTGAGCTTTTCACCCCAGCTGCACAGCCTGGGGCTGGGTGGAGCTCTGATTGCTCCTGTTAAAACCGAGCTCCTTCCAGGACTCTGGTTTGTATCAGCAACCAAAGCCTGCTCGCCAAGGAACCGCTGTGCTGGCTGCATGCGCAGAAGCATCTAAGGACAGCACTGTTTGGCTGAAACTTTTCTCATTGCCCTCGCTCTGTCTCCTGCAGCAGAGTCAGCTCTGTGGAGTGTGGAGACACAAAGTCAGTGAGTGGAGTCTGGAGCAGCAGCCTGCTATAAAGATTTGGGCGGAAGTTTAGAAACACCAGAACTTGTTCACAGGAAGCAAACTGAATGTGCAATCAAGTGTCTGACTATTGGGGAAAAGCGCAGTTTAGGTTTGAACTCAATGTCACAGGCTGGCCCAGCCCCTAGGCAGGCAGAGAGCCTAGTGTGAAAGAGAGGAAGGGTTTCTGCATCCTCATCCCCTGAGCCGCAGTCTAGTTTAGGGCTCCTGCCCCCTGCTTGTGTGCCAGGGTTCCTCTCCCTGTAACCTTTGCTCTCCTCCCATGCTTCTGCTGAGCCTGCAGCACAGCTGGGGGGCCAGGCGCAAGGTAGGGAGAGGAGCCGGCAGCTCCATCCTGGGTAGAGCCTGCTAGAAACGCAGTCACATGAGGGCTGCAGTTCTCTGCACCTCCTGGCTCTGCCATTGAGCAGGGCAGGCAGGCATGTGCCAATGGGGTTTCACCAAGGGGTGAGCTGAGGCCTCAGTTTCCAATGCCAGACAGCTGCAGAGCTGGGTTCCCTCCCTTCCCTTATCTTATCTCAGCTGTTACTGAGCAGGAAACTGCTCCTTCCTCTTTAAACCAGCGGCTGCTTTCAAGGGGCAGGCAAAGTCCAGCTTGACTCCAATAAGCTCAGACAATCAAGGTTTCATTCGTGGCTGTTTATGAGCCTGTTTTGTTCACGCTGCCAGGGAACGGAGCTCGGGATCTCAGCCACCTCCTGCTCCTGCAGCACCACTGAGTCTCCGTCTGCTTCCTGCCCTGGGATGTTATCTGAGCTCTGGGCACAGCGTTTTTCTTTGAGGGTCACTTCTCCTGTTGGAGCCTTCATAAGCATCCCGAAGTCATTTCCCGCCTTGCATTATCTTTAGAGCCAATGCTACTCTCATGGGGAACGGGCACTGGCCTCCTCCTCCGTAGCTGGATCCGTTTGCTCGGCAAAGGGCCCTGGCCCTGGCTGCTCTGTAATAAAGACAAAAACTGCAGTGGGTCGCTCTGGCCTCCTTTCCGTTCGCACTGAGCACTGTCCTGTCCCTAGCTTTGCCCTCTCCCCGTCGAGTGCGGCTTCTAGTGCTACAGAGGGGACACCTGGGGAAGGCTTAGCCCCGTTATTTACTGTGTCCCATGGGCCCCAGTTGTGTGCAACGCAGACCCACTTTCCTGGCTGAAGATTCCAGCTCCTCCATTGGCAGCTGCACATGGACCCACTTGGGAGCTGGGCAACACATCGTAACCATTTCAGCACCTGTTAGACTGAAAGGGCTGCAGTCCTTCCGCAGCAGCTGCGGATGCACTTTTGCTCGCTGGAGCAGAAACCCACCTGAGCTAACCATATGAGACTCAACACTGCTCGAACCAGACACCTCTGGCACTGGCAGCCATGGGATTTCCTGGGCATAGGCACCCACAGCTGGGCTTGTGCCTCCCCTTAGCCAGACTGGTCACATAATGGGTGCAGTGTTAATGTCCGGGCCTGATTGTACACAAAGCTCCACGCACGCTGGGCCTGACTTGCACAGCTGCCCTGCAGCTCAGTTCCAGGAGCCTCCAAAGCTGCTGCAGCTTCCCTTCTTGAATCGGTTTCTTTGGTTTGAGTGATTGCCTGGAGAGGACCCTGGATCTGGATGTTCTGGGCCTGGCTGGGGACATTTAAATCACTCAGCAGCACAAACCAGTTTGCATCTGTCGGGAAGGAGCAGTGAACATTTCAAAGCAGCCGCCCGGTCTGACCGATGCCAGCGCAGCAGCAGTGGCGCCTGTTCCCTCAGTTGCCAACTAGGCTCTATGATCTTATCAGCAGCCTAAGGATTAGCAGGTTAATGAGCAGCTAGCCTAGGCCAGGCTATTTCCAACAGGTTAACCAGCTCCTGAGCAGTCGCAGTGCTCAGCGCTGTGACTCACTGGTGCCCCAGTGAGCCAGTGAGTCACCACCCAGCTGCTAGGCAGGGCACTGTGCCAGGCTGTGAACATCTCTCAGCTGAGCTCTCGTGCAGGTGGCAGCAGGAGAAGCAGGAGCTGGCCCTGCATAGGACAATGTTTCTGTTAGTCCCCTGTCACATGACAGCTGATAGCTGGGTTAGCCCAGGGACTCCCGGGAGCCATGGTCCTGAAGGGAAGGCAGCCCTGGGAACCACCAGGGCCATCTCAGCTATGAGCAGCCACAGGCTAAGAGCCCCCTCTTCTCCAGTAGCACTAAACCTCCCACAGCATTATACTGACTGGCTAGGAGTCCAGCCGAGCCACTCTGCTCAGGGGCTGGGGAGAGGCAGTGGAAGTAAGGGTTCCTTTCTAAGCAGGATGTTTATCAAAACCCCTGGCCTGCCTTATCTGGAGCACTTCTAAGATCAAGGGAGTCCCTCCAGGCAGCAGCTATTTGCAGAAACAGTAAATATTTCATAGCAGTTATCAGCCCAGCCCCACCCGAAAGCCAAACCTGCCTGGCGTGTTGAGCCAGTCTGTTCCTTCCCTCCCTTGTGCACACTGCTGTGCTGGGGACAGAGCTTCTCCTCACAGGGACCTGCCTCCTAGGACTGCCAGTGCAATCCAAGCCCTGTCCACCAGCCTTAGCACCGAGAGGGGCAGGACAAAGGCTCAGGTCTGGCCCCCTGCCAGGGCAGTGCACAGACCCCACTGGGCCTGGGTCTCCCCAGCACTCACTGGCTCTGTGGGCTTGGGGAATAGGAGTGTCCCCCAGGCAGCCACTGCTTTGTCAACCAAGTTCTTCATGCTGTGGGAACCCAGATTGTTTGCTGGGCCTAGCAGTCCCTATTCTCCCACCCCACCTTGCTGGAGGGCTCCAGATGCCTAGGAACCTGCCGACGAAGCATGACCCCCAGGAAGCATGAGGCTTGCCATTCCCTCCCCTGGGATGTGAGCTGCAAGAGAAGGCCCCTAAACAGCTCCCAGCCACAGGTTCCTCCTCACCTCAAAGCCTCCTGCAGCGCTGGCCCGAGCTATCGGCAAAGTGGCCAGTCCCTCCAGGACCGGGATATCCTACAACAGCTGTGCTGCAGCAGAGCAGCAAGACCCTCACTCCATGGAGACAGGCCTGGCCTGGCCACCGGGCAAAAGGCTGCACTCCTGCCAAGCGAGAACAATGGCTATACACCTCACAGTCCTCCCAGCCCAGCTCTGTGACTTCACACTCCCATAGCACGTTCCCCCCACAGCCTGGTAGCTGCACAACCAGATTTATAAATACTAGGCAGGTTCCAGATACTAAACAGACCAACACCCCGCCCCCCCATGGCCACATGCCACACAGCCAGGCAACTGGCACATGTGGCCCCACGTTCAGCAGGAAGTGGAACAGCTGGCATTCAAAGGGCCAAGAGACCCCAGTCTGCAGACCAACCAAGTCTTTATCTTTAAATCCTGAATTTAATAAAAAGCTGAGAAGCCTCAATCACAGAACTGGAAGCCAAGCCCAGACTGATCTGGACAGCTGGCACTACCAGCTGGCCCTGGCGTGGGGGGGCCCTGCCCATAGCTAACATGCTATCGCCATGGTGCCCCGTTGGGTGGCTGTAGTACAGGGAACATGCTGAGTCACAAGCAGCAGCCACCTCGGTTAGAGAACCAAATGCTGAGTCAAACATTCCCACAATTCCTCCCTTGGGTTCTCAGCTGCACCCTGGGAGTGGAGGACATACCAGGCCAGCCCTGCTGCTCTCAGGCCTGACCTCCTCCTCAGGCTAGGTGTCCACGTTATCTGTTCTGACAGAGCTCTCACTTCACCCATTACTCCATTAATTATCCATCGTCCTCTGCTGCCTTGTAAGCTAGGGCTGGAGATGTTCCTAAGACACGCCTCTGCTCATACTTAGTTGTGTCCTGGTTATCCAGCCTCAAGAGGCCTTGTGCTGCAGCCACCATCCTGCTAGCCAAGGCGTGCAGAGGCTGCGCCTAAATCCTCACTTTGAGGGGTCTCCATTACATGCCCGAGCCACACCATTAATTACTGGGCATATGATTTAGTCTTGTCCAAAGGGAAAAGAGCTTTCAGATAACTGGCAAGGCACCTGTCACAGAAATACTGGATCAACGTCATCCACGCTGAGCCGGCCATCACACCTCAAGGGTACGCTGCCTGCCAGCCCTCCCCCGCAAGCCAATATCAGTACTGGGTGCGAAGTGTTCTGCTTCCTAGAGGGAAAACTCCATTTGAGCCAACTCTGGAAGACTGGACTTTGTATAGGGAAGATGTGGCTTTGCTGAGGAGCTGACATGATGTAAATAAGATGCTTTCTAAACTCCAGCGACTGTGGGGGTGGGGGTATTGAGGATTTGTCAAAGTTATACCCACACTTGTGCACAGTTTCTATTGGGTGTGAGAATGTATTAAGTAAGCGGTTGTGTTAGTAAGTGGTCGCTTCATGTAGGGCTGTTACCTGTTATTCTTTCTCTCCTCTAACAGGAGCACAGAGAGAGGGAAAGTGACTTAGAGCCAGGCCGGGAGAGGGATGGGAATAGCCTCCTGTATTGTATTTACTGTTATTTTCTCTCTCTCTTTTTGCTTTGATAATATTTAAACTTGATCCACTCTGGGGCTCACTGAGCAGTTAAGAGTGGAACCTTCCTCACCCATTTGAAATCCCTTGGAATATTTTAGCTGTCACGCATGGTGCCAGCCTCTGAGTCTGTCCATTGATCTCAGCACTCCAAGGTAGTTGTGGTTACTACATATTGCTTAATTCATGTTAAGCATTAAAGAGACATCAGACTGTCCGGAAAGGGGTGATGCCTTTTATCGTCCAGAGGGCTAGGGGCAGGCCTGGCCCGTCTGAGGGCACCCTCCCGAGGATCTTTCAAGATTGTAGTTTTACTCTCAGCCCCCCCTCCCCCCCCCCCTTTTTTTTTTTTTTTTTTTAAAGAAAAGCAGCCCTGGAACAGAGTGTGTGAGATCCCAGTGCACCTGGCCTGATGCCATGCCTGCGACACTCCAGTGCTGCTAACTGCCAAGACAAGTCGCCCAGAGCACTGGCAGCTGGGCACTTACCTTGCTTCTCCAAAGGGGTGGAAGGGTCCCTCTCTGATCTCACCCCACGGTGCCAGAAGAAAGCACCTCAGGCATCACCCCTTCCATTGTATGCCGAGAGCAGACTGGCCCCCTCCTGGGGTAGGAAACTGGACTGGTTTTGATTCACAGAGGTGATGAAGCAGCTGTGACGAATGGGGAATGTTCTTGATGTTTTCTCTGAATACGGTGTTGGTGGCTCAGTGTCCCCTAGGCAGTTTTTAATATCTAGTTGGTGGAATAAGGGTGTGTGATTGCTGCAGAGCAAAGGGCCAGTGCACCTAAATGCCTGACACTATCTCCTAGCAACTGATGGCCTGGGCCCCTCCTCTGCAAAGGTGCCAACTGAAGGTGTTGGAGACAAAGGGATCAGGTGACCTCCTGGCCTGGGAAAGGAGCTGAGCAGAGAGGAGAGGCTGGAGGGGGTTGTTAGTCTGGAGCTGGCTGGGGACGACGAGTGAAGTGCAGATGTGGGGGTCTGGCTCACTGCCCCCCAGAATGGAGTCAGCCAAGGGGTCCGGTTCGCTGTATCTACAAGCTGTTTTAGACCCTGTTCCTGTCATCGAATAAACCTCTGTGTTACTGGCTGGCTGACAGTCACTTCTGACTGTGAAGTGGGGGTGCAGGACCCTCTGGCTTCCCCAGGACTCCGCTGGGGCGGGCTCGCTATGGGAAGCGCACGGAGGGGCAGAGGATGCTGAATGCTCCAAGGAGAGACCCAGGAGGTGAAGCCGTGTGAGCTTCTTGCCCTGCAGACAGTCTGCTCCAAAGGAGAGGAGGCTCCCCAAAGTCCTGCCTGGCTTGGTGGGGAGCAGTTCCACAGCATCGCCCAGTGGTTCCGTGACAGCAGCATATTCCCCCTCTCAGCAGCACAAGATGGACCCAGTGCTCTTCCTTCACCATCTGGTGCCAGTGGCGCTCAGAGGCACTTGCAGCCGAGCCTCCCCCATATGAAAGGGAACATTCGCAGCATGAAGCTTGTCATTCCCCATGGCCCAAGTGATCCGTCCTTCCAGAAGGGGTGATGGTTGGGCTGAATTTAATCAGTGTCAGATTTGAAATGAGCGAAGGCAGGTGGAGCTGCTGCCCTTGCTGAGGTACTAGATTTATTACTTGCTCACACACAACTGGTTTGGGGTCAGGCTCTGGAGGGGGGACTAGCCGGGAAAGCCTGCAGCAGCCCAGCTGTCCAGGGGCTTTACAAACTCTCCTGTGAGGGGAGGCCAGGGCTGACATATCTTTATACTCATTTTACAGAGCCTCACCACAAGCCAGCAGCAGAGCTGAGAACAGACCCCACGGGGTCTCCATTCCCAGCCACTTGCTCTCGCCATGGCCTGTCCTTCGTGAGAGAGTTATTTGCCACTGCCCTGAGTCTCCATTGGGCTTTAGTGAGGCCGTCGTCACTGGCAGAAATATTCCCTTCCTGCTGCCTGACTGGCATATCTGCATGGCAGATGTGGATGAGCAAGTTCAATGTAACCACCAGCAGCATGAATTTATGGCAGACTTTCAGCCTGTGCTGCAGGCTGGAATTGGCCCCCTCCTACCCAGCTGCAAACACTTGCCAGTCACACCACCACTGTAGCAGCCTCCTGATCTCTTCAGCCCTGGTCTTTGAGCCTCCTGAGCACCACAGCTGCCTCATTTTCCAAACCATTTTCTCTGTGCTCATCTTGTCCACCCCCAGCCCTGCCCTTCTTCTCCCCTCTCGGGTCTTTGCTGGGACTCCCTCACGCTGCCTGGGACACTAAAGGAGCAGCTGTAGTTCATGCAGGTCATCCAGCCAGTCTGCCCTCACCTTCCTACTTCCCTGCAGCACAGACTAGACCCCTGCACTTTGCCCCATCTACCCACAACTTGCTCCAGCACCGGAGATGGCAGCAGTTCTGAAAGGCAGCTCCCTAGTTTCACTAGCAGCAAAGTCCTAGTCAGCCTGAATTTTTCTTTGGCCACTGTTTGTTAGGCTCTTGCTCTGGGAACACTGCACCCAGCCTGGGCCTCCTCACCTCACACCCCAAGAGCTAGTTGTGAAGACTCCAGCCCTACCGGCAGCACCTGCCTTTTAATTCCAGCCATGAAACAGCCCCTCCCCCAGCTGTCACCCACCAGAACTCCGTTTTCTGCTGCTGTACAATATTTAAAAAAGAAAGTGATTCTTCGCCTGCACTTTGGCGAGCTACCCCCCCAAACAGTAAATGCACAGAACAGTGACCTCCAGTGCCACTGCAGCTGAGCGCCAAGAGAGCTTACCAGGGGCCAGAATAAGCACAAATGAGACTCTGTTTTGTCCTCAAGGCAGATGCAAGTTATCATAAGCCTCTTTCCCAAATCTGGACCTTAGCGTCCAAAATCTGGGTGCTTAGCATGAACCTCCAAGCTTAATTACCAGCTTGGATCTTATCTCGCTGCCACCAACCAGGAATCAGTGCCTGGTACACTTGAGCCCCCCAAAACCTTCCCTGGGGAACCCCCAAGACTCAGATGCTTTGAGTCTCCAACAAAGGGAAATAAACCACTTCCCTTCCTCCTCCCTCTCCCACCCAGACTTTCCTCTCTGGGCTAACCTGAGAGTATTGATGCAATCTCTTTACATCACAATACCAAGAAGCATGTCTCCTTTATTCCACAAAGAGACAAACCCCAAATACAAGGAAACAGAGATGATCCTATCTCTTCCCCCTCCCACCAACTCCCTGGTGCTGCAGAGCTTACCCTCCGTAGATCTAACACAAAGAGAATTCCCTCCCCTTGTTCCTTAACCTACCCAGAGAGAAAAACTCAAACAAGTCTTACAAAGAAAACTTTTTATAAAAAAAAAAGAAAGAAAAAGACATAAGAATATAAACTCTGCATCAAGATGACAATACAGGGCTATTGCTTATAAGAAAATATGAATAAACAGTCTGATTCAAAAAGATATCCAATTTGAAACATTCCAGCAAGTTACACACATGTAAATACCCCCAAAACAACATAAAAGCCTATATTGTTTTTCTACCTGTACTTACAAGTTGGACACAGAAGATTAGAAGAAGAAAGAAGCTTCTCATAGCTGAGAGACAGACAAAAGACCCAGAGTCCAAAACTTCCCTCCCTGACTTTGAAAAATCCGGTTTTCTGATTGGTCCTCTGGTCAGGTGTTTGGTTCCCTTTGTTAATCCTTTACAGGTAAAAGAAACATTAACCTTTAGCTATCTGTTTATGACACAAGTACAGATCTATTTACACGCCTTTTGGAGCTCCATCCTCTGAAGCGTCACTCACCTCTACCGATACATCCATCAGTGTTGACATATGCTGGGAAAATACTTGGGACCCTCAATCTAACATGAACTTTGAAGACCCACAACTTGAGATACTAAGAACATTTCACAGGTGAAGAGTAGCTCCCAGATCCCTTGATACCACTTTGAGATTGATATGATTTTAGTGTTATTAGACAAACCTAATCATTTAGTCTGCTACATTCACACACGTATGCACATCTGGCCAAAAGCGTTCCGCAGCAGACTCCATATGGAATGAGTGAATGGAAAATGCCTTCAGTCTGCTGGAATCCAGGAACCTGCTACTGCCTGCCCTTATTTTATCTTGTCTAATCCCCTGGGCCTCAATCCCCTGCATTACCTAAGGCCAAGGCAGGCTGACTGAGACTTCCGTTGGAGTCTGTCCACACTGAGTGTTGTGAGGAGCTCCCCACCGAATGCACTTTGTCAGACTTGCAGCAGGGGCAGAGTACAACTAGTCAAATGAGTCCCCTGCTGGCAATACCTAGCAGCACCCACCAGGCTGGCACAGAAAGAGTTCGATACACTGCAGATGGAAACTGACTGACGTGGCACCAGCAGCATCTCAAACCAGATTGGCCCCAATGTAAGGTAATTTCCTACTGTCCCACTCCCACCACTATGCTGTCTTTCTGCCATTCTGGGACCAGACCTTCGTGGAGGCTTCAGCTCAGAGATCTCTACACTTGTCAAGACCCTTGCACTTGCCCTGACTCACCATATGCCTCCTCCTTCTTCTAGGCAGCCGATGTGGTGTTACTTTAACACACTAGGAATTTTGTCTGTAGGGTGGAAAACCAGATGCACATGAGAAATGACTTTCTCAGATCTGTTTTAGGACAGCATTTAATCTTAAACTGAAATAAAAGTGCCTTAAAGCAGCTAGTTTTTGAGGGTATTTTTATTGCTGGAAGTTGGTTTCAGCTCTGTTGCCACTCTGAAACCCTTCAGTGGAGAAACATTGCAATCATTGAAAAAATAAATTGTTTGGTGTGCTAAGATCACGTTTACAATTAACCAAGAAGTGCACAATTCAAGAGAATATTAACATTTAACCATTGACTTTACAAATAAAATTAAGGACTACAAAGAAGTTGAATTACTGAATTATTGACAGTGGAACTATTTACAATGTTTACATCCTAACAAAAGGAAAACAACCGAGACATTCCCCTAACAAAATAGTCAATTTAAATCCCATGTAACCATAAATCATGATTATTCATGAATCATTGCAGCGCAGGGTGCCTTTAAACCACACCTAAGACTAAACAGCGTTAAGACAGTTCACAGCTCAGTGAGCGAGATACAACAGGATTTACTTTCATGAGCATTTACCTTGGGACAAACAGAAGAGGAATTTAAAATAAACCTTTCCTAAAGTGCTCCAATTTTTTTCAGTACAAAAATATAAAACACTGATTGGAAACATGGCACAAATGGAATTCGATAAGTAACATGCACACACAACGGATAGAGGGCAGCTAATGATTTCAAAGGTACTGGACTGGCCTTGAAGGCGGGGGACAGGCTGTTCTCCTGGTTTCTCAGTGAGCAGGGTTGCAGCCACAGCTGAGGTAAAATCTACTGCAAAGGGAGATTTAAAAAAATGCTGAGAACTGGGAAGACAAAAAATACTCCTGCATTTCTCTTGAGGAGAGGAATCTATGCAACGAACTGGAACGTCACTCACTAGCATTAGCAGAATCTCAGGTTAATTAGATTCTGCAGGATCAAGTATAAGGATTTTTTTTTTTTAATTATTTTTAAACCCTATTCCAGACTAATATGCTACTTTGATTCTAGGTTATTTTGCCATTTGCTTTAACAGGTGCCATGAATGGACTGAAAGTCGCCTGCATCTGGCTACAGGACTAACAACGGAGGACAATTTAGAAAGGCAGAATTGCCACCATTTCTTGGAGTTAACCCTGCTTGTCCGGCACACTGGTAACAAGTATGCAGCGAACAGGCATCTCCAGAAATCAGCAACTCTTCCCCGCACACAGGGACACGGATTTCAAAAGTCAACTTGCTGGACCTAATGCACCTACAATTCACAGCTAAGAAAGTCAGACACTAATAAAGCACTTAAGATAGAGCGTCAGAGTGAGCGCAAACGTGATGAAGATATTGGAATCTAAAGACATGAAACATGAGTGACAGCAGTTTGAACTGACAGGAAAAAGGAAGCAGCCTTCAGATTGGATTTTAAAACTAAAGGTCAAACACTACAAGCAACCTTAACATTTCAAAGCCACAATATGAAACACACACATCATTGGTAATGGTAAGGCTGTGACAAAGCGAAGAACACCCAAGTAGTTCAAAGGTCATGCTGAAACTCCCACCGTCCCTCAGGGCAGTAGAGGAACAAAGAGTGAAGGGCAGCATGGAGCTTCTGATTTGTATCAACAGTATTTAAAAGCAAACATTTGGTAGTGAGCTTCCCTCCCCCCCCCCCCCGCTTAAAATAAGTAAGTTCTTCACTAAAGATCATTAGGAATATATCAATTACCCCAGACTTGAACAGCATCTTAGCTGCTTCAGGAAAAAAAATGTGTTTAAAAACTAGTGCTGGGCAAAATACCCTATATGAGCTATTTTTTTTTTTTATGACAAAATGTATCTAGTGAAATTGGAGGAATTTATTGACATTTCAAGGCCTCTGACTTAGCACAAATGAATAGGTGATTTTTTTTGATTGCCTTTTTCCCTCAGTTCCACACAAATGATTTATTTTGCATTTTGGTAGGTAAATGTCATATTTTGGTCTGGAGCATTGGACAGTTACAGATTTTGCACACACTATCATTAAGATAGCACATCATTTGCTAATTCACTGTCACGTCTCTTCAGGCCAGTCACCCTATAGAAAAATCACATCAGTGCCTAGCTTGGCACTTAAAAAAACTCAAACAAACCTGAGTTTGACTCAAAAGACCAAGAATCAAATGGGTCAGGTCACCACACCAGATGCATGCACCCTCCACAAATGCTAGCAGCAGTGAGACATGTGCATTGGGGCAGATGCTGACTCTTAAAGTAGCTCCTTAGTTGTGGACTGAAGGCCTCATCTGGGAAGGAGCCCTAGGGATGCCGCCCAAGAGGCGGCATGTCTGCTCACTGGTACCTACAATCACTTCCTGGGAACAACACTGATAAAGCAGATGTTCAAAACTCGGGTTATATTTCTGATGAGATCTCGTTACAAACCTAGCAGTTTCAGATGTAGAAGAGTTACACCTGAGAGCATTTATTGCAGGGAGGGGTGAGGATGGCAGCCGCTAAACAAGCCTTGTAGATCCATACACTATTCATCTCCCACAATGTTAGAATGACACAAATCAAATGACGTAACTGTTTCGGAAAATTGGTTTAACACCCCCCCACCCCACCCCCTGGACTGGGACCACAGACATAAGCATAGCTCTGTGCTAAAGCTCCTGACCCCAGGGGTTCTAAGGAAATAGCTGAAGAGAGTTTCAGCTTGGAATGGAGAGAATAGAGCAGCCGTGCACTCCTGCTGCTTTGATGTACGTTGACATAAGGAAATATCTCTCTCTCTCTTTTACACAGGACTGGAACTGCAGCATCAACAGATCAAATACAGAAATCAATCCTCACTGGGCGGCTCAGTGGGCCCTCGTGCAGGTCTCCGGAGTCCACAAGTTAGATAAGAACTCATCTTACTCTAAGGAGAGAAAAAATTCCAGCCCAGCAGCCAAGAGGGTGTCAAATGAAGACAGAGCCGCAAACTCATCATGGTCCCATGTCCTGACCACTAATAACGGGACACACAGGGGCACAATAATGCAATATCGCGATGCCAGCATCAGGCGGTCTCTTGATATGACCTTACAGCTCTTTGCACCTCGGCTCCATAACAAACTGCACAAGCTCTGCAAGGCTGCAGATCAGCAAGCAGCACTTCAACACCATAGCCAAAGAAGCCTGATTTAGAAACAACTTGTCTCAGAACAAAAAAAATTCAATAGGAACGTCTAGAGGGCACTTCTCTGGAGATAAACCAGATGACTTGGGGGCCTGATTCTCTTCTCACTTACACCAGTGTAACTCCACTGACTTTAATGGCATTGCTCCTGATTTGCACCAGAGAGGAGAATTAAGCCAGCAATGTCGAAGGCAGCACCACAGGAGATGGCACTTGACCAGCACAGCGGCACAGTGCCACTTGGCTTCCAAATATTTGTTTCTCCCTCACTGATCACAGATTTCCAGTGTGTTTGAGTTTCCCAATTACAGCTGAGCCTGTTTGGGGCAATAATCCTGCTTATACCATTTAGCCACTTTGAAACAAAGACTGTATTCTGCAGCAAATACTTTTGACACTTCGTAAGACCTCCTGGGCTTCCATCATTGAACAGTCGGCAATACTTGGGCTGAATTGAAGTTACTGCCATAGAGTATTTTATTTGCAGGTCACATGTGTTCTGCCCATTCAGAGGGAACTGTTTATTTAAAACAGAAACTGCTCACGTTCCTCTCAGGCCGGAATAAAGCAGCATATCCAAATGCTTCTGGTTGGAAAATTGCCCTAACTTGGCTGAAATGATTTTAGCCCGGATTTTGTGCGCCCAACCTACACCAATCGTATTTTGGGAAGCATTTCCCCAAACTTGCTAAGGTCGAGAAAGACCTGTTTCCCTTCCTATGGCATCGTCCCCTCTGAACAATCCCTTTTGGTGCATATCATTGTACGCAGTATATTTGACCAGACACTTCCACATACTAGGTTACATGTTCATTAGATGTAGTGCACATTCAAGAACTGAGCCACACGCTGGAGTCCTGTAATACCCTGAACCATTTCCCGAAATGCACACTACCATTTGAGCAGAACGGTGTTAACTTTGTCACCATCCCAAGATTCACTAGATCCAACCCATCCAGTAGGAGGAGATGTCAAAGCAGCTGTAAGATGGTTTAGTTAACAGTAAATTATTCTAAATATTCCTTATTTGCTTCACATCTGCACTCTCTGCAGTAACAGCAGCTTTGTTACATTCCAGTCCTCAGCGTGATGTCCACTGAGGTGGCAGACAGACAAAGATCCAGTAGACAAGAGGTTAAGACAGGACAGTAACCAACTGCATGCTGAACCAGCTCTTTATGATCAGCATCTTCAGCAGGAATAAAACCCCAGTCTCAAAGTTAATTTTGAACCAACACATGGTTTTTGCTTTGGGAATTTATACACACTCACAGACATGGAGATGGTTCTCTACTTGATGTGTCTTTAACGAGCCTTTACCTAAGATGGACGTCAGACCCAGTGCAAGTGATGGCCAGGGAATGTGCTCTCCTAGCATAAATATTCATTACCACATTAGAGAATTTATACATGTCCAACCCTTTTCTACCACAACTAGAGGGAGTTTTTTAGCTCTCAGATTTTTTGAATGTTAAGAGGTTTACAGCCTCTCTTACACTGTGCATGTGCAGTGAGCCCATGTTCCACTGAACTCACGAAAAGGTACAAGATGCTATTCCTTTCATGCAAGTGGATAGCTCTCCGTCACACTGGTTGAGAGAAGACTGGCTTGCTGTCTGGCTAGTTATTAAAACAAAATGAATGATCTATTACACTGATCACTGCTCTGTAAAGACAGAATTAAACTTCTCAGCCATTTAGAGCCTTTTGTTAAAACTTCTACATAAAAAATCTGAGAGGCCCAACATCAACTAAAACTGACTTGCTTTACAAGATAAAAGATCTACCAAGAGCTACTGCAAATTCACCAAAGAGAGCAAATTACAGTAGATGGCAACATTTTAACAGGCTTTGAATTTATACATCTAAGCCATATAAAAGTCAATACTTTCCCATGCTTGGAAAAGTATATTACTATGGTGAACTCATTTTGAGTTGTCAGTAGAGAAGCCAACCAAGCAACACTGAAATCCTGCTGCACTGGATCAGTGGTGGAAGGACATCCACAATGTCAAGCTTCCATTCTTTGAAACGGCATGGCACAAGGACCTTCTTGAACAGGAAACACTTAGAAAAAAATGACATCTTCCTTGCAGGTATCGTCTTCAGCATTTCTCAGGGCTGGCAGAGAGGCCACCAAGGTGTGGACGTGAACACTGTTGGGCTTGAATGGATTGACTGTTTCGGGCTGGCTGTCAGCTGGGCTGTAAATCTCTAGGGGAGAAGGAGGGAGAGGAAAGACTCACCATAGTACACAAGAATGTCTCAGCACAGAGAGGCTGCTCACTGTTTGCTGGCAAGACTTACCTGGCTGGAACGCAATGCTCTGGCTGTTCGGGAGGACTGGGCTCGCTGACCGTCTGTTCTTCAGTGCACCCTCATCTTTCCCAACAAGCTTAGGTGTAAGCAGTTGTTTCAAGTCAACAGATGCTGAAAAGAAAAGTTTCTTTACACATCAATACTTCATCCTGGTAGCATTTTGCCAGCTCCACTGTCTCAAGCCTGGGGTCAGACACCTTTACCCGCTACCCACTCCTCACACACCCAAAGGGGCTGGCACTAAAACTTAATTTAACTCTTCAACTGCTCAGACCATGAGCATTCACCCTCCCTCTCCCCCACCCCGCAGCTTCTATTTAGTTACACACGGACATCCAACTCCCAAGTGGCCCTCCAAGGACCACTGAAGATTTTAATCTACTTTTACGATGGTCTGGTGTTGTCAAGAAACCCCTTTAGCACAGGCAGAACCCAAATGGCTCCTGCCACTCTCCTGACTAGAAAGGTCACCACAAATCTACCCATGGCTCCTTACCTGCAATGCAGCTGCAGCAGTGAGGAAACACAGTAGCTCTGATGGGCTAGTTTGCCAATATTTTTATTCCAAAAGTAAAAGCAATCAATGGGAATTGAATCACTCCAGTCCCAAAGGCCTCCACATCCCAGTGCCCATCCCTTACCTAGCATCCTACAAGCTAAATTAGACACAAAGTTCTGAACTATGTGCCCCCAGTGCAGAAAGTCTTGCTACATTTTATTCTCAGATCTACATCCAAGAGCACATCCCATTAGTGCTGATGAGAATGGAACCCAATAGGTTTAGGTTTCACACCTTGCTCATAAGCTGATGAAAAACTGCTACGTACATTTCCGCTGTACACAACACTACGTAAAAGCCAGGATGGATTTGATTTAAGGGTTAGGGTTAGGTTAACCCCAAGTTTAACCTAGGGTTAGCCCTAACCCTAAATCAAATCGATTTAAATCACTAGTCAGGAAGACTCGATTTAATCATGAATTTCTACATAAAAGTGTATTCTTGTTGGTTATTATAGCCTTAATACATATTCTTCACAGGTAGAGGAACATCATTAAAATATTTCCAAACTGAGTCTCTTTTACAGCCTGCTGCCATTATAAGTTTTCCCTTCTAGTGAGAGAATGGTGTGGTAGATCTCAAATCAATGAAGGCTACAGTCAGAAAGACCTCAAGACTTCTGGAATATGCTGCTTAAACAGTTTCACTTTTGTTTTTACTGCCTGTCCCTCCCTTTTCACATTTATCTCCAGACTTCTTCTCCCTGTCCAGATCTATTCTGCCCCCAACAATTTCTATTCATTGAACTTTTCGAAACTTTGCACTTTTAGAGAGAAGTAAGGGATTGACTCTGTGTACACAAATCTGCAGAAGGACCATAGGGTTGAGATCTGTTATTTCTCACCTCTCTATTATTTATTTTTGCTATTAACAAGCATGTTACTTCTGGGGACGCAAATCCACAGTTTGAGAACTGCAAAACTAAGCATCTCTGATGGTATCTTCTAGACTGAGTACTGAGTCCCACTGGGTAGATAGAGAGATTAACCTAAATAATCTATACAGAAGCCCGTGGAACCCCATAAGATTGGGTCTCTAATCCCTAAACTACTGGAACTCATTTACAAAACTTTTCTTAAACTTGACATGAATATATTGTCTCATACTATAGAATCAGAATGTCTAATCCCTATTCCATGAGATGTCTCTGAGCTATAATGTATTTTTACATAGGTTTTTCCCTCAAGCATTTTATCCAAAAAATCTGATTTAAATTAAAAAAAACTTTTAAAAAAAATAAATAAAATAATTGATTTTTATCCACCTTAGTAAAAGCAATTTAAAAAAAATCAAGCTTGGGAGTTGTACCACTACAGCTTTGTTTTCTCTATTGCCACCACTTGGTTCAGTGGTAAGGGGATACGAGGTTACAGGTATGAGCTGGAAATAAGCCAATTCATTTTATGAAAATAAAGTTAAGTCTGAACACCAGTACTATAGGAGAGCACGGGTGGAAGAAACCCCCACAATGCACCGGGAGAAGCCTGACACTAGCCACGCTACATAAACATGGACCTGTCAGATGTGTAAACTTGACGGGACAATCTGGCATGGAACTAAAAAGATATTTATATAAAACTCAAAACTAAAGGCTGTTCCATGCAGCTGGAAATAAAGTGCTTTCAAGTGGCTGGTAAACTGTGGTTTTTGCATTGTCTATCATTGTCAAAGGCCACTATTTTAGTACCCAGCTCTTAGAAGCAGAAATTACACTACGGCATCCTGACTGCATTTGTAATCCTTTCTATTTCTGACAGAATTAGCTCTTTTTAGCCTTGCAATATATTCAGCACCCTTGTTCTGGCCTGGAGATTCATGTTCATAGGGTGACAAACGTTGGCAGATTACTGCCTTTCAGATTCCGGGGTTGAAAACGGCTAGGTACTAGCCAGCAGCTTTGTACTAGGAAGTGCACGTCTTCCCCTTTGGACTTTCCAGAACGGCCTTTGCAACTGAGACATCTTCCTGGACAAGACATTGGCCGCAGGGAAGTGGAGGAAAGCCAGTTCTCTCCCATGCTGGGGTACCCAACAATGGCGAGGAGGAGAGGCCCAGAATATTCCATACACCACCACGAGGATAAGATACTGCTCAGCAGTCACAAAACAAGCTAGGATCTGGGGTGAGATTCATTCAGATTTATTTAAATGTGTGTGCGCCCAAAGCAGAGTTGGATGCTCTATTTGCAACCCCCTCTCCCGATTTCCACATTCAGTGTTACAGCAGTTGAGGACAGGGTCAGGGAGACATACGATTAAAATCAGCCTTAAGTTCCATCCTGGGTTACTTAGGACATTTCAATTTTCAGCTACATTTCCACCCCAAGCAGGGTCCTCGTGCTTTTTGTGGCTTATGAATTCCTGTGAGGGGTTGTTTGGCTGGATGGAGGTGGCCAGAGATTTGCTCCATATGGTGTTGTGCACATCTGTGATTTCAGCAGAGCTCAGAGATGTGCTTAGTGCACTCACCTGAGCTGTCTGTCCTGTGCGATGCTTTGCTCTTCCCCTTTTCTTTGCTTCCTTTTGTGAAGGTGGCAAGCTTGGTGGGGATTTGCTGCTGAACTGCAGCCTGTTTCTGTATCTGGTTGGTTGCACTCAGCAGGTGGATTGGCACTTCATTCTTCATTGCAAGAACCGGACGATTCTCCAATATGGTACTGTCCCTGCGAACCAGCTCTGGCCGCTCCACATAATCTACTCCCAAGACACTAGCCCTCCCAGAGGGCTTCAAGTGTGGCACAGATCCTTCTATCCCTTCTCCATTGAAACTGACGGAATGGTTCAGCAATTGACTCTAAATGAGAGAAGAATTGTGTTACATGAAGCAGATACCTCACATCCCCCAAGGACTGAGGAGGGGAGGAAACAAAAGACACAAACCTTCCTATGACCAACACTGGGCCCTCCCTTATGCTACCGAACAAAAGAAGGGGCAAGAAAAACTCAGTCCGCATAAATCTTGGCAAACTAAACATAATATCTTGGCAGCTTCAGACCTTGCTTAATATCATCCCTAGCAGAGGGCTTCAAAAGGTACGGCTGGTTGACAACAAAGTGCAAATAGGGGAGGAAGTAAAAAAAAAGGCAAGTGATAGGAGATCAGAGGCCTGCACTAAGAATGGGGAAGTACAGCACACACCTGTGTTACAATCAGACTAAGAATCTCACCTATGCCCGCAGACATGCTCTGGATTCAAATAGGCATTGAAAACTAAATGGAGTTTTAACTCTTTAAGAAGTGTCTGGGCTGAGCTACTATCACCTGCAACTCTGCCCGGGGTATCCAGGCCTGTAACACTTCTAAACGGCAAGGGAGCTTGGTCACCTATTTTACAGCCCTGTCATTTCAATGCTGCCTGTTGTGGGGCTCTCCCTGGAGAGGGGCTGAACCAGTGGAGCTGCCTTGTCTCCAAGAGTGGCCAGTACCTGCTTCTTCAGAGGAAGGTGCAATGACAAACCCTGCAAGAGGCAGCTGTGTCACCAGGGAAAGTTACATGGTTAAGATGTAGCACTACTGTAAAGAAGGGAGACTTCCATTTAGAAAAGTCTATCTGAAGGTGGTAGTTAGAAATCGAGCATCCAGCTACAAGACAACTCAGTTACCTGTCCCATTTCTGGGGAGAACGCACCCAACACCGTATTCTGTTTTTTCAGCTTCTTTAGCTGCTCCACGCGCTCTCTCTCTTTCTCAACTGCTCTCTGTGCTTCCCGTAGCCTCTCCAGGTCATGCTGATAGGCCTCTCGTTGTCTCTCCAGCTCCACCCTCTCCTGGTTCAAGCGATCCTTCAGCTGCCGAGTTTCCTCTTCTCGCTCCTGCAACCGTGCCTCTATACTTTCAAATTCCCTCTGCTGCCGGTCCCTCTCCCGTTCCCAGCGCTGCTGTTCCACTTTCAGCTGGTTCTGAAGCTTTTCCACATTGGCCAGTTCTTCTCTCTGCTTCTCAAAGTTGCGCTGCTTTTCCTGCTCTAGCAGCAGGTTCCCGCGCGTGGACTGCAGCCGATACTGCTTCTCCCGATCTATGATGGTGGCTCGCTGGATTTCAATGTAACTGTCCTGCTGTGATATCACTGCCTGGAAAAAACAACACAGCTTAGTCATAAGACACATGGGCTTGAAAAATACAGGAGAAGTGAGGTCAGACACTGCATTGTCTACCAGTGCATAAATCTCAGACGGTAAAGAGATCTATTAGGTTACCCAACCCATTCCCCTCAGCACAAGAGGGCTAAATTCCCACTTGGAACCTGTGGTTGCTATTAACTTGGTACTACATGTGACCTTGAGTCAAAAAAACTAACTTCCATCATTCAAAATGATCCATCCTTTGAACCTAATTATCAGTCTGTATCTGATGGGATTATCTATACACATCCACACAGGCGTGGTGTGTGTATTCTATAGAGTCATCGTGGGGAGTACAGTGTATCTCAGCAGTAAGGAAACCAACTGGAGCTCAGAGAGGTAGAAAGATGGGAGCTAGTTAGATCAGAAGGAGAGACGGATTTCATTCTATAAAGGCACAGGGGGCTAAGGCTTCCTCTGAAATACTGGGGATAGTATTAGTTACGCTGGCACCCAAGTCTCAGACAAATCCTGCAGCCTCCCCAACCTACACAGGAACTCTGTCGTTTCCAGTGCTGTATTAAAACGACCATTACTACCTACATTTCAGGAGACTGATTAGTACAGCTTTAAACGAATCTCTTGGAGAGCAGCGTTTTACCTGAAGGCTGAGGAGCAACTGTGACAACCTCTGTATCCGTTGGACAAGCTGAGGAAAGAGAAAGGCATTATATTCTGGGGAGGTTATGGTGGCAACATTCATTTGGACAGTACTAATCTGTTGTCCAGCTAGAGTATCAGTGCCCACTAACATCACACTGGGATTCTGGGCAGCAATCCTTGTGTTAGGCTTTCCTCAGTTTAAGGGCTCGATGCTGGTTTCCTCCAACACAGCAGCGTGGAGCTATGACACATACGCAGATGCCTGAGCCATCTCTCAAAGATTCAGTTTCACCTTAGTGGACTGAGAACGAAAGTGAATGAGAAGTAGTTAACTCACTATACTTAAAACTCATCTTCACTTTCAAATTGGATTTTACTCTCTGCATTTATTATATCCAAGTAACTAACTGCAAGGTCCAGGTTGCTGACAAGTTTCTGAGTCTATGGACATTAAAATGCTATATTTTCTTTTGTATACTATGGAGCCAAACGTCACTCCTCCTTACACGGTCTTAAAGCACAAACATAGCATATTCTAGTACCTCAGATTCCAGGAGGGGCTGGAAACTGCTGTTGTAATCCAGTCTCATTACATCACTCTGGAAAAAGACAAGCAACAGATGTCCTAGAGCATACTGTAGATAAGAGCACAGAGCTCTTCTCACCGTCAGTGCACATAGGCTGCTTTGTCGTCACTCTCTCAGCTTTACAATGGGACAGGCATATTTAGATGGAAATTTTACAACCATCATTTCAATAGAAAACATTTGATTAGCCCTATTTCAGTTGTGCAGTGTCAGACCCATTTAAATCATTGCAAGTGTTTGCAGACCTAGAAGACCATATTCCTTCAATACAAGTAAATAGTAAAGTACCATTAGAAATAGTCCAATAATAATTTATTTCTCAAGTATCAAAAGAGAATTTTCTTGTTTTTTAAAAATTCATTTTGAAATGGATGACTAATGCTGATAAGAATCCAATTGAAAGCAATGAGTCACATTAGGTTCTATTCTATGAAACACCCCAAATCATTTTAGTGTTAAGTACATTAATTTGAAGAAAAAATAAAGTAAAGGGAGTGGGACCATTAAGACACACATCTCCTGATACATCATTGTGTGGCATTACCTAGATGGCCTTAATTAAAGGCAACTTCCCCAAGGGCTCTCACACTGAGGAGGGACATGGGAAATATTTTAGTCAAATGCCAGGCAGAAATAGATGCACAGTCATTAAAAACAACATGTAAACAGTACATATTGTACAGAATGGACAAGCACTACAAATGTAAAAGTTGCCAAAGTAAGTACATGTAGATTCTTGCACTTCAAATGTAAAACTACAAACCACTAGTTCAACCTTAAAGAACTGTAGTCTTAAATGGAACCAACTTATTTAACACGAGGTAGGACTCTGCGAAGGAGCTGACAACGTAAGCTTTTGGGACTTCCGTTTTTCAGTGACTTATCCTCTGTCTCCACCATTTTGTCTAGGACTAGCAAGATATGCATTTACAAGGAGGAGTGAAGACTAACGTACTGTGTGAGGTCCTTCTTCTGCATCAGGAGGAAGGTCTTGGAGCGGCACATCTGAACTTATTACAGCGCCTCTGCGGTCTCTCAGCCTCTGGTCACTACCACAGACCGTCGTCTTAAAACTACCATCTGAAAAAGCAAGTAACCCAGTCAACATACACAGAGATGATTTGTGCAACACTGGGTACTTTCCATTAGGAAAAAGATCTAGAAATTGAAACAATTTAATGGGCAAAAGCAGAACAACTCTGGGGTTGGACGTTTGTATAGATTTACAATTTGTTGATTTAAAAATATGTATGAAAGTAGGGAACAGGGAGAGTAAGGTCCATCTGAGAGTTGTACGAGACCCGAAGAGGACAGACTAAGGGAAACAGTGACAGTGAATTAAAATAGCCCGTGTACATATTAACACACAACCGGCAACAAGGCAAAGACTGAAAACATCAGTGGTTACTAAAAACAGACCCTCTGATATCTGTTCCTACATACATCTTACTTGAAGCAATTACTGTGGTGGATTGGGGAGGAACTGAAAACCAAGTCTCGTAAGGAGAGTATCTACAGTGTGCTCTTTTTGCATCACACAAACTACACCGGACCCTCGCTAGAACGCGTGATTTGGGATCCACGTGCGGTACTGCGTGAACACAGGGACCGCGTTGTAGCAGGGACCATGTTAAAATGAATTGCAATTAATTAAATTTGGGATCCATGGCCACGACTGCGTTATATGCGAATTCGTGCTATATAGACACACTTTCTAGTGAGGGTCTGGTGTACCTTTAACAGGTAGGTGAAACAGCTCCTGTAGATAAAAGATGGCAGGGAAGGGGCACCAGAGCCTGTAGGATGTTCCAAGTATGTGCGCATCACATCCCCAGGATGTGCCAGTGAGCTTCTGAAGGGTGCCAACCGTTGTCTTTATTCTTTTGGTGTTGGCAATAGCTTGGCGTCCAACTGAAGGCAACGCCAAGGGACCACAAATTGTGGTCATGTGATAAAGGCAGACCACAAAAGTCGACTTTCAGTGGCACTCTGGTCTCATAGTTGTTCAAGTGGAAGGCAAAGACGAGTGTTTTTCCAAGTGTTGGGTTTCAGTTGCCAAGCTCTGAAATATGTCTCAAGTGTCCAGAGGTCATTGTTAATCCCCTTTTCTATGGCCTTCAGAGAGGACACTTGCATTGCTAATGCAATATCAACTGCACACATGCATTTATGGGACGATGTTACTGGAATGTTGCTGGTACAGATATTAAACAGTGCAGGCACAAAAACCGATCCCTCTGGGAGGCTGTTGTTCAATCTCCATAATTTACTAGTAGAGTCACCAAAGTGTACAGTAAATCTTCTGTTACTCAGCATGTCTGTGATAAGCCTGATGGTTGACTGGCACAGGAAAACTAAACTTCAGCAGGAGACCTTTTCACCACACAGTATTGTATGTGGAAGGAAGGTTAATAAATGCTGCCACTTTTTTTAATTTTCGCTAGTAGCCAGATTCTATGTAACTGGTTACGGCCAGCGCCCAGTCACAGCAGTTGCGACTGGTTCTAAATCTGGCTGTCTCTTTGGAAACCAAATGCTCCACTACTGGCTATAACCTTTGAAGTGAGAGCCACTCAACAGTTTATAGCAACAGCTCAGGAGGGAGATGGGCTGGTAACTTTTTTGGTCAGTGGCCTCTTTTCCGAGCTTCAAAATAGCTATAAGTATTCGACCAGAAGAGCAGCTGTTACGGAAGAAGTCTGCCAGACACATTCTTGCCTTCGGGCCAAGGTTCTTCAGGAATTCTGGAAATATTCCATTCATTCCTGATGCATTCCCGGACTTAGTGTTGGAGAGGCCCTTGTCCATGTCATCCACTGTGTAGAAGGCGGAAAGGAATGAAGACAACTGGCACTGCTTTAAATGTGCAGTAAAGTTGTTTGTGAACTTGCCACCTTATGTTTTTATCCATCGGCACACAGAAGTTGACAGTTAACTGCAGTGATGGCATTGGCACTTACTTGAGGTGGTTTGTAAGCTGCTGGAGCCAGACGCCCTAAAAGATAGAGGAGCTTCGAGGCTTTGTGGCTGGACCTCATGAAGTCAAGAGCCATCACGGTTTTACAGAACCTTTTCCTTCTAACTGCATTCAAAGACTCAATGCCATTGCAATTTTGAGGCTTTTGTTGGCTTGATATTGCTGGAAGAGTGCCTCGCTCTCTTCCATCGAGCAAGGAGTGAATGCTTTTCTGAAGCCTCGTGCAATGCTTGATTTGGTGGCCAATATTAGTAGGCCTATAAAGTGGTGGTAATGAGCCGGATGGGGGTGGTGGTGGGAAATCCAGTTTATCAATCCCTCTAAGATCGCCTCATAGCAGGACCAATCAGCAGACTGTAAATTCTAGTGGTTTTTCAGGAGGGAATCAAATTAGAGGAACTTGTAGGCCTACACAAATCACAGCCAGATGGTGTTGGCTGTTGGGAAAGTAATTGAGAACTGACCTTGTATACCACTAATATTATGTGACACAAAACAAAGGTCAAGAGTGTAGCACTTCCTCCATCGGGCTGACCTGAATGTGCCACAGTCTTTGGCATCATAAAAAGAAGTCCTGGTCTTCGATGAAAGCCCAGGATGGTCATTCCTGTTATAGCTCCATAGGCTATGGTAGCTATTGCAACTGCTCATGTGGATGGTAGGATGGCATGGGGGCGGAGATGATAACCTTCACACGGTATCCCATTACATGTAAAAACACAATGAATGTCATCAAATCAGTAACCAAATGATTAAGGGTCCTCCCAGACAGAAAAGCAAAGACAATAACTGCACGTGTCTGGGCCAAACCTTCCTTCCAATAGACCCATCACTGCAGATTATACAACTCAATAACGAGGACTTATCCATCGCAAAGTGCAATTACATCAGAACAGTTCTGCAGACTTAAAAACATCAACGTCCTTGCACTGCAAGAAATACACCTGGAGAGTGAAGGCCACTGATCAAACAGCAACGGATACATCCTTGTGTCTGCAAGCCATCACCCTAAATATGAACTTGCAATGTTTGTAAAACATGACCTTAAGGATTCCGTCCAGGTCATGCCTATCACAAGCTTTCCTCAATCACCTTAAGATCAGCGATCTGACAGTCAGAAATGTGCATAAGCCACCAACCATGGAATGGCCACATCATGGTTACCAACATCAAGCCATCTTACCATCCATGTCAGCAATTTCAACAGCCATCATAGCCTATGGGGCTAGTACCAGAAAGACTGTGCTGGAGAACACCTGACGTCCTTGGCTTTCACCGAAAAGATTAGCAAGGTGACCAGAATGCCAGCTCCTCTCACTGACACACGGGGTCTGCAGTCCTGCACTGGATCTCCGAAGGCCCAATGTCTTACTTTTGTTTGGCACTGTGGTGGTGCTGTCATATCCCCCAAAGGTCTCTGCTCTCCTGGGTAGCCCCAACCCACAGCTGTCTTCAGAATGACAGGTCACATTGGCTAACTGTGTGAAGATCAGGTTCTGGAGATTCTCAACTAGGGAAGAGGAGCACAGGTCATTTTAAGGAATCATGTCCATACAATGAGGCATTGGCATCATGCTTTATGTTATGTATACAACCATTCAAAACTCTGACATGCATTTAGAGAGATCAGACTAAGCCTCTTTACAGCACAGACATGCCTTCCCTTACCTCATGCTCTGAAACGAAAAGGTGTGTGTGAAGATGACGCCTCATCTTCAAATGGGGACTCAGGTCATTAGGCAAGTCTGAATGGGCTTTCAGAAGGCTAAATCAATAACTCTTCTCACATCAGTCACCAATTAAGGTGATGTTTGTTATCTGTGCTCATGCCACGACGGCTCTCACAGGCAGCCCAACCTCCTTTAATTTGGGACCCTTGCATGGTATTTCAGTACACGCTGGCATGCTGTCGGGGCACTCAGTAGCCACACATCTGAACAGACTCATGTCTACGCTCCATAATTTGATCTAACTTTTAAAAAATATTGTTCTAACTTGTAGGGAATGTCCACATTACCCATTTCACAGGAGGGCTCTGAGAATTAAGAGTCTGAACAGCACTATATAGTACTAACTTTTTAGATAGCATTAAACCTCATAGCCTCTCTCTCTTTATATACAGGACGTATATTATCTGCTGCTGTATCTCTCTACCTACACACACACACACAGTCCTGTTTTGCACTTACTTTCTGTCACTGCAGATTTCAGGATCACCTCTCCTTGCAGATTCTCTGAGGTCTCCCCCCTGAAGAGCAGTCTGGATCGGGATCCTTGGGAAAGATCTTCAAACCCATTCATTTCAGACATTTCTAGATAAATTTGTTGTTTCTCATTTAGACTTTGCAAAATCAGATCATCTTTCATGCTCAGGCGGTCTAGGGGAAAAAACAAACTAATTTAAACCCTTCAAAGCTGTTTGTAAAATCAGTATCAGAAGCATAATGCTAATTTCAGAAAATCATATTGATTTATTTTGTATTTCTTCTGTTTGTTTGAAGCTCTTACTATTATAAGTGGCTAGAAAGAGCCAAATGGCAGAAAAGGAAGCAGATAAAAATGGCCATACTGGGTCACACCAATGGTCCATCAAGCTCAATATCCTATCTCGGACAGTTGCCAGTGCCAAATGCTTCAGAGAAAATGAACAGAACAGGGTGAGTGATCCATCCCATTGCCCAGTCCTAGTTTCTGGCAGTCAGAAGTCTAGGGACCCTCAAAGCATGGGTTTGCATCCCTGACCATCTTGGCTATCCTCCCTAATTTATCTAATTCTTTTTTGAACCCCGTTGTACTTTTGGCCTTCACAACATCCCCAGGTAATGAGTTCCACAGGTGTGTTGTATGAAGAAGTACTTCCTTACATAAGCACTGACTTCCCCTGTCCCCGATGGGTGCTCAATCCCCCATCCACCCATAGGCCTGCCTCTTCCCATCCCTGTACCGCCTTCACCCCACCCCCATTCCACCCCTTCTCCAAAGTCCCTGCCCCACCCTGCCTTTTACCACCACAGCCCCACCCTCTTCCCATCCCCATCCACCCCCTTCCCTGCCTCCTCTCTTGAGCGCTCTGAGTCCCCGCTCCCAGGAAGTGCTAAGAGGGAGGGGGGAGGAGCGAGGACGCAGCATGCTGCGGGGGCAGGGCGGAAGAAGGGGGGTGCTCCAGCCCCGGAGCACCCACCGAGTCAGCACCTATGCTTCCTTATGTTAGTTTAAAACTGCTGCCTTTTAATGTCACTGGGTGACTGCTGGTTCTTGTGTTATGGGAAGGAGTAAGTTACACTTCTCTATTCACTTTCTCCACACCAGTCATGATTTTATAGACCTCTATCATATCCCACCCCCACTTTGTCATCTCTTTTTTAAACTGAACAGTCCCAGACTTTTTAATCTCTCCTCATATGGAAGTTGTTCCATACCCCTCATCATTTTTCTCACATCTCAACAAAAAGAGAGAGGGATTTTTTAGGTGTGTTATTTAACAGCAGGAAAAGCCCAATTTACCTCCAATCCTACAACAGTAGTTTGCCTGAAATTATCACAGGATGGGATCACATTCTTCGTCATTAAGTGTGTCCATCAAGAATAAGAGGGTCACGAAGAGTTAGTGATACTACGAAGTTGTTCACTAGATGCTTGCATAAACCATTACCTTGAAATTCTTTTAATTTAGCAATTCGTGCTTCAGCCAGTCGCCTTTCTTCTTCAGGCTCACTGAAGGTTCCTTCCTCTTCATCAGGGCAGCTATAAAACGAGGAAAGGCAGGAGGAGATTGATTTGATCTATGCATAGATAACCTACTGAAAGCCTTGGCCCAAATCCTGCATCCTTGCTTGGGAGGTGCTTTATCTTGCAGCCTGTTTGTATCTCACATCCATAATGCTACTGTTATGTCAGGCACTGGGCAAACACACTTCCTAGGGAGGCTGAATCTTCTGACCAGGTCAAGTTACTAACAAATAAAACCCCTAATCTTCTCATATCTGCTGTGGTCTGTTTCCTTTAGGTAAGCATGTGCAAAGCAACATGCTCCACTTTTACAAAAAGCATGAAATACAACAGCAAAAACAAAAAACTAAGAGATAGTCAAATCTATCTGGCCTCCTGAGAGAAGCCACACTGACATGACTAGTATATACTTTAGCAAGGATGTGAAATAAAGCCTGAGGGACCAAGTTAGTCAAATTTATCTTTACCCCGACAAACAGAACTTTCAGCTGTGCTGAGAGATCAAACACGCGATCAGGAAATCAAATCCTTCAACTTTCAGTCATAATTTACCTTTCCACAGCTCTGCGAATGTGCGCCATCCAAGAATTTCTCTCTTCTTTGGAGCTGGTGTGAATTTCATACATCTCTGGTCCTTTTAATGAGGCACTAATTAAGAACATTGCTTTCTCCTCATTAGCTACCTCTCTCACAATTAGCTTTTGCAATGAAATAACTGGTGGCTTAGAGTCCTGCAGAACAGAAATATAAGTTGATGTGTTAAGTTTTGCTGAAGCACTAGATCACACAGCATCTGTAGGGTTAGGGTTTCTTGTCTGTGACCAATGAAGACAAACTGCAATGGTGCAGTTTTATTGCTGGGGCCATTTTATACTGCACTCGTGCATGGCACACAACAGAGGAGTCTCAAGGACCTACATTCTAAAAACATGAGACTTGCGAGCTGTGAATTCTGGCTCTTCAGAGTCCCTCATGAGGGAGGGCAGCATGACCTAGTTTGGACTTTGCTTCTTTTGGCAGTAATAAAAACAAAATGGGGGAAAAACCAATATCACTGGACCTAACGATACATGGATATAAACATGAAAGGAGAGAACAGGAGGAAGTAATGCTGGTACCAAGCTGGCAGGTTAGCTCATAGGACAGAGCTTCACCTTCAGGTCTAGGAAACTGAAACCAGGTCCAAAAGGTAAAACCCTTCTTGTATAACATTAACAGCAACTCTCTGTGATAAACGGTTTCTAGAAGGGTTATATCTGTAACTAATGTCCCTAGCTACACTTTGTATTTCAGCCAATGTACATCACTTAGATAACCCATCACTAGGTGAGAAAGGAGCTATTTTGCAAGCTGCTGAACATGCTCCATTTCTACTGCATAAATTCTGAGGGGAAGCAGAGGGGATTCCTGAAACAGTGACATCAAGAAAACTAAGTTTTGCCAACTGTTCTCGGGCTCCCCTGCAAGCCGTGTGCTGGCTCAGATCATGAGCTGGAGTCACTAGGACAATGCAGGAGAGCCAGGTAGATCTATTCACTCCCCTCCCTTCTCTTACTTTATCTAGGGGAGATTAATATTTAGCTTATTTTAAACAGATCCCATAAATATAAAGGTGCCAAGAACAGATCAATCCATGACTACGGACAGACAATATTCTACCAGGCAAAGTACCCTCCACTAGGGATTAGTGATCTGGGGTGGGGACGAGAGGCTGCATGCTCTTTAGCATTCTAACACATGGTATCTAGGGTTTTCTGTAGCAGGAGTTGAGCTAGTGAAGTAGATTTGCAAATACAGTAACAGCCCCACAGGACAAAAAGGCTGCAAACCACGCAGAGGGGTGGAGGAGGAAACTCAAACATTCCTAATGACAACTGTCCAAGTGCTCCAGCTGTATTTTTGCAAGTATTATATCTGAGTTTAACATTCAACCTGAATGATTATGTTTTGGGAAATAGACCAGCCAAACAGTGGGTGTGTTATCATGAATGGATGAATATGATGTAAAAGCCCAGGTGCAGCAACTTTACACTTAGACATCCCAATTCAAGAAAAATACCTCTACCCAGAAATCATAGGTATATGCTTAAAATATTAAGTACGTGCTTAAATCCCATTGAAATCAAATGATACGGTTTGCCAGGGTAATTCAGCCCCAGTCTTGATACATTGAAAAATATCAGGACAAAGTAAATAATTTAAAACAAAAAACCCCTTCCAAAATTGTAATTAGTAAATCCTGTTACAGTCACAACTGAACTTTGGTCAGTTCCAAATGTACATGTCTGTCTCATAGACTCATAGACTCATAGGTCAGAAGGGACCAATATGATCATCTAGTCTGACCTCCTGCACAAGGCAGGCCACAAAACCCTACCCATACACATTTATAACAACCCCGAACCAATGACAGAGTTATTGAAGTCTTCAAATTGTGGTTTGAAGACCTCAAGCTGCAGGGAATCCACCAGCAAGCGACCCATGCCCCACGCTGCAGAGGAAGGCGAAAAACCTCCAGGGCCTCTGCCAATCCGCCCTGGAGGAAAATTCCTTTGCTAACAAACTGCCCTAAGAACTAGGAAATGCCCTGAAAAACAAACGAATCCACAAGTGCTCCAAATTGCTGCGATAATTACATATGGGTTAGTGCTCATTACATTTACATAATAAAATCTCAGTTGCCAGCAGTTCGGAGGCTACCCTAGTCACAGTTTACCATTTCCCCAGATGACATGGCAGGGTTTTTTTCTCCCTTCATCGAGCCGCAAATTAACACACTGAAAGAGAGCTGAGCAGCAGAGTCCCCCCTTCTCTAAAAGACTATTTATAGGGGCCTTTCAAAGCAGGATTCTAGCACATTTCCTCATATGCTGCCAGCATACACAACTCAGGACAGAACTCAGCAATACGGGGAGCAGTGAAAAGAATGAAGAACAGTGCTCAGTGCCACAAAGTTAGAGAGTTTGCTTGGGTTAGTAGTTTCATACAAAGAGAAAAGTTCTGGGGCTGAACCAGGTTTGGCTTATGTGACCCCAAGATACCTGGTTTGTTTTCTAATATTTTTTTTCAGATATTTTCTCTTTTTGACTCCTCTAAGTGGGTACCCCTGAAGCTCACAAGGGGGCGTTAGTTTAGAACAAACTCTGCTCTCATTACTTTTATGTTTCTATTATGTACAATGACACGTGCACTTCCAGTGGTGACAGATTCCCAACCCACAGAGACAGTCTCTCCATATTAGCTGGTATATGGGTCTGAATTCCATAGGCCAGTTAGGCATGTTTGTGCAGCCCCCCAGCACAATGAGGCCTCAATCTCAATTGGGGAGCTTGATCACTACCATAATATACATATTAAATACAAATACCACTACCAATATTCTTCTTTTAAGTCACTTTCATGAATACTGTGAATGAATATTTTAATGACGCAGAAAAATACATACCACAGATGCAAAAGTATATTTTTGGTCCTTTTCTTGCAACAGCAAAAGTACGTCAGTTAACAGGACAGCCAGAATATCTACCAAGGCAACAGGAGACAAATGAAATGGTTTTAAAGCCAAAAGACTTGATGCAGACAAGCAAGCGCTTGAGTTAACACTACAGTGTAACTGTCGAACAGTGCAGATGATTTACAGAGAACGTTTTGGTACCAGAAGCCTTTCAGGACTATTCTACATTGTAATGCGCCACTTTGTGATGCACCCTACCTGGATGGATTATAATCAAGGCCCCATGTACTCCGTACCAAGTTAGACCTCAATTATGTGGCAAGGACTCTCATTTTCTGTAGCTCCATTTAAAACAAATCACAAATGGATGCTTTTACTAAAATGAATATAGGCAGTAAAAGTAGCCCTTGTGTTGTTTATTTTATATTGGTCTGTATTGAATGGCCTACCGGCTCAGACCAACGGTTCATCTAGCCCAGTATGCTGTCTCTGACACTTGCCAGTGCCAGATGCTTCAGCAGGAATGAGCAGAACAGGGCAATAATCAAGTGATACTGTTGTCCAGTCCTAGCTTCTGGCAGTTGGAGGGTCAGGGATATCAAGAGCATGGGTTGCATCCCTAACCATCTTGACTAATAGCCATTGATGGACCTATCCACCATGAATTTATCCAATTCATTTTTTAACCCAGTTATACTTTTGGCCTTCACATCACCACCTACCAACAAGTTCCACACGTTGACTGTGCATTGTGCACAGAAATACTTCCTTCTTTGTTTTAAACCTCCTGCCTATTAACTTCATCATGTCACCCTAGTTCTTATGTTATGTGAAGGGAGTAAATACACTTCCTTATTCACTTTCTCCACACCATTCATGATTTTATAGACCTCAGTCATATCCTCCTTGGTCATCTCTTGTCTAAGCTGAATGGTCCCAATCTTTTTAATCTCTTCTCACACGGAAGATGTTCCGTGCCCCTAATTATTTTCATTGCTCTTCTGGGTACCTTTTCCAATTCTAACATAGCTTTTTTGAGATGAGATGACCAGACCTGCAGATAGTATTCAAGGTGTGGCTGGACCATGGATTTATATAGTGGCATTATGCTAGTTCTGTCTATTTATCATGTTCCTAATGGTTCCTAACATTGTTAGCTTTTCTGACTGCTGCTGCACATTGAGCGAATGTTTTCAGGAACCCAACCACGATGACTCCACAATTTCTTGAGTGGTAACAGCTAATTTAGACCCTATCATTTTGTACATATAGTTAAGATTCCTTACTTTTCACTTAACATTGAATTTCATCTGCTATTTTCTTGCCCAGCCATTCAGCTTTATGAGATCCCTTTGTAAATCTTCACTATTAACTGTGGACGCAACTATCCAAGTAATTTTGTATCGTCTACAAATTTTGCCACTTCACTGTTCATCATATTCACAAATTATCTGGAAAAGGCATGAACACCACAGGTCCCTGTACAGATCGTTGGTGGACCCCACCTTTTACCTCTCTCCATTGTGAAAACTCACCATTTATTCCTACCCTTTGTTTTCAATCTTTTAACCAGTTACAGATCTATGAGAGGACCTTTCCTTTTATCCCAGGACTGCTTATTTTGGTCAAAAGCCTTCTGAAAGCCCAAGTACACTACATTGACTAGATCAACCTTGTCCACATGTTTCTTGACCCCTTCAGAGAATTTTAATAGGTTGCTGAGGCATGATTTCCCTTTACAAAAGTGGTGTTCACTCTTCCCCCATGTTTATCTTTGTGTTTGATAAGTCTGTTCTTTACTATAGTTTCAACCAATTTGCTTGGTACTGAAGTCAGACTTACCGGCTTTTAATTACCAGGATCACCTCGAGCCTTGTTTAAAAATTGGTGTCACATCAGCTATCCACCTGTCATCTGGTACAGAGACTGATTTAACCAATAGGTTAAATACCACAGTTAGTAGTTCTGCAGTTTCATATTTGAGTTTCTTCAAAACTCTTGGGTGAATACCATCTGGTCCTGGTGACTTATACTGCTGAACTGAGCAATTAGTTCCAAAACTTCCTCTACTGACATCTCAAGCTGGGACAGTTCCTTAGATCTGTCACCTAAAAAGAACGCTCAGGTGTGGGGATTTTCCTACACTCTCTGCACTGGTACGATATGAAGGATTCATTTAGCTTCCCTGCAGCACCACTGTCTTCCTCGAGTGCTCCTTTAGCACTTTCATCATCCAGTGGCCCCACTGACTGTTTGGCAGACTTTCTGCTTCTGATGTACTTTGAAAAATTTTTGCTAATAGTTTGTGTGTTCTTAGTTATTCTTCAAATTCTTTCTTGGCCTACCTTATTACACTTTTATACTCAATTTGCCAGAGTTTATGCTCCCTTCTACTGCCCTCTCTAGGATTTGACTTCCAATTTTAAAAGGATGCCTTTTTGCCTCTAACTGCCTCTTTTACTCTGCTGTTTACCCATAGTGGCATTTTTTTGTTCTCTTACTTTCTGTTTGGGAGCAGGGGATGGGTGGGTAAGATGTTTAGTTTGAGCCTCCACTATGGAGTTTTCAAGTAGCCTCCATGCAGGTTGCAGGCAGTTTGTTTTTATTATTGTTTCACCTCATTTATGTGTAGTTCCCCTTTTTTAAATTAAATGCTGCCATGGTGGATTTCTTTGGCATTTTCCCCCACAAGGATGTTAAATTTATTTACCTTATGGCCACTATTATCGAGCGGTTCAAGTATATTCACCTCTTGTACAAGATCCTGTGATCCACTTAGGACTAAAATCAAAACCACTTAACTGTCATGGGTCAAGTCAGAGGCTAACTAGCTGGGGGTTTTGTCCCTATGAAGGCATGTTAGGCAGTTTGGGATCCTGGGATGAGATCAGCAGGTTTCTGTTAAAGTGATCAGCAGTGAAGTAATTAAGAATGTTGACATTTAACTGTAATTAGTTGGGGTTGAGATTTAAAGCCTACTGAGAGGAATGAAGTAGATCACCCCACAGAGCCATTGTTACTGCATTGCTTAAAAACATGACCTGAATGTAAGGGTCATTTCTACCACAACAATCTTTGTAAATAAGGAAAGCTTAGATTCTGGAGCAGGTTCTGCAACCAAGTGAATTCCAAAGCAAATTCTTTGACAACATCAAATACAGAGGGCATTGATCATACTTATTACTCTCAGACACTAGTGATAGACACAGCCTATATCAGAAGATCAGATATAGATTAGACACCTATCTGCAGCTCCATGTAGTTATTTCTAATGCATGATGATTATGGACCTCTATCCCAAAGAAAAGCCTAGGTTTAAAGAACCAAAAATTTTAAAACAAGTGGGAAAAGTGGAAATACTTGCTAACTATTCACAACTATTCTAAACACTGTTCAACAGGCCTTTCATATGGTCAGCATTGCAATATCAGATACATTATTCCTTTAAATTTGTAATAGTCACATACACAGCCCAATCAAATGCACTTTTTGCAGGAATACAAAAAGGAACACATTAAAATATTTGTAAAGAGATCCGAAGATGAAAAGCTCTCCTGAGGCACAGGTTAACATATAACCCCAATCTGCTCATGAGGGAACATGTCTCTGTCCCAGCAGCAAAATCTATGGAACTGTGTGAAATCCACAGCGCCAGATACCTCTGGCTACATGGGATGAGCCAATGAGGCTCTCCTCCTGTACTTTTCAGCAACAAAATTGTTAACACATTCAGCTTATGGAAGCAGTTTTGATTTTCTGACCAGTCAGTTAGTTTGTGGAAGGAAGGTGTCATGAGGTTGACATGACAATTTTCAAAGTGTGAACCGGAGCTCGCACAAGATAATGTCTTTCCACAGGAGTCTAAGAAGGTTTGACTCAACACCTTGTCATCTATCTAAAGACCTCACATTTGAATTGGGCAGAGGACCAGAGAGATTATAAGCAAACTGCAAAAGGAACTTATCATGTACCGTTACAGAGTTGCTTATTTGACAAGTCAGGAATAGAACAAGTGCTATTTCCTCCAGTACCCTCAGTAACAAACAAAATGGAAATCTTGTTTTCCAGTTGTGATTTCCCCTCTTTTCAACACTTTTATTTACCTTTGAGCCTCCCTGATGCGGCTTTCCAGAACAGTGTCCCATCCAGCAGGAGCTGCCGCTGCCCCTGCCCCATGTCATTCTTCCGGAAGAGCAGCCCGTTCTTGAATTTCCCTGATGATTTCAGCTCCATTTTGTACATAATCTCTCTAAGACGCTGCCTCTTCTCGCACTCATTTACCTTGGCATCTACATGAGTGATCATGTCCTTAATTAAACTGAGCGCCTGGGACAGATCTTCATAATCCTTAGTGCCAGCTATAAAGAGGCAGAGTGTTGGTTAGTCTGACTTTGCTGCAGAAATTAAGGAAATAATTCATAAAATGAAAGTTATTTAGATTTCCAGGACACAGAATGCCCTTTCTAAACAAATCCCAAACATCACCTAATGTGACAGACTCTGTGCTTAGGAGCTCAAAGTGTTTCTTTGTAGCATAACGTCCGAAAAAAGCCAAAGCATCAAATTCTGATCAAACAGAGGCTAAAACACCAAGATTTCCTGTCTTTAGAGTTAAATCTAATGCTGCCCCTGAGCCTGTAATTTTTGTGGCTCAATAACAATCCTTCAACTGATAAAGGAGTGAAGTGGAAGAGCCTAAAGGGAGTCCCACACAACCCTCCATGTTTAGAAGAGGGTGTGGTGCAAAGGAAGACAGCCAGGGCTGTGGGGGGGGACAGGTATTACAGGGCACTCATATACCTTCTGTATTCTGAATAATACGCTCCACCAGCACTGGATACTTTGTTATGCGTTGAGTGACTAGGAGGATGCACTCCTGGACACCAAGTCTCCTCACAATAGAAGAGTTACCTATTTTCTAGGGAGCAAAAAACAAAAAACAAAAAAAAACACACAGAAACCAAACAAGTGGTTAGACTACTCTACATGGCATAAACTGCATTTGAGACAGCCCTCCGTCTTCTCCCCAGGCCAATTACACATTCTTTACCTCTTGAAATTTTTCTCTTTTGTGCAACATTGACGACACCACCCTGTGGCTACTCTTGCACTACAGCCCCATTAGTGTCAATCACAAACTAGCAATGGGCACTTGCACCCAGCAAACCAAAGTTGTTATTTTGACTTACATCACAGGAAAAATATGCGTTTTTAAATGTCATTTCCAGCTAGTGCAAAAAAATTGTTGGATTTCCCATTTAATGATAGATTTTATTTTTTCTTTTATAATATGCCCACTTTTAAAAACATATTTATCATCATCTAATCAGGTTCAACAATATAATTGAACTGAATTACACTTGCTACTGAATGATGTATAGGTGTCTCCTTTACCAGGGTTTCTGGAGTTTAATGCTAATAAGTACAGATCCATTTAAGAATCAAAGAATCAGAACTCCAACAGTCAGTCCGATTCCAGGTACTCTGGGGTGCTGGCAGCAGAATGGATTACAGATTCATGGATCCTCTCTTCTCAGAGAACAGAATGCATTGCACTTCTAAACTCATTATTTAAATTCTTGACAGTAATGAACTGTCCCCTTTAAAAGACACCATCTAAGATGATCTAGAATTTAGAACAATACTGGGAAATACTCCAAATTACTGAACTCGAGGATTTAGAAAATTTCATCCATCTGAACCGTGCAACGTTCCTCTAAGATTCAGGTTAACTCCTTACACATTGTCTACATTTAAATGTTTCCATATAGCAGTTTCTTTTGTTCTACCCACGTAAGGCTGCACATTCCAGTGCACAAGAGACTGACATGCCCTAGAGCCAGTCTCTTGATTCTGGAGATATGTCATAGTGGGCAAAACTATAACAATGGTACCTAGTTCTTCTACAGTGCTTTTTATGGTAGAGCTCAAAGAATGATTATCCGCATTTCAGAGATGAGGAAACTGAGGCACAGAGGTGAAGCAACTTGCCTAAGGTCACATAACAAGCCAGTGGCAGAGCCAGGACTAGAACCTAGGTCTTCTGAGACCCAGTCCAGTGCTCTATCCACTAGGGCTCTCTAGAGCTGCATTTCCAGCCAAGTAACAAGCTCACACTCCTTTCAGCTTTAAGTCTGGTTCAAAACCAAACCCAAGAAATCAGATATTTTGCTCTTTGGAAATGGGACAGACTGGATCACTGGATGGGTTTTTTACCTTTATTAAGTTTTGGAACTTCTTGTTGCTCTGCAGCAGGTCCTTATAGTGATTGACAGCTTCATTGTGACCACAACAGAACATACTGTATTTTTCTTTCATTCTCTCTCCACTTTCGCCTGAAAACTAATTGGAAACATGAGGAAGGACATTAAATTAGCCAGTTTAAAATGCAGCCAGTTACTCCTAGAGAGCTTGGCTAGTATAACACTCTTGGGTTTAATTAGGCTTTGTGCTGATTGGCTTTTGGGATCAAATTTCTTTGCTATTCCAGCTTCTTCTCCTGCACCAGAAATAGGAGGGATTGAGCAAGTGGAGTGGCTCAGACACAGTGATGTACCCAAATATTCATTTACTCCTGGCAGACAGACAATAAATGTGAGTTAAGAGCCTCTGGGACTCGAACTCAGAGCTTTTTTGGAGCTGGAAAGGGCGAGGGGGACATCAAATTGGTGGTGATGTAAGAGAGTTTCTGCTGCATTATTCCAAGTCAAGGAGAGCATATAGAGTAGCTGAAAGAAGGGAAGGCTAGTTACAGCAAGGGTCCTTGTAACCCAAGCGGGTTGGCAATTGATGCAGGAAAGCTGTGTTCAGGAGGGCTGTGAGGATTCTCCTTGAAGGACTTCAGTGGTGTGCTGCTTTAATTTTGGAGAGGAGAGGACAAGAAACAGAACCACACCCTTCCCAGCAGCATGCCATGTTATGCATAAATACACAAAGGAAATTTTTAACATTTCACACAATTAGGGACCAGCTGCATTTCTGGAAACCAAAGACAAATGTGGTATTGGACGGAGCACTTTAACCCTAGTGTTTTGTCAAGGGCCCACTACATTCAAACTTTACACAACCCAACCGTAACATTACAGTTAAGTTCTTAGAAGTTAAATATAGCATTAACTAATGTTATCAGAGCTTAGTTCACACCTGTTGTACCAAGAGGTCTCCAATGTTCTGGATAATGTAATTCCGGTCACTGCCTTCCTCCAAGGATGCCTTCCGTCGCTCCTTTAATTGAGACAGGAATTGCCCATGCAGCTCCAACAATTCATCCACACAAGGGAAGATTTTGTTGATGACAGTGTTTGTGAACTGCAGCTCCTCTCTCAGTGCTCTGGAGTACACCTTCAGCATGATTTTCAGTGTTCGGACATGATGCATTTCCGTCTGCATGAGTTCTGGAGAGAAAACATCCTAGTCATTTAGAAATGTTAGGCAGTGGCTGGCCAAGCACCTAGCAGAGCAGGCTGTGAAAGTCAGCAGCCATAGCAACCCACTTACCACACTTCTGGTGCATGTTGCTAGCAAAGGCAGCATTGAAATAATGATGGGCATCGACAGCTCAGCTATTTACTTCATTCTAAATTTATAAAATAAATCCACCACTTCCTATTGGCAAGAAACTGAAAGACAATATTATATTGTTGCGTGTTGGATGCTGTGAAGTTTGTGCATTTCTCGAAGAGAGCGCTTTCAGTATCCATTAAAAATCCTTATTTTTACAGAGGTCAGGTGAAGACTGACAGCTTCTATTATGATTCAAGTCAAAGCTTAGGAGACCTTGAACTACTGTAATCTAAACATCTCATTAGAATAGAAACATAGGACATGAGATACTCTCACAGCTATGGAAGCGCCTAAGGAAAACTCATTTATGATGCTTTTGGATTTCTCTCAGACCGTAATAAAGCAGTATCACCAATATGTGCCAAGGACTATAGCAGCAATACACCAGCATGGTAGTGCTAAAGACTTTCCAGAGATCAGCTCAAAACTGGGTATGCAACACAACTCTAAGGACTGTTCAAATCTGACAGCTAAATTTTCTAGTCTGTCTAAAACTCTGTAGTCTGCACTATAAAGCAACTGTAAACATTTTGAAACATGCAGTGCAAAAACAGTAATCAATGTCGACAGCAATAATAATCCCTATTCATGCAATTTGTGAAGAACTTCCGGATTAAAAAAATAAATTCACTCATCTCTGGGCTGGAATCGAGATAGCATTCTAAACCAGAAACACTTCTTGAAAGAAGGAGTTTCTAGAAGGAGAAATGAAGACTCCTTATAATCCAATTAAAACCCTAGAGGGAGTTTTAGGATTATAGGTTGCAATTTGGCCTGACATGCCTACTCTTGCAAAAAGAACCATGGGATCCTTAAGAACATGGAGTCCTAAGTTTATGTCTCGTTAGAAGGATAGTGCCTTCAGCCACACTGATGTGCATAAAAACACCATTCTGGGGCCCTGGCTCAGTACTAAAGAAAGATCACTGCTCTACTAGGGTACAGATGCTTTCCTTGGAAATCTTCCAACCAAGTAGTGACCAAGTTTCACCCTGATTAGGGTTATGATATCTTCAATCATGGCTTGAGATGGTGGCTATGGATATTGCCTTGTTTTATAGGTGGAATTTACAGCTTATTTTAGCAACCTGAAAACCACAAGTTGTTTAACAATATAACAAATCAGAATCCAAGTACACAGCATGTCCAGGGGTAGAAAAGGGAAAATCTTCACACAATCCTGGCTTCTAAGCACAAAGGAAAACAGGGAGGCACTGAAATCACTGAATCCTATTATACTAATCAAAATAGCAATAGGAGACATTTTAAAATAGAAACACTATGTAAATGACAGAAATAAATTATTATTCTTACCATAAATGACATCTTGCCTTTTCGTAACTGCTCTCTTTTGCTCCTTTGCATAAGATTGTTCCACTATGAGACTCCAAGATTCTGCCTCAAACTCATGAGCATCTGTTTCTATCTCACTTCTCAGAGAGGAAGAGTATGCATCTAGATCAAAAACACATTCCATTTTACTAACATTATGCCCTGGACATATCCTCCAATAACTTTTATGAACCTAAAAAGTTAAAACATTTCAATAGTCTCTCTGAGACTCAATTTGTAAAAACAACGGCAGGAAATCCTCAAAAGACAGAAGTTCCATACCTTCCAGAAAAATGGATTCTGCTGTTGAAGGTGCAAGTGAGACAACATCATCTGATGTCTGCTTAAATTTTATAAATCCCGAATCCCCTTCATCCATTTCTCCTGTGATTGGTCTAAATAGCCAAAAAAATTGTACAACTGTGTTACTTTAACATAGAATATTAATTTTTTGAGAGAAAAGCACAACTAAGTTATCTATAACAAACCATTTTAATTTGCACTCGTCCTTTACTATGGAGCTAATTAGTTTGAACAAACACAAAGACTATCCTTGCTTTTTGACATGAAATAGTCAAATTCAATTTGGTAATAAACATTGGAACTCAATGGATAAATTTTCAGTTTAAATTTAAAGTCCCTTATTCTCTTCTCTTGATCAATCAACTCTTATACAACCTTTGGTACTACACCTTAAAAGGCACCTAATTTTATGTTGAGCCTATGTAGGGTTAAAACTAAAAGCTCCATCAATAAGATGACACACAATTGTGGCAAACAAAAATGTGATACATAGCTTTGAAATATCCCTTGATTAAAACAGAGGACTGTTTCAATTTAAACAGCATTGTCAACTACACTATGTGGCCCAAAAAATTCAGCCTAAGAAACTATTCCTAGGTTTCCAGAGACCTAGAGGCAAAGGTCTTTGATGGACAATAAAGCTTAGACAAGGGCATTCAAATACCACAATCCAAATTTCACCATAATCCATGGTATTTCATCTATAGCAGAAAGGAACCACAGAGACTTTGCAGCTTCACAAAGAAACTAACAGCTGTCCATTTGGAGAGCATTTCTCAATGCAATTCAGCAGTAAGGGTTCATCTAATACTCTCTACAGCTTGCTGCATGTCCTTAATTTGGAAGAGATTTAGTTCCATAACTGTTTTTACAGGTACAGTAGGAAAAACAAAGTGGCTTAAAAGAGAAGCTGTCTACTTACCCAAATCTATGAACAGACTCAGCAGTATTCAATGCAGACTGAGGATTTCCTCTTTGGGTGATAGTCATGCCGAGATGCCGAGACAGAACTGGGGTGCCATCCGATCCCAGAAGGGCACTTCGGGGCTGCTCTTTCAGAGAGGCTGCTACAGAAGCAAAGACTGAATTGGTGCTCAAAAAGTGAGGAGCACACTGCAAACTGCAGGCTCTCAAACCCCTCCTCTCTGAACGTGGCTGGAGAGCAGACAAGATCTTGGATGTCAAGAGCTCATTGTCCAAAAAGACATTTTCATTCCATTTTCTTGAAAATGAGCTACAAAAAGACAGCTCAGGAGGAGCTGGCATTGTGTTGTTTCTGCCACTGCTTTTTGAATTTGTATTCCCCATGCTTGCAACTGGCTGCCCTAAGATTTAGCGCAGTAAAGTGGCCCCACAGATGTACTGTTTTTATACTACCTTGTGATCCTTCTAGAAATGTAAAGCTGCCACTTAACGTACTGTATTGGCTAAATCAGCAGGGCTGAAGTGCAGGAAATTGGTCCCTGCTGTGCCCATTTAGTGTGGAAATTGCAAAGTATCTTCTCCTTTAGTAAAACACCATAATCTACACACAATTATTCACACCCTATTGTACAAGGGCATAGAACATTTCATGTCAAACAAGAAAAATCTGAGATCACAAAAAAACCCAACAGTTCTCTGACATGCTTATTGCTACATAGTGATTTATACACACACTAACAGATACCACAGCTAAACTGAATTTTAATACTTCAACTTTCCAATTCTTTTAATCTATATAGACGGCAATCTGGAAAGATATTTAAACCTATGATCATATTATACAATGCATAGAAGCCTGTAATAGATTTCTTAGTATTAATGCCTTTAATGTAGAATAAGGAACTGGAGACAAAGTGCATTAATTTTATCTTATTTTTCATAATGATTTTAGAAAAGTCACAGGTGGAGAAACCAGCCAGACACAATCTTTAAAACTTCACATCACTGATTAAATCTGCAGCTGCCCTTTCTTCCAAGTGCTCATAATACCCACTGGACTGCTCCTCTGCAATGAGAGGGGCAGGAAGAGTGTGGACTCCCAGAAAAAAAAGCCAGAGGAGGAGAGGTGGAAAGCTCATGAAGGGAACTCAAGGGAGGAAGGGAGCAGTACAGATTCCACCAAATGGGGAGCAAGATGATGCCAAGGACTGATATATGGGTAAAGTTTTTAAAAACCAGGGATTATTATATATAAATCACTAATATGTGCATAGAATGGGGCTTTAATTCCATCTTGCAGTTCTGGTGACATGTATAAATATAGTCTCATGAAGCTACCAAAACACTGCAATGAAAGTATAGCCTTTGTTACGTGCCTGAGTGCTCTGCAAGGACGAGGCCCACACACACAGTGAGTTATTTGGCTTTAATGAAGGTAAAGTGACACATCCACAACGGGGACCCTGGGCATTGCTGTCACTTAGGCGGGGAACCCAGCACCGAAGCTCAGCTCGGCCTGGGTCGGAGTCCAAAGGCGGACTGGGAGCATACAGCTATATATACACAATACAAAAGCAACTCATACGTATGCAAAAAGGGACTTCCCACAGGCTATGTCCGCCCTTTGGCCTAAGGCCATACAAACTGGTTTCAACCAGTTAAAAGCAAGTTATAACTGGCATGCTGTGTCCTACAATGACCGGCCACTTAGCAAGCAGGGGCTCTTCACAAGGCCGCCGAGAAGGTGGAGACACCCTAGCTAGGCCGTGACACAGTCTTCCGTAGTCCCCTACAGCCTTTATTACTCCAGGCTACGTAAATTAGTCTTCAGCTAAGCAGCAGATGGATCATGTTCAACTTGCTATTCCACTAAATATACAAATGCCAGAGATTTCCCCTTGTGTATTGTTTTATTGACTTCCACACGAGGAGGGCCAATGGCTACAGAATGCCTCTTTAGAGGAAGAGGCTACAAGTCTTTAAATACAAAATAAATTTCAATATTAGGACCCAATCCCACAAACACTTGTTCATAGGAAGAGTTCCACTGGCTTCAGTGGACTAAGTCCATAAGGTGTGGCAGGATCCAGCCTTTCATGAGAAAATGTTCCATTTATTGTCAAATGTTGGCCTACAAAGCCAGCTGGTTTGTATCAAAAGCCTGATTAAAGTCCGTGGGAAGATCATTTTATTGTTATCATGAACACAATATTTTAATGCTGTGATCGTAACAAAAAAGCGAGAATTAAAGAGTTTTTCTGCGTCTAGAGGCTCAGTGTTTGGAGTTCTTATCTAGAACAAACAGCTTGAATCTGATTTTCAGCAGTTCTGAATGTCACTGATGGAGACCCATACATCTGCTAGTCCACAGCAACAACATGGCAACTGTAAAGTGACCTTCTGTTCACTTAAGTAACAAAATTTTCAACTAAGCCTTGATAAGATCACGTCAACAATCACTCAAGAGAGCCCCCAGAATGAGTATCCTTTCTGAGGCCTTGGCTACACTGGCACTTTACAGCGCTGCAACTTTCTTGCTCAGGGGTGTGAAAAAAACACCCCCCTGAGCGCTGCAAGATACAGCACTGTAAAGCGCCAGTGTAAACAGTGCCGCAGCACTGGGAGTGTGGCTCCCAGCGCTGCAAGCTAATCCCCATGAGGAGGTGGAGTACGTGCAGCGCTAGGAGAGCTCTCTCCCAGTGCTGGCGCCACGACCACACTCGCACTTCAAAGCGCTGCTGTGGGAGCGCTCCCGTGGCAGCGCTTTGAAGTTTCGAGTGTAGCCAAGCCCTGAGAGTATCATGTGCATTTGAAATTCAGGTTCCAGGTGAATTGCATCTTCTCAAAAGTCTTATTTTAAGACAGAGGTGACTTTCCATTAAGTAACAGTGTCTTTGATGCTGCGCCCTTTAGAAGGTAAGGCTTCTATTCTGGGGGGGAGTGGCAAGACACTGGGTTCTACTCATTTCCTGACAATGCCACTTTTGAACAAGATTCTGAAATAGGGTTCTCAATAGGCTATAAAAACTTCATGGCCAAGCTGTGCCACAGCAACTGGTGTTAGAGGGTAGCAAGCAGGACAATTGCCTAGGCACCCACACCACAGTGGGCACTGAAAAGCTAAGTTGCTCAGGCTTCGGCTTTAGCCCTGGGTGTTGGGGCTTGGGGTCCCGGGGCTGCAGTCCTGTGTGGCAGGGCTTTGGCTTTCTGCTCTGGGTCCTAGCAAGTCTAACACCCGCCATGGCTGGTGGACCCCCCTGAAACCTGCTCACAGCTGCCCAGCCTCAGGACCCCTGGTTGAGAACCACTGTTCTAAAGGGTCCATTAAAATATATCATTGCAACCAATCCCCATCTTTCTATGATTTCCACACAAAAAGGTTACAGTAATTGGATCCCTACTCACAGTGATATTGCCCAGATTCAACACACTAGCACAATACCTCATTAGTAAAGAATGTCATCTGTCCACGTATTAATATCATGAGTCTTTGCATGGCTCATCATTTTACTATAGAACTAGAATCTCACTCGAATAACTCTGGTTTCAAAGATGCATTGAGTTTGTAGTACTGAGCCATTGGATTTTCATCTGTCAAAACGAGGGGCCCACATATATAGAAAAAGTAATGCAAAAGTGTAGGGAGAAAGAAGCAAGTTCAATTTAATTACAGTCCACCTTACCAATTAAAGTAAATCTTTAATAACATCAATTTAAAGCCTACAAACAATCTTGTTTAAACAACATTTCAGAAAGGGCTATCAACCCATTATAAAGGATTGCGAAAAAAAGAAAGTAGCTAGCATTGCAAAGATTTTATATATTTTAACAAATACATAGCCATGGCTCCAGATAGTATAACAGAACAAAAGGGGTCATCAACCCTAAAAAAAAACAAAAAACACCACAACACACTTTTGTATGGAGTTTTTTCACCTGCTATTTTTATATGCAGCCCCTAAAATCACTACTACTGAAAGACAACAACAGTTATTTTTCTCAATTTGTTTACATTGCATATAGGAGCATTTTGTATATAGTCATTTTGATTATGTTGTCCCTGCTCCATATATGAAGTGGGTCAGCCTCCCAGTTTGCATGGATCATTCACACAACAACCAGGGACAGAAAAGCATTTTCAAGTTTAGCAAAGTGTGATGGTAAAACGACAAACCTGGCACATGTAGGTTCTGAAATTGCTATTAACAGACTATATTTCAACTTGACTGTATCCCTTTAAATAAGAATAAAATTCAAAACTAAGCCACTGAGCCAAAACCATACAGATTCATAGTATTCACCTCCAAACAACAACAGAACATCCACATTCATTTGACCATCAAGTCACAACTATTCCTTATCAAAGGCCTGGGGCTTTGCACTACCCCTGCAGGTTAATAAATCTAGTCTCCGGCAGACCAACAAGGCAGGGAGTGAGTTCCAAAGTCAGACATCCTTCCCAGAACACTGCCTCTACCTCCTTTTTTCTGAAAACGGAGTAGAAGTGCTAGCTTGAGCGCTTGATCACAAACACGGTAGTGTTACTTGGAAAGTGATGCTACCTAACCTAAGTAGCCAAGTCCCAAACTGGTTAAGGCTGTTTACTAACCCTGACTACCACCTGGCAGCTAAAAGACAGCTAGTGCAAATTATAGAGGTTACATGTCCCCTGACTGAAACCCTGCTTAGCAGAAGTCCTTAGTGCTCTGCATTACCTTCAGCTTCCTTGCAGTCCCAAGGTACAACCCTCCACAGAATGACGACTATCATCACTGTGACATGAGACTAAGATGTGGATAACTGAGCCAAGGTCCGTATCTGACACAGTCAGGTGCACATGACTGAGTGCCCTGGGCCTCAGCTGCTACCTAAGCAACCACGGACTCCCTCTTTTATAAAACCTTGAACTTGCTGACATCTAAAACAGGTCGCTGCCTCCACTGGATGGACAATGTCATCTTCCTTAATGTTCCTGGTTGGTTCCCACATCCAACCAACCGTATTTCAACAGGCCCTCATCGACATCCCACTTTCAGACACCAGATCACTCATTCCACTGTACCTGCCAAGTCTGATATACAAGAGACACAGATCCAAAGATCATCAGTATACTGAAAACAATGTAGCCTCTATTCCTCCCGCCCATGTACAGAAGGAATAATAAAACTTAACCCTACGGTGTCCTGCCTCCAGGCAAAAGAGAAACTGCTCCAAAGTACCCTTTCATGAAGAAAGGAGTAGAGCAAGCAACTCTGTCCCTGCTGCTAGGAAGTGCAGATGTATCAGTAAAACCTAGTGGTGAGTTGTAGCAAAGGCAGCTGACAGACCCAAAATAATCATCCACCAACAAGACAAAATCCTCTACCAATGGAACCTATTTGTCTCATTCCTAAGTCCAAAACCTGATTGATTTCCACAGCCCAGTCAGAAGCCAGAGCTTCCTGACACAAACTCAGTGACTTTGCCAGAAAAGGAAGATTGGATGGACACTGGTCAATCGTTAGCAAGGTCAGCATCAATGGGTAGCTTCTTGAGCAAAGGACTCATAATAGCTTTCTTGAGGATAGCTACCATCCAGTCTCCAGCAGGGAAATGATGACAACCTCAACTAACAGGCACAGTATTTCCCTGCTTGCTTTCACCAGCCAGAAATGATCCAATTCACAGCAACCTGCTGTCTTCTACAGCAACTCCAGAACTATACTGAGAAAATGACTTCTGACTTTCCTGGCTGAAAAGTGAATGTCTTCTTTTTATTGATGCAATAGCTTTGGTCCTTTTATAAAAGTTAGAGAAGGAAGAGTGCTAACAAATCATCCCCTGGAAGTGCAGTGTACCCATCATCTTCTAAATAAACAATATTTCAGACATTAAGCCAACGTCACACTAGATAGGACTAGAACTTGGTAAAAGAAGGTTGCAAAAAATTGTTTTTTGGTAGCCTGTTGAACCATCAGACTAGAAGCAAATTTGTTCACCAAGTGTGTAATATTTTCACGTATATGCCAATTTCCTTGAGAATTTCAGACTGCAACTTTACTAGAGTTTATGGTGCAGATGTACTGCCTTTAAGCAAAGCTACAGCACTAAAGAGGCTGATACAGTCTTTCAGAACCATCATCCACATTCCAAAAAGTCTTTCTATATGTATTTATAAGCAAATCCAACAGCTTTTAGCTTTTCACTGCCAAAATCAAGCAGAACACACACAAAATACTCCTAAATGCCAATAAGGTCACACTGATCTTGGAGCCTTCAGTGCTGCTTCCTTGCATCTTAGGGCCTATTCCTGAAATTACTTTTGCTTAAAAAAATGCCCAGTTAGATGTAACTTACTGTTTTAATACAGCGTATACTATAAGTAAAGACATATACTGCCCATGGCATTAGCTGTTCTTTTCAACTTCTTAGCCCTTCTACTTTTGACTATGTTCCCATTTTTCAGTCTACCTAGCAGAGTCTGCACTAAAGAAAAAGTCATTTTCTGAGTTCAATTAGCACTGTCTGCACACTGCTGAGAGTCATCATTGATTGCTGTTAGCCCATCACACCAGACCAGACTGTATACCACAGAGTTGTTCCAACGACAAGACCTAGGATTAACTTTTTCCATTTTCATTATTCTTTCATGTTTCCTATTTTAGTCTCTAAACCTCACCATAAGGAGACAAAGCCATTCTTGGCAACAAAAACAGTCACTTATCTTATTCTAACAATTAGTCCCCCTGTGCTGTTTCCTCAGTAAAAGCGTTTTTTTAAAAAAAACCTTGAAATGCAAGTCAGCCACCACTTACCATACACACACTGGCACTCCAGATAACAAACATCCTCCTCTACAATGTGTCTCAGTGAGTAACACAACTAAACAGAGACCAATGCATCCAGGCAGAGACTAATTTTGTCCTTGTTATGATCAACTGAGTCTTCTTACAACCTGAGGAGTCTGTTTCTCCCCTTAACACACACCTATCAACTCCTACCACCTAAAATTGTATTTACGCACACACAGGGCTGGACTGTGATCTCACTTATATGGGCATAAACACAGAACAGTTCTAACACATTTACACCAGTGTAACAGAGAGCTGACTCTGACCCACTAGATGGAGAACACCTTGTTAGCATTTTATGTAATCACTGATTGAAAAGAATAGCTGTACCACAAAATAAACACCAGTATCCGAATTCTAGAAACAACTCAGAGCAAAAGGTGCAGAATCTTACAGACTGTTTGATGAGAGCAAGTTCTGTGATGGTGAAAATGCCCATTTGGTGGGATCCAAAAGGCCTCAGCATAGCTTCAGCACCACAACCATAGGGGGGATGGAGGGAGAAAAATGATTTGTCTATTGGATAACAGTGCTTGAAAGCTCCATGGCAATAGCAAAAAGCTATTTCTGAGCTTATACTTCAAAATAAGTGCTCTTTTCAAATTTTTTTCCCCCAATCCCTTTTCCAAATTTATGACAAAGATATATCTTTCAGATGGCTAATGCCCGCTTGTCTCAGAGACTGCTAGCTAGCACCAGCTGCAGGCAAATTTTTAATAGACAATTATGAAAATCTGATGTAAAACGAAGGTTCCAGTTCACAGTTCTAGTCTTTTCAGAAGCCAGAGAATAGGCAATCAATGAGAAACTAGCTTATCGATCTTTCTTCACTGCGATATTTTGAGGTTACACAGCAAGAAGGTATAAAATAGAATAAAAATATAAACGGATAAAAACACATAGGAAACTTCTAAGTGCTTCTAGCTCATTCCCAATGGGGAAAAATGAAGTCATCTTATTAAAAGAGACCTTTTCTAACCTTCAATAATACACTATATATTGTTTCTAAAACAAATTAAAGAAAAAAGTGTAAAACTCAACAGACAAGCCTGGAGCACAGAAATCATTCTTTTGTACAAACCTGGGTTAAAGCACTGCGATGAACTTTGTGGGGATCCAGGTGGTCTGTGCTGCAAATCCTTCTGCTATAAGAGAAAACAAAAAAAAAAAATTTCTTAAAGGGTGCCCTTAACTAAAACAATGAGAGCATCATTTCACAGTGAACCATATTTTCAGTATCATGAATTACAGATTACAGGTGGATCCTTACACTTAAAACTAGGAAACCAAAAGCTTTCGTAGAAAAAGTTTTTACATTTTTTCACATTCTAAAACAAAACAATGTATCTAGACTTAAAAATTACAAATAAATGCTAAGAATGCTTTGCGGAGTATAAGCAGGACTAAGTCTTGCCTACATCAGAAAGCTGCACAGTTTAAAGGTGTGATCTAAATAGCTTTATTTAAACCGTGAAAACCCATGTGGACACTTATTTCAGGTTAAGAGTAGCTTATTTTGGTTTATTTTAAACCAATTTCTAATTGGCTTAAGCTGGTTTAAACCAAAAGTAGAGTGTCTGCACAAGGCTTTGTGCAGGTTTAGTTAAAGCAATTTAAATCATAACTTTAATTACATCAGTGCAACTCTCTCACACAGACAAGTCCTCATTCATATGACAGAGCAACATCCAAAGGTCAATCTGTTAAGAGCCAAGATGTCAATATGCAGGAAAAATAAATAATACATTTCTGTAGCAGGTAATTATTATGGGGGTCTCATTGCATTTCATTATTGATTTTGTCTTCTGTTCTATGTCAGCCCACTTCTCTCTCCTCTCTCTTGTTCTAAGAGTAATTTGTGGGAGCCTGGTTATGTATTAGAGTTTGTAGAAAGTTGTATTTGCAAATGGAACATTTCTATTGCACAGAAGATAGGCACAATAGCGTTCGCATGTTTAAAAAATAACAACACGGGATGATGTGAAAACACGAAGTAGAAAACCAACAATAATTGCGCCCTCAGGACTGGGCTGAAAATTGATTCCTTCGTCTCTTGACTGCCAAGACTTGGGCTGTTCTGTACTCTCTGTTCTTCCCCATATTACTCCCTTCTCTGCTTTAGGTCTCTGAAGTCAACAGTTGCATATGGGAAAAAAAACCTCAAAATTTGAATGCAAGTCTCAATAGGTAAGTGAAGGAGGAAATTATATTCCAATACCATGTTTTAAAACACAGGAATGGACTGTTTTGTTTTGTTTGTTTTTTTAAACACACAAATACATAGTTGATTATGACCACACTGTAACCTTGCATGGAATCCTATGAGCATATTTTGATAGAGATAAGTAAAAAATGAACTGCTTGGCTAGAAGTCAAGGCACTGACCCATGGCTTGCAAAGATTCAGAAGAAGATTTTACAGTTTAGAACATGAAACCACTATTTCTACAGTGCTCAGATTATAATTAGCATGTAACTGTTCTGATCAACCTCCCTCCTCTCATGCGAGCATCCTCAAACATGGACCAACAATGCTGTGTTACCTATTTATCCATGCAGTGGCATTAAAAAACAGGGGTTCCAAAAATTAAGAATATGCATAATTTGCTTTGAGAGAGACAGTGTTTCAGGAACAAATAATGGGCTCAAGGACCAGGAATTCCTGAGGGTGAATCTAACACTGACTTGTTATGTAGCCTTAGGTAAATCAGCCTTTCTGCCTCAGTTTCCCCACATATACATAAACCATCAAGGGACACTAGCTGGATCAGTTAGTAACTATTCAAGGATTTGAAGATATAGGGTCAGATTCTTAGCTGGTGTAAACCAGAGTAACTCCACTGAATACAATACACTATTTAGGTGATATGACTCCAATCTTATAAAGGAAGAAAAGTTGTAAAACCAACCTTGGGTCTGGTACTGCTGCATTCAGCCAGTAAGGTCTTGCAGTTCTTGTGGACATTCACTGCACAGTCTGAAATGTACAAAACATTTAAGTTATTCTTACCCTCCCCATTTCGACAGAGAGAAATAATCAATTTCTCAGATTTGAAAGGATCAGGAAATGACGACAGGTATTCCATTGGGAATACTTATTTTGAAATGTCAACTCTTGGTTTTACATCAAAATGCTCAAACTTGTAAGAATGAAGATAAGAGCCATTATTAAAAGAGCTCATGCCAACAAGATGTAATGGGTATGAAAGAACACCATTACCAGAGTACTTTTGGGGCATCTCCAGATGGCAGCCTAAGGCAGGAACAGTACCACATAAATATACTGCTTGTTTCAACCCTAGTACAGTAGAATGGATATAGCAGATTCATAATGTAACCCAGTGGCACAGAACAATATTCTTCATTTGCATGGTCTCCTAATGGCAATATGAAATATTTCAGGCTCCTACAAAAGTGCAGTTAATCGCTCCCTTTTTCTACAATATTTTTACCTTGTATATTGCAAGTTTATTCTTTTTGTTGTGTGCATGCATGCATATGCGTATGATGTACGAACCATTTCTTGTTTAATCAAGTCTATTCCTTTGCCACCATCTTTTAACTAAACTTCAAGGAAGAAAACAGATCGCTGGTTTCTTCATTAATCTCACCTCAGATTCCCCGCCTCACCAAAATGAAAAGTATACACAATCTTCAGATTACAAATCACTCTCACAAACATTAACGAAATGAAAAATGAGCATTACATGCCCATTTACAGAGCAGAGAAACACACACCCAAACAAAAATTTAACTGTCAGAAAATCTTGCAAGTAACAAATGTAAGGATGATATTTGTTAAAAGCTCTCACTGCTTTCTGTAAAGAGCTCTTTATTCACTAATATTCTTCTGGTTCATTACTACCTGTGTCAGAGTCCCATATTCTTCAGATTCTGAACTGTTATTCCAAGGCAAACTGAATCAAGTTACCTAATTCAGGCAATTGACCAAACAAATTCAGAGACTAGGTTAATTCTTCAAATACAATGTATACAGTGTCTTTTAACATGTGAATGGTGAATAGGAACTGATTAAATTAACTGAAATAGGCAACAGAAGACCCTCAAAGTAGTGTCAATGATCCTGATGCCACCACTTTTATATGGCATAAGGCAATTGCTTCCACATCATGGCACTAGAGCATTCTGAGATAACAGATAACACACAAGACCTTTCCAACCAAGATTAAATCCAGTGCCCTTTTCCCATCAAAATAATTATAACCCAAGAGGTGGGCAAGGTGGAGGGGACCAACTGGATGACACCACTCTCACACATCCTCCAGTAGCTCCCCTGGCCTCTGTAAATTAAGATTTTTCCTTATCTGGAGACAACAGAAGCAACACATCAGAAACTCAAATATTAAGGGAAACCTGATTTTTTCTTCTTGCAATGGACACAAAACATGCTTATGACAGCTAGAACAGGAACAATTGCACTATAAGTGCTTGAGAAAAGGCTGTTTGTGCCTAATGCACTGGGGAAAACTGTTCAAGCAATGTTCATCCATGCAGAAATATAACCCCTGTTATGGTGCCAGTCAGCAGTACCTAGGGTGGCCTGTTTTAAGTATTATTGGTGTCAGATAGCTACATGCTCATTTACACAGCAGTATTTTCCACAATTACTTGTATTCTTTTCTCAGACATTTATTGTAACATGCTTATCCAGGCCAAATATCTAAATAAATTAATGTTAGCAGCCATGTTGGTTCCAGGTTATTAGAGAGACAAGGAGGATAAGGTAATATCCTGAAGAGCTCTGTACTACTCCAAATTTGTCTATTTCACCACCAGAAGTTGGTCCAATAAAAGATAGTACTTCACCCTCCTCTGTCTAACTAAATTAACAACAGTCACAGACTCAGGCCCACTGGGGATGGGATGACAACTGGAAATGAAAGGGGCATATGTCCATGCTTTTTCCACATGTGAGAGGTGTAAGTGCATGTCACATACAGATTTTTCAATAGAAAATATCTCTGCAAAAAGCTTAATTCTGGCAACTAAAACTAGAAATACTGCGAAAAATGAACTAGATACTGAAATTGGATGATGCTAAATGCTTTAAAAGTGCTTTCAATCCTAACTTTAAACCAAAGAAAGAATTCTGTATTAGCCATTCGACATGGGGTATAAACTGATGAACTCACTAAAATAACACAAGCACCCCACAAAATGAAGAGCTCAAAGAAAAAAGGGAAACAAAATCAGCAGATTCAGGAAGATGCCAAAAGAGCTCTCAGTATTTGTTATGGATTTCTGAATGGACATAATGAAGACCCTAATGGCAAACGCACCCATGAAACAAACCAGTAAACTGTTGAATGAAACCACCATAAAATTCGAATGAGAAACAAAGTATTTAATGATATTATGTCTGATTGAATGGGCCCTGGAAACTGAACTCCCTTCTTACCCTTGGGGCAGGACTGAGGCACACTGGATAACTTTCTCCCCAACATTGCCCCAACTACTGCCTGTGCTATACCAATTGTGTGAATAATCAGTGCCCAGAGCTGTCAATCAAGCACCTTTCACCAGCTAAACACAATTCAATTAAAAAAAATTAAGAATAAGGACATTGTGCCACTGTTACAGTGCTTGATAGGTTTAAACTGAAATCTAGGTGTTCCACTGACAAAAGGGCACAGGTGTAAGATCATCAGTACAAATGCATTTTATAGTTGGCTAATACGTTTTGGTAAAAGTAATCTCTCAGCTTCCTGTACACCTAGGGATGCTGGCTGTAAGCACCTACAAGGTTCATTAGAATTTCATTTATAACTATTTGGGTGAGCTTGAATAAACTTCCACAAAAGACTAAAAATATATTTAAAACATTGTAAAAAGGGAATTCTTCAGGTTGACTCTCTAAATCTTTTATTCACTTATGAAATTATAATACAAAAAGCTACCATGAACATTCAATTGATCAAACCGATTGGACACTTGCATCACTCTATGCTTAAATCTATCGTTGACTTAGGCTAGGTCTACACTACAGACCTATATGGGTATAATCACGTTGCTCAGGGGTTTGAAAAATCCACACCTCTGAGCAACGTAGTTATGCCAACCTAACCCCCAGTGTAGAGGAGAGCTTCTCCTGGGGAGGTGGATTAACTATGCTGATGGGAGTTCACAGAAATGCTGCAGCTGCGCCGACGCAGCATTTTAAGCATATACCCGCCCTTAGTGATTAGGTTAAACAGTTCCTTTTTCTTTAACAATTAGTAAGACCATGTCCTATTCTCTAGACTTATGTATTTGTTAAGATAACTTTAAAAGAGAGACATCAACTGAAAAATACACTTCTGGTGGAAAACTGTTCACATATCTTTCTTACAAGGAACACCTAAAATTACCAAAGCTGGGAGATTAATTATGTATTTGACAGTACTGTGTGGTCAGTTTTATTGTTTCCCTGTATTGTCAGTTTGTTTCCCTTGTTGTAGAAGTCTTTCACACAGCAAGGGAGAGAGAAACACACTAGAAAACAGGAAAAAATGCAATTGTAAAGCCTCAAAGATTGGCAAGAGAATTCATGGGCAGGTGTTGTATCTGAAACTGCCCACCCAATGTGAAAAAAACAGAGGTGAAAGAAACTGATAAAGGCTTTTATAATCCCACCAAATTTTATAAAATATGCTTGTTATAGCTATTTGACACCCTTCTGACTGTAGTGCAGCAGCAGCATCACTATAGTTAAAGGTGAGATAATATACATTTGTTCATTCTCTTGCAGACTGGTGGATTTGATTTCTTCTCTCAAAATACAAGATCTTTTAGCATTTTCTATTCCTTCAGAACACCTTTCTGAACAGAATATCGGAAAATTAGAGACAGTTCAGAGAAGAGCAACAAGAATGATTGGGGGCATAGAAAAACTCAAATGGTGAGTAATTGAAAAGATTGAGATTGTTACCTTAGAAAGGAGATTAATAAGTAGTAAATAAAATAATGGCTTGTCTAGAAAAGATAGATGGGAGCTTCTGCAATTGAAAAATGGCAAATTCAAAACTGATGAAAGAAAATATTTTTTCATGCAACATATAATTAGATTGTGCAACTGTTTGCCACCTGATTTTACTGAAGCCAAGAATTTGGCAAAATTCAAAGTAGCAATGGACATTTATATGCTTAACAAAAATAGCCAGAGTTATAATAATTAACACTAACAAAAAGAGTATTGGAAGGGAACTAAAACCTCATGTTGCAGGATTTAAACCAACCTCTAATTATTAGAGATTAAGATGAGGCCTTCAGGGCAGGCAGATTATCCCACATCTCCTTTCTGTGGAGTTTCTTACTTCCTCTGAAACCTCTATTGCTAGCCACTCATCAACAGCATACTGGACAGGATGGAGAATGAGGGTACGTCTACACTGCACGATTATTTCGAAGTAGTTTAAACCGATATTACAAAACCGATGTTATAAAATC
>NC_133779.1:42757797-42792259 GCF_003597395.2 Chelonoidis abingdonii
GACGTCGTGTGAACGGATACAGCGTTAAATCGGTATATCGGCCATTAAACCGATTTAAAGTCGCAGTGTAGACCTGGCCTGAGTCTGATCCACTATGGCAATTCCAATGTTCCAGAGCAAACAGTCAATAACAAACATCATAAAAGATCATTTTAATGACCAAAGATATTAAAGTTCTTTTCTGGTAGAATATAAAAGTTCCCCCTTGCCTTCCCAAAAGTTAGTTTATACAATACAAAGTGCTAAATAAAACATTTGAGGTAGATGATTGATCTGAAATTCTGCTTTATGTAAAAACAAACAGCTCTCTCCCAGACTTGTTGAGATTCATAACAATATTTACAACAGTACCATAAGCCCAACAGGCTAAAATGTAACAAGATATCTAGCACAATTTGAGAATACTGAAATTCTTTCAGCACCTATCAAAATCCAGCTACTCTGGAACCACCACTGACAATTTAGGATTCAGCTAATATTTACTCAGGGTGTATGCAGCTACTGGCAGTACCAATTTACAAGTCAACATGTAGGAGTGCTTTTATTAGACAACATATTAGATAGCCCAAGAGATGTTGCCAGGTTATGCTGACCCACAGTATCTGACAAGTCACTGACCCATTAAGCCAAATTGGACCTGCCAATACATTCCCTCCCACAACAACTAATACAAGACTGACAGGCAGATACAAGAATGTCCAATAATTAATATTGGGCTCCTATGTGGAGCTATGACTCACCAGGCATGATGAATGGGCATGACCCGGCCCCCTGGACAATAAATGCATTAGCTAGTAACATCACTCTTAACTGGTCATTTGCAAATCAGTTGTGGCTAACATCTAGGTATGTTCTAATTAGCTTGAATCCTTACTGCTAATAGTCATGATGTGGTTCTGGAGCATTTGTTTTTTTTAAATTAGACAGAGAAAGACTGAAAACATCCTTGAAGCACAATTCAGTTATAAGAACAGGAGTACTTGTGGCACCTTAGAGACTAACAAAATTTATTTCAGAATGAGCTACAGCTCACTTCTTCGGATGCATAGAACAGAACACACAGACAGGAGATATTTATACATACAGAGAACATGAACAGGTGTAAGTATGCATACCAAACAGGAAGAGTCTAATCAATTGAGATGAGCTATCGTCAGCAGGAGAAAAAAAACCTTTTGAAGTGATAATTAAGATGACCCATAGAAGGTGTGAGGAGAACTTAACATAGGAAATAGATTCAATTAGTGTAATGACCCAACCATTCCCAGTCTCTGTTTAGGCCTGAGTTAATTGTATCTAATTTGCATATTAATTCGAGTTCAGCAGTCTCTCTTTGGAGTCTGTTTTTGAAGTTTTTTTGTTGCAAAATTGCCACCTTCAAGTCTGTCACTGAGTGGTTAGAGAGGTTGAAGTGTTCTCCCACTGGTTTTTGAATGTTATGATTCCTGATGTCAGATTTGTGTCCATTTATTCTTTTGCGTAGAGACTGTCCGGTTTGGCCAATGTACATGGCAGAGGGGGCATTGCTGGCACATGATGGCATATATATACACGTTGGTAGATGTGCAGGTGAACGAGCCCTGATGGCGTGGCTGATGTGATTAGGTCCTATGATGGTGTCACTTGAATAGATATGTGGACAGAGCTGGCATCGGCTTGTTGCAAGGATAGGTTCCTGGGTTAGTGTTTATGTTGTATGGTGTGCGGTTGCTGGTGAACATTTGCTTCCAGGTTGTGAGACTGTCTGTAAGGAGGCAATTGCAACAAAAAAACTTCCTGTCTCCCAAAGACTCCAAAGAGAGACTGCTGAACTCAAATTAGCATAGCAAATTAGATCAATTAACTCAGGCTTAAACAGAGACTGGGAATGGTTGGGTCATTACACTAATTGAATCTATTTCCTATGTTAAGTTCTCCTCACACCTTCTATGGGTCATCTTAATTATCACTTCAAAAGGTTTTTTTTCTCCTGCTGACGATAGCTCATCTCAATTGATTAGACTCTTCCTGTTTGGTATGCATACTTACACCTGTTCATGTTCTCTGTATGTATAAATATCTGCTGTCTGTGTGTTCCCTTCTATGCATCCCAAAAAGTGAGCTGTAGCTCACGAAAGCTCATTCTGAAATAAATTTGTTAGTCTCTAAGGTGCCACAAGTACTCCTGTTCTTTTTGCAGATACAGATTAACACAGCCGCTACTCTGAAATGCAATTATAAGATTTGGAAATCTCTGTCATTGCTGGCAAAGGTACAGAGCTTGCCCAAGGATATGCTCACTACCTAATGGATCTGACCTAACAGAAATGAACTGTGAACCAAATACCTTTCCCTTGACATTAACGATTTCTCTGCTGTCAGACATGCTTAGATTCTTCAGAAACCAAAAAGGAACTTTTTCTCTCCATATGAAATACAAGATTATTTCTCTAGCCTGACTCTATAGGAAATGCCATATAGTTCATGATGAATGCGCTTCTGGAGGATTAACTATACAGGTATTTGTTTAAAAGTATGCCTTAAAACACTAATTTGCTGTAAACTCCATTTTGATTCACAGCACAAATAGTTAGAATTAAAATCACAAACTGTGCTTTCCAACACCAGTGCATCTAGGATTAGCCACTAAAACTCACCACCACATGCTTATGGAAATTAAGTTGTTCTTATGTAAGATCTATGAAATATTATAAACATTTTGATGTATCCATAGTCCAAGGTAGCTGAATAAACCTGAAGATACACAATCAGCTTCTTTTGTTATTACCGGTAGTACACAGTTCCAGAAACAGGAACTGTCTGTGACAATCTCACCAGGGAGATGGAGTTTCAGCTGAACTTGCAGCAGTTTCTGAATTCAGTAAATCCAGGCCATGTATCCTAATCAGTTCAGAACAGATTTAACTTTGTCCTAGTGGCTCCAGTGACTGGCACCTGTTTGTTCTGCTAACATCTAAATGAGTAGAGCAGAAGCAAAACCGTACAATCTGATGTAGCAGCAGGAACAATCTACACTGAAAAGCAATGAAACCTGTACTTATTGAGTCATTTCACTCTCCTAAAACAAGCAAGGGGATGTTTTCTCAATTTGTTTTTAACAAATTCTATTCTAAATGTTAGATAAGTAGTTTTCAAATCACTCCCACCACTACAAAAAAAAAATTTTTTACGCACAAACTAAGTAACAAAACCGATTCAGATCAGGCACTTCGTTTCTTTATGAACTGCTGCAATACAAAATGAGCATTTTAACCTAAAATAATTTTTTTTTCTATTTCTAGTTTCTCAGACTCTTCAACTACAAATGCTGAAAGTGTGTCTAAACATGCTATTAAGAGCATTATGGAGTTATAGCTAAGGGAGTGAATTAGCAACTGAGACAATTACAAAAGATATTTAAAACATCTGATAGGTGAACAAAGTGGAAGTGCAGCACATAATGTCTGATAGCTCCTGTTTAAGAGCCATATTTCATATATGTAGTTTTGCTTTGCAGCTGTAAGTACCAACCAACCAACCACTCAAGCACAGTTTTTAACCTCAGTAAGGGAGATGTGCCAAAGACTCCAAGAAGTCTATTAGCGACCTTACTTTTGCTGCTGATTTTAGGTGGAAGAAGCCCAGATATAATGGTGACAGGCATGCAATATAAAACTCTTAGACAGTACATTACCAAATTCTGCTTAGTAACTAAGGAGACTTGACATACATACACAGTCTGTGATATTGCAACACAAAAAAACAAGAAACTGCAGTATAAAATTTTCCTTTGAAAACTAAATACAGAGGAAAATTTATACAACTAATCCCACATATCTGATAGCAAGACAAGACATTAACTCTACTTATTTTTTTCATATATTCTATTTATTTCATACTATAAAAACACTGAATAGGCAAAGAATACATGTTCTTCCTGCAAGTCTGTTCTGAAGACTCATGTTCTACATAGATAAAAAAATAAAAGTCCTGTCCGACCTACAGGAAAAGTGAATTAACATGATACATAAAGCAACTGCCCAAATATGAGAAATTAACCTCCCTCAAACATCCCAGATGGTCAACTTTTTAAGACAGGGGCTCATCTCCTAATGCCCCAACTTGATTATGTACATGACAACATAAAATCAACTAAAATAAGTTATCCTCTACTTCAGTACACTATCAACTCCCAGAAGGGTTTTTTACCCATGGAAGCTTATGCCCAAATAAATCTTAGTCTTCAAGGTGCCACCAGACTTCTCTTTGTTTTTACTCTAGACAAGTTACAGAGACACAGTGCAGCAGACCACAGAAAACGCTGGGAGTTTTTATCCTCCTAGCTACTGAAGAATGGGAAATGTGCTGTACCTGCAATCACTGCAGCTAGAAAACAAAAAAAAGAAAAGAAAACCCTTTCATTTACACAGCTCGGCAGTACATGGGTGTCTCCACCATGAGAAAGTGACTGCTGCATAAGGAACAATCCTACACAAGCAGGAGATACAAGACCCCCTGCTGGGGCTTTTCCACCCCTAAATTCTAGGGTTTTCTGACACACTTCAAACCTCAATAAGGGGGTGAGGGATTCTAAATGTCTGGTTTCTCCTTTGGTGTCACGGAAGGCTGCCCAGTAAATTGAAACCCAACGCCAGAATGCAAGGAGGACTCAAAGGAACCGCCCTACCAGGTCAGACCAAAGGCCGACTAGCCCAGTGTCCTGTCTGCCGACAGTGGCCAATGCCAGGTCAGTTAATCATCCAGACCCCCATCCCCAGCTTCTGGCAAGCAGGGGCCAGGCATCCCCCCGCGCACCCGCACTCCAGAAAGGGGCGTTTGGCGAACGGCTCCGCTACCCCCGGGCCCCCTTTCTGCTCTGCAGCGGGCACGAGCATTTCCCACAAAGCTACAGTCCGAGCCCGGGCAGCCCCGGCCCCGGCCCCGGCCCCGGCCCCGGCCGCCCAGCGCGCGCAGCCCCAGGGCCAGGCTCGGGCCCCGCAGGGCCGCGGGGCACAGCCTGGGCCGGCCGCCCCCCACCGCAGCGGGGCAACGAGCCAGCGGGCCCGAGCCAGCGGCGGCTGCGCTCACGGGCAGTGGAGCGCGAGACCTGGGGCGCTGACACCCCCCGCCCCCGTCACTTACCGAGGGTCCGGGGGGAGCCGCCACCAGGCAGCAGGAACTGCCCCTGTGACCCGGAAACAGAGCGGGGCAGGTAGAGGCGCAGCGCTGCGCATGCGCCAGATGGGGGGGCTGTGTGTGTTTTCACACTCGCAGGGAGCGGGGGGTCGGGGTGTGACTGGGGAGGTTTGTGAAAGTGGGGCCTGAAGCCCGAGGCTCGCAGAGAGACAGGCCTGTGAGCGATTCCCACCACCACGGCTGCGGGGCCCGGGCCGTGGCTGGCCATGTCCCCATCGCATCAGACCACTCGCACTGCCAAAATGCAAAATTGAAACTCAGCGAGTCACCCTCCAAGGAGAGACCTCTGTCTACACTGGGCTGGAACCCCTGTGGCTGGCCTATGGCAGCTGACTGCGGCTCAGGCAGTGGCACTGTAAAACTGCCATGTAGACAGTCAGGTTTGGGCTGAAGCCAGAGCTCTGGGACTCCTAACTGAGCGATATCTGTATAAAGGGGCTCATTATAGCAGCTTGCAAACCCAGTGGGGAGGTAGAGTTCTGGCCCCAGCCGCATAGCAAGATTCAAGGCCACAGCTGAGATGAGCATGCAAGCTGTGTGCTCAGACCAAGTTCCCAATCAGCAAGATGCTGTGCACGGTTGTTTTTCAGCACACTGGCTTTCATGTGCTGTGTAGGGCCACCTTAGCTCTGTGTTCATTAAACCTATTTATCAGTAAGATGCAAGACAGAAGGGTGAGGGGTTCTGGTCATTCTGTGAGGGTCATCTCAGCATTTCTTTCAAATGAAGAGGTTGGCCTCCAAAGCCTGTGGGAAGCCAGGATCTGTAGGGAAAAGAACATCGATCTCATGGAGAACTGATCCCTCTGGGGCTTCTCTGAACCACATCAACACCCTTTCTGCAAGAGGGTGCAGGTTTACAGCAGCAGGTAATGAGGATCCATCCAGACTCAAAGAATCCCTCACAGGCGAAGGAGAGGAATCCACAGGAGAATCTGTTTACCCATTCTATGGTTCCCTGACCATTTCCACTGGCCACTGCTGACAGTCTCTTTGCATGCTCAGACAGCAAGTCAGTTCCCTCTTCAAATACTTGAAACAATAGCATTCGGTTTTTATGAACATTTGGCATTTTATAAACAAGGCCAATAACTTATTTGAACCTAATCCTAGGGATGGATGACAAACTTTCTTCCTCTCAAAAAGAGCTACCTGACCTGTAGGAGCTTCTAGATAAACAGAATCTTCACCAAAGGAGCTTTCCAGAAGTCCTGCCTTTCATCAGCAAAAGTCTATGACTAGAAACAAATAGCTAGGCTTTTAATTAATGGTGTTTAGTACCTCAGCTGACAGCTTTAGAAAGGTAGTTCATATGTTTGTGTAAAGATCATTTAGGGCTTTACATTAAATGTGGTATTAATCATATTAAACTTATGATGCAATTTTCCATTCAATAAAGACAGCACCAAAGTGGTATTTGAAATCTTTGTCAGCTCGGACAATTGCAGCCAGTGGCAGGGCATCCTGCAGCAATGGAGAAGTTTTTCAAGCAGAATTCAGCTATGAGATACAGTGTGCCTCATGCAGCCAGCAGCGTGGAAGGCATTAATATGAATCTGTATTTCCAAAGCAACTATTGCCATAGAGCGAGACATTTTACAGTAAAGGAAGTTTAGTTTCCGCATTTGATGCAGAGCTTGTATGATATATGAATGAATACGTTCACTCTGCTGGAAATAAAAAACAATCTATTTTTATTTTTGTATTATTGATCAGGATTCTGACAAGCAAGCTAATCCTTTGATTTCAGTACCTGGCTACTAAAATACCTGTAGGAAAAAAACCACAAGCTCGTGTATTCAAAGCAAAATAAGTTTGGGGTCTCAGCCTAGTTATCACAGAATCAATACACTAAAATCTGGAACTGTCCAGGTCTGCTCAGGAGGAGCCCAGGACTGCAAATCTAGGATGTCATTTGCCTGACAGGATTTGGTTGTGTCAACAAAGCTGTGCAGGATTGACTGCAATGATGAGGAGAGTTGGGTGCCTCAGATGGTACTGAGGTGCATTAGCAAAGATGTGTAGAAGCACAACTGAGGGCTTGGCTACAATGGAGAGTTGCAGCGCTGGTGAAGGGGTTACAGCGCTGCAACTCACTCTGTGTACACACTTACAAAACCCAGCCAGCGCTGCAACTCCCTGGCTGCAGCGCTGGCTGTACACCTGGTCTGATTGGGGTGTAGCAATTCCAGCGCTGGTGATGCAGCGCTGCTCATCAGGTGTGGACACCAACAGCGCTGTTATTGGCCTCCAGGGTATTAAGCGGTATCCCAGAATTCCTGTCACAACAACCGGAGACGGCTGAACAACCAGCTCTAAAAAACAAACACAGCTGCTCTTTGCCCCAGCGAGCGACCGAGCCGAGGAAGGGGAATTGCTTTGGTATGTTCACAGCTATTTGTTTGAGGGGAGAGGGAGTCCGTGTTGAGCAGCTGCTTATGTGTCTGAAGGCTATTTAGGAGTGCATAATTTGCATTTAGTGAATAAGAGAGGGGTGGGGGAAGGTCAAAACTTTTAAAATGATTGAAGGTAGCTGTTGTGTATCTTCTAGTCCTTAGAACTTGCAAGGCAGGGAGCTGAGAACAGCTGCTAGTGTTGCTTAGGAGAGAAACAGCACGGTGGGGGGGAGCGGGGGCAGGGAGGGAGTCCATCAGAGAAGCTGGTTATCTGTCTGAAGCCTTTTGCATTTAAGAGTGATTGGGAGAGGGATGGAGGAAATGGCCAGAATTTGCGAGGCAGGGAGCTGTCACAGTGTCTGCTCCAAAAATCCACTCTCTCTGTCTCCCCCACGCTCCCTGTCACACTCCACCCCACCCCCTCTTTTGAAAAAGCATGTTGCAGCCACTTGAACGGCTGATAAGTGCCACAATGCACCACTCCCAACAGCACTGCAAATGCTGCAAATGTGGCCACACTGCAGCGCTGGTAGCTGTCAGTGTGGCCACACTGCAGCGCTGTTCCTACACAGCTGTACGACTACAGCTGTAACTCCTAGCGCTGCACATTTCCAAATGTAGCCAAGCCCTGAGAATGAAAATACTGTCCTTAACTATAAAGTCTTTTTGTTTCTTGTGAAATGGTTCCAATGCTGCATATACAAGTGGATGAGACACTGCAGTATTTTGTTCAATCATTGTCTATGCTCAAATGCCATCCTACAGTGAACAAAGCATAATTCACCTACAGACTCATCTTATTATTAAAATATTTTCTTCCCTACTTGGATTCTAAACTGATCAGACACAAAGTTCTGAATGTCAATGATTAAACACAGCCCTAAAAGACCTGAGACACTTAAATTCATTTTGCCATCAGCTTTGTCAAACTGAAACAACAAACTCTCCTAGTTGTTTTCATAATACTAAGTTCAGTCGTGACAGACCAGATTCCAAGAGGGGACTCAGATATGACAAGGATTGAAAATAACTGCGTTTGGCCTAATGATGAGATGCAACTTTTTCAGTGACCTTAACAAATGCAATCCTGCCCTACTCATTTCCATTCAGAACACTGCTGTAAAGATCAGTTTCCTAGCCCTACCCTGACCATAACATCCCTCTCTTTGAATCCCTCCACTGCTCTTTCTCTATCACATCAAACAAACTGCTTGTCTTGACTTCATGACTTACCACCACCCTGCCAATCCTCTCTCATTTACTATTCAAATGTCAACGCCCACCTCTGATCAGCCCAGGATGCCAGCCTCCACCACTGACTAGCTACGTTTTCAAACACACAGGCTGCCCTTTGCTCTTGGAGCATGTTTAGACTGCTGGTGTGCTGAGACCACTGCCTATCATGCTGGCCTATACAGTTTGTATCCTTGTAATCCCATGCCCCCGTCTCCATCTGTCGGCTCTTATTTTAGACTTCAATTATAAGCTCTTTGCAGTAGAAACCATCTTTTTGCTCTGCCTTTGTACAGCACCTAACCCTTTACTGGGGCTTCTAGGCTTCGTGGGAATACAGATAATAAATAACAATGAGGATGCCATTTGGGGGTAAACAGAAGGCTGTCATCTGGTGACAGAATCATCCTAAGATACAGACTGTATTTGTGCTTCACTGAGATGAGATACAGCCCAGACCGTGTCAGCAGGGCTAGTCCTAGACCAAATGGTGCCCCAGGCAAGGAGCATCTTCAGTGCTCTCCCTTCACTTGTTAAACTTTTGAATACCTTATTTTTTGTTGTATTTGTAGCCCAATTCACGACTTTGATGAGTGATTTACATGCATGATTTATTCCTGTGATGTAAGACAATAAATTTGCACGCAAAGGCCCAGGAACATTCTAGGAGGTTAGTGAAAAATTAATCCATATATGGAATACATGAAACATTTTACTTCAAACATTCTATTTTCCCCTTTGACATTAACAACAAAAACAGCCCCTCCTAGGCCAGCACCCCCCGGTCCCAGGCTTTTGCCTGCTCCTAAATCCAGCCCTGCATGTCACTATAATTTTTCAAAATTGGCACAGGAAAAACATCTGATGTTGGGGGCATGTGTCCTGGGGGCATCTGAACAAAGTCAGTATAGAGAGTGTGCACAGCAAACAGTTCAAATACTGTGTCACCAAACCCAAATGAGGGTTGGATAGTGACAAAGGAAACAGCATTATCCTTCCAATGCTGTTTAATAATCTACACGATAAAACACTTGTTATTGGCAATGAACAAATAGGAGATAGAGAACAACCCAGACATGTCATCAAGAGAAGCTCCATCAGTATCAGGCCTGCTTATCCACTCCCCAGGCAGAGGAGATAAGATCCTGGAGCTGTGTCAGGCAAGGGAGGGAATAGAATCCTGAAACTGTTCCTGGGAGGAGCAAGTAAAAAAGCAATGCTGAACTGAAAGGAAAAGAAGATGAAAAGTAAAAAGGAGAAGCACTGACCAGAGCCATCTGACTGCAAAGAGCCAGCCTGCCCCCTTTCTCTAAACTCCTGGGGTTGCAATGAGCATCCACTAGGATGCAGATATGTGGCAGCACATTCCCAGTTAGGTTCCCTTCTTGAGTCAGCTTCACAGATTGCTTGAAAGCTCCCCTTGTTTCGGCCTACAGCAATGTTAGCATAGTATCACCATGGCCTTTCGTGGGCTCTCTGGTTCTGCTGGTTGTTTTATTGGACTCTTGTCAGTAATTTCCCATTCCAAATGGGATTCCCAGCACATTTATCACTGTCACCATGTCACAATAGCCAAACCTTGTCTCTCTCTTTTCCCTAAATAGAAGCTTTTAGGCAGCTGTCTCTCTTTCTAGAAATGTCAAATGTCAGGTTTACTGCTGGCTTTCAGAGTCCTCTGTCAGGGCTATTAGCAGAAGTTTCCTGTTGGAATTCACAGAACTCAGCCCTTTTCCAGGTCAAGCACTGCCTGCCTACATTAGCTGACTGGTGCTGCACTGGGGATCCCAGGGCAAAAATGTACAGACATCAATATATTAAACACAGCTGGCAAGGTGAGGGGTCACTTTAACATGTCAGAACCCAAGCATGGGACAACGAAGAGATGCCTGAGCCTGTTTTCTTCTTCAGAAATTAATTCACCACTAGTGAAAGATGCTGGCGCAAGAACCCAAGAGACTGATGGCCACAGAACGGGTATAACATGAGCCAGAGCAATACAAGTCTCCCTCACCAATATTCCTCAGCCCAGCACCGGGGTCTAAGCAGGAGTTCATTCTCCAAGACCGGTTGAGTCTCTCCACTGACAGCCAGCAAGGGGTCAGACTGGGACAGACTGGCAATAGTGATATCAAGGTGAAAGGCTTTATATGCCATTGCTGATATCTGAGCCAGACAGTCCCCTAGCCTGTATGATTCACAAGGGTTTAGTGACATCGAATCTCAAAGGGGAGAAGAGCTTCCCTGAAATCTGCAAAGTGCTTTGGTCACAGTTATAGAGTTCAGCATGTCCCTGGCAGGTAGATCTCTACAGACCCTCTTTCATATGCCCATGGTACTGAGGGCTGCACACTGCCTCACCCAGCCTTCAACTAGAACAGAGACAATCCTGCTGTAACACATTCAATGGCAAACCCTTGGCTCCCTTCCATGGCACAGCCGAGTTGGAGAGCTCTGCTCCTGGCAGTGGCTTCCTGGGATTCATCTAACTCCTGTTACATAAACATTGGGAGCATGTTTATGAGAAAGGATTCATTTAGACACACCACCTTTTCTACACTTGAGAATGGGGGCTGTCTCTGTCTAGACTCCAGTTATGGGGTCCCAATTGCTGCAGAGGACCCACTTAGTTTGAATCCTAGTCAGTCCTGCTGGCATCTCACTTCTAAGGACTTGTCTACACTTACAGCACTGCATCAGTGCTGCTTAGTGAAGACGCTGACTTTGCCAATGGGAGAGCATCTCCCGTCAGGTAGGTACTCCACCACCCTGAGAGACGGTAGCTATGTTGACAGGAGAAGCCCTTCTGTTAACAGAGCACCGTCTATACCAGGGGTTTGGTTGGTATAACTACGTCACACAGGGGTGTGGATTTTCCACCAGGGCTTAGTCTGTGAATCACCCACAGTCCTGAAACAGGGGCTCCAGAAAATGTTAGAAACGTGGCTCTAAGCTGGCACTCAGCTGCCTGCCTCGCCTCCCTCATTAAGGGACTTTATACCTTAGGGTGTCCCTCATTCCATGTTTGGCTGGTGCGATCTCATGGAGAGTGGGAGGCAAGCATGTTTTCTGTGGAGCTATTTAGGATGATTTTCTCTTTCATAGCATGGATTAATGTTACCAGCAATAAAATGACTCCTCTTTGCCTTTCTGAATTAGGAGCACAGGTTCTGCTATGCTTCTTACTTAAAGGGGCAGGGCTCTGATTCTCACTGCCAATCCAGGTCATAGTCCACTCAGAGACCATCTGTGCCCATGGGAAACAAGAAAGACTTGGGGCCTCTTACCCAGTCCTCCATCCCTTCTCTTTCTGGCCTCCCCTGTAATTTGCTTGCTCATCTATGTCACTAAACTTGTTTTCTCTTCTGCCACATGGTGGCATTGCTGTTAAAACACTGTCAACACAGAAACAGCACCAGCAGCAGGCAGGTCTGGGACTACAGGTGCAGGCTTCTCACTGTTTTTACTGAGCAGGAACAATAGGAACAGCCAATGTGTGGGGCAGGGGGCCAATTCCTAGAGGGTGGAAAATGGTCTATTGCTCCAGGACTGCCACCTGGCCAGCATCGGTATCACTGCTAAAGAAGGAGGTCATGCTGGCTGTGCTGCTGCAGGGGAGGGAGAGGGACCAAAGCACTGCCTATCCAAGGGCCACATCACAGGAGCCCCAGGGCCATCCCTAATTTGCATAAATTGAGCCAATGGTGTAAGCCTTCATCACTGACCCACAGGTGCAGCCTGCAGGGATTCCAGGTCCCAGCAGCTGTCCAGCCCAGTCTGAATGCTGGGCTCTCCACAGCCTGCAGTATGCTGGGCTCAGTCCTGGTCTGGGTGGAGATGGGCCTCTAACAACAGCAGCTGTCATAGAGCTCTCTTCAATGACTCGACCTCCTGTCAAGGTAATCTGAGGGGAACACCATGCAAGAACAAACTCTCGGTGCCCCAGCCCGCCACACTATGTTAACCAGTGCAGCACAACATCCCTGGGCACCCAGGAAAGCCAAAGGAGACACTCACAGAGTCCCAGTGAGATTCAGAGTCTTTCCCTTGTGCCAGGGTCTGGTGTCTGCATGTTCATGGGAGATGCAAGATCACAGATCTCCTACAGCACAGCTCAGATCCAAGCTTTGTGCAGCTCCAGCTCACACACAGCCCCGGGCACTTGCTCTAGACTGTGACACACTGAACCATGTACACATCTAGATGATCCAGGCCTTGGGCTCTCCTACACAGCAGACCAGAGCCCGAGCCCCTAAGGCACGCCAGCCTGGGGAAATGAACCCAGGATCCCAACGGCAGCGCAAAGAAACCTGGCCAGCAGTGGCACAGGTCTGAGCTCCTGAAGGAAGCTTGACCTGAGTATCAAGGTGGAATCTCCTGCCTGGCAGCACAGAACACTATACACTAAATCACTGCTGATGTAGCTCATTGGAAAGTCAAGATCCAGCACTCCAGGGCCTCACTGTAATCATGTCACCCCTCCTGCATGGGAGGAACTCCCTATAAACATCTGCTAAGCCACTTTCTGGTCCTCCTTCAAACCCCTCCTTGACATTTCCTCAGCTGTGATACCTACGACACACGCAACAGCCAGGCAGCTGGGGAACTCCAATTGCAGCTTCTCAGGCCGACCAGCAGCGTCTCACTCTTTCCTTGGGCACCTTGTCTCTGCCTGTATTCCTCTGTCTTACCTGTAGACTGTAAGCTCTCTGGGGCAGGGGCCACCTGACTGTTACCTGTTTGTGCAGCTCCCAGCCTCTAGGAGCTACAGCAATACAAAAGAATCAGAGCTTGTGTTACAAACCCAGCTAGAGGCCCTATGCGAGCGGGTCCACCTGTGTCTGTAAAAGCCCCTGTTACACCTCAGTGCCAGACCGAGGCGCCACAAAGGAAAAGATGCTTCCCATGGAGAGCGCATGGGGTGGCCAGTCATTTCCTCCCCCTTAAAGGGTGTTACTGACCTTGAGCACCTCTGAAGATCCCTCGCTTGGGCGTGAGCTTTGCCAAGGGGCATGGGGTGCAGAGAGAGAACCTGCCATTTCCAAACTCCTGCTGCTCCCTCTGGAAGGCCAATGTTCTGCAGTGCCCTGAGCGGCTTCACCCGCGCACCAAGCACAGGAAGCAGGGGGACGAGGCCCAGGGATGAGAACATGCGTAGGATAAAGTCCTGTCTGCCCAGCACATTCCACAGAGGAGAGCCCTCCCCTCCACAGCCTAGGGATGTTTTCCTCTCTCTTTAGATGCACTGAGCTTGTCCTGCCTCTGCACAGGGTTAGCACTCTCCATGCAGCCCCACAGTGGAGGGCCAAGCCCCAGTGTGTGTGTAGGGTGTGGGGGAAGAAAGCATTTCACTTTGGCTTTGGTTAACTAAGCCCTGGATGGTTTTTTGATTCCCCGTATCTGTTCCCACATCACATGTGGAGCTGAAACATCTGTGTCTCTGGCAAGGAAAGACTGGGCCCAGGCAGCCCAGCGAGGCTAGCCCCAGGCAGGCCCAAAAATGCTCTCAGGGCTACTCAGAAAGGACAGAGCATTTTCTGACCTTCACTTTTTTGTTAATCTAAAATTTAAAGGAACAAATTGACCCTGAAGCCTCCTTTGGGAAAGAGACAGGAGATGCCTGGGCAGCTAAGACCAATGAGAATGAACAGGGTGCCATGCCCTGGAAGTCTGGGAACAAAGCGGCTAGGCCAGGCTTCCTGGGTACAGCCAGGCCTGGCAGGAATCGGGGGTACAGCCAAGCCAAGCCAAGCCAAGCCAAGCCAGGCACAGATGGGGGAGCGGGTACAGCCAGGCCAGACAGGAAGCATAACCAAGCCAAGCCAGGCCAGAAGGGAGGGGGGACAAGTACAGCCAGGCCATGGTATCAGCCATACTCACTCAGGCACTGCAGACCATTTTTATTCACCAGAGGTTTGGCGCACAGTGAACAGCTGGTGAAGCTGGAGAACGTCCCTGGCGCCAGCTGGTGCCCATTGACCCTTTTCCACTTTTGGCTCTTTTCTCTCTCTTTTGGTTGGTCTTTGTTCTTACCCTAGAAGGGGGAAAGCAGTGTCATGGCAGAGAGTAGCAGGAATTCGCTATGGGTGCGCGCACACACACACACACACACACACACCCCTGATCCCTCAGCAGGCATGTTGGGCTCATTAGTGCTAGTTCAATTGTGTGGTTAGTGCTTGGCCTGCATGTGTTCCCCAGGGACTGAGCCAGCCCCAGAGTCTCTGCAGCCCCACTAGGGTAGGTGCATTTGTGACCGAGGGCAAGATGCAGTCTGTGTGCAGCAAAACATCTGCACTACACCCTAGAATATAAATTCACACCTGCTCCCTGCCCAGGGGTTGTTGCCTGGGGAGGGCTGTGCCCCAGACAGGGTCCATGCACTGGAAAGAGGACAGCTTCCCCAGGGCAGCCCAGCAGCCAGCCCTGCCAGACCCCTCCTCACCCTTGCCCCACACAGGAGGCCATGCTGTCATCTGGAGGAAACATCCTCCCTGATTGGAACTCCCCGCACATTGGGCAGCCCATGCTGGAGCAGCCAGGACAAGTCCTGAGCAAATCTGGCCCAGGGAGCGACACTCCTAGCAGATGGTATTAGGGGCTGGGCTGCTGTCGTGTCCCACAGCAGCCCAGCTAGACCCTACCCTAGAACCCAGGGAGCTTACTTCCTCTCTGGTGACAGTGCTGAAAGCCCCTAATGGGTTCTGCTTTTCTCCCTCACCTTATCCTTCTGCCAGGACCCAGTGACACGGCTCCGCAGGGAACTCAGCCGGCGCTTCACCTTGGTGCCTCTCTCAATCTTGTCGCTCTTCCCATTGTCCTCAGCCCTGAAACAAGCCAGGAAATGAGTCTCATCTAAAGGGAAGGCAAAGGGGGTGGGAAGTGCTAGGGAAGCCCTGGGACAGGCATGTGTCCCACGCACAACGCCCCCAGGAGAGACTCCTGATGGAGCTCACTGTCAGGCTCCCCGAGGGCCTCCCAACACTGAGTTCCCCAAATCTCATGAGCTTCAGTCACCTCCCACATCTGCAGCCTTGTGATGAAGGTGCTGAGCTCTCCGGGACCTGGGTTCAAGTCCCAGTTTAGCCACTGACTTCCTGCATGTCCTTGGGAAAGTCACTTCCCCTCCGTGACGCGGCATTTGTCTACAAGAGGAGGAGAGTAACCCTGCCACCTATTTGGACAGTAAGCTCCTTGGGGCAGGGGCTGCATCTGTGCACACCCAACACAATGGGGCCCTGATCCTGCCTGGGGCAGCTGGCTGGGATGCCTGAATAGGTGGGGAGTTGGGATGGGGATGTGGGGCACCCATGCCAATGGCTCACTTACTCATTAGACAGGAACTCGAACCAGGTAAGGTTCTGCTGGGATTCGTTGCTGCCCTCGGCTGTGCAGGCCCCTTGCTTCACCCTGCACAATGGAACAGGACAAGGCATCAGACGGGGAGAAAGAGTAAACTGCCCCAGAGCTTCTGAAGGGAGCAAGTTTTGCCTGTCCAGGGGGACCCCAGCAGGCTCTGCACACCCTGGGGTGGGGGGTTGGTGTGGGGCAGTTCCCGTGTGGGTGCCTGACAAGCCCTGCACACCTATTCCCAGGGTGGTGCTGGGGGCCATGTAAACTGTGGATGTCAGCTCCCAGGAAAGTCTTGGGTGGAGCCTAGTGGCCCTTGTGCACTCTGGGGGGTTGTTGCATGGGAGCTGCCCCAGGGGACACTGGGAGGTAGGACAGCCCATGAGACTTATCCATCCCCCAGGTCCCCTCTCCTAGCCCCACACTCACCCATGAAACTGTTTCAGCTCCTGCAGCACCTGCTGGACGATCAGCCTGCCATGGAGGAGGAAAGGGGTTAGGAAGTCGCCCCAGTGGCCACTGCTCCAAACTCCCACACAGCCCAGGACAAGATTCATGCCTGGGGGTAGGTAGCAAGAGCCAGCAAAATGCTTCCCTCGTACCCTGGTGACTAGGAAGGAGCAGCTGATGGAGGGAGCATGCCAGCTACAGAGACCCACCTGCAGGGTCACACTATGCCTCACACAGCATGAAACACCAGCTGTTTGGCTGACAATCTCAGTGAGCCCAGGATGCATCTCAGAGCATCCCCTGGGTCCAGGGCACGTCCCAGACCAGGCACTGCCACGGCTCATTGCACTGCTGTTTCTTGCTCTCTTACAGTTAGAGGCTGAATCCGGATCCCCAGCAACTCAGAAGAACTTAGAGAATCACTGACCCACCCCCTGCTCCAGGATCACTGATACCTACACATGGTCTGGGGCCACATGGTCCTTTTCAATCGTCTCCAGCGCAGGCGGTTCAATACCTGGAACCCAGGGAGAACATGGTCAATGGGGATGCCAGCTCCCTGGGCTGTCCCTTGGCAGAGTGTCACATTTCAAGCTAGGTACAATTAACCCTGGGCCTGCTGGGCTCCCACGCTCCCTTTAACAGGGAAGAAGGGTTGCTGTGGAGTCTGCCTTGGTTTCCCAACCTGTCCCTTCTTAGCTCCATTCCCTGCTCTACCTCCTTCACATGCTCCTTGAAATCGGAGGGCAAGAACCCAGTTCATCACATATGTCCCAAGCTACTTGACCTCCTGCACTACTTCTCCGATGCATCCTCTTTCTGCTCCCTCCCCATCTTTTCCCAGCTGAGGGCCGGAGATACATGCAGATTGCTTGATGGCAGCCTGGTGGTCACATTAATGGAATTTCAGCAGTAGGCTCCCTAGGTGTGGACAAAACAGAGCTCCCGTGAGGTAGGAAGCTATGGAGGTGACAGGCCATGGTCAAATCCTGGTGTTCTCGTGGGTTCCTCGTGCTCTCGAAAGAGTTTTGTCTCGTCACCCTGCTCTGAAGCAAGGGTTTTTCTGAATGGGCAGGAGTCAAGGGGAAGCAGCTCTTTCTGGGCAGGGATTGTGTTTCAGCAGCGTTTCCTGGGGAACTTCACAAAGGGATCATAAACCCCAACAGGATACCCAGCCAGGTGATGGTCAGTTCTCTCTCTAGCCTGCCTAAAGCCTGTCCAATCCAGGAATGAGAATCTCTGTGACTCTGCTCTAAAGGCTGCGCCCTGCCTTGGTTTATCCCATCCCAGGCAGGCTCAGTACTTGCTGGCTGCACATCACTGGCTGTTCTGGAAGCTGGGTTACCAGGGGAAGCCTGCACTGTGCCCCTGACAGGCGGGACTGAGGCTCATATACAAACTGTGTTGTTGGGATGCTGCTTTCTGTCCACAGGACACTGTTTGTTGTTGTGTGCAACCAGGGATCCGACACCGCACCCAGCCATGGACACGTTCTGTGGCAATGTGTCATTGCAGACAGCTATGATGTGTCACACCACAGTAACAGAGCTATGGAAATTCCTTAGATCAGACTTACGGTACATCTACACTGCACCTGGGGCTGTAATTTCTGGCTTGGGAAGATGTAATCACACTAGCTCTGACTCAGCTAGCATGCAACAAACAGTGTAGCTGAAGCTGCCCGAGTCCATACCCAGGGCTGCACAGACTTCAGGATTCTCCACAGGATCTCCTGCAAGCACACATTCCTAAGACTACGTCTGTACAATTAACCTATTTGATGCCAGGTATTTACTCACCTTTGGCAACTGGAAGCGACACCTCCAGGTTGTGAGAGATTTGAGGAGAAGAAACGTTGTTGCAGGTGGAAGGGACAGACTTTGTCCTCAGTCTCTTCCCATTCCTGCCATATTCCTGGAAAAGACAAGAATCAGCAACGCTTCAGGGACACGTGGTTTGCACCGGTCCTGAGCACCAGCAGGGTTTTGCTGATGACCCCACCCCACTGTCTTGGTGGAAGTCACAGCCAGAGAGTTACCACACAGTATAAATCAGGGGATCCCTTCAAAACCGATTACACTGGAAACAAACCCTGGGAATAGGCTGACATCCCATGCCACTCTTTGGTGTTTAACCAGAGTTATGATCACAGCACATGCTGGAAAAGCCATCTATTTACTAGAGTTTCTATGGAGGGCTGAGGGTCTGGGCTTTAGGATGGTGTGGAAGAAGTATATGCTGCTGTGATATCTGCTGTCTACTGGATGGTTCCATGCTAGAGTGCCTAGAACTTTTGTACAGGTCTCCTTTTCACATATAGTGAATAGAAAGAAACAAAGATATTGGGTGGAGCTGCTAATCAGGAGACCTGGGCTCTATTCCTAACTGGCTTGAACTCTCGGTGACCTCCGCATCAGGTTCCCCATCTATAAGATGGGGGAGATGTCCCTACTCTCCGGGGCTCTGATGGGGTCTGAGATCCTCACGGCACAGAAGCCACCAAGTGACCCACGTTATTATTACGCAGGAACATGCGTCTGTGACCCTTTGGGGCCCAGGGGCTGGAGCGGTTTGTCCCAGAGCAGAGCGAGGACACAGCTGAGGATTCACAAGTGCCGAGGTCCCTGGGGGTAGTGCTGTCAGGAATAGAGCCTGGAGAGACAGGGCATAGGTTGAGCCTGCGTGTCCTGCAGTCCAGCATCTCCCCCTCCCCACAACGTGCCACGGGCACGGCTTTCATGCCCACTCACTGTGTCCTCATGATCAGGCTTGATAGCAAAGTTCAGATGCAGGGGCTCTATCTCCACTTTGATCAGAGTGCTGCCACTGCCTCCCCAGGCCTCCAACCCAGCTGTGGGCAGCTCCATGGACACACGGGGAGCCAGGCAGGGCAGGATCCTTTCGAGCTCTTCTTGTTCCAGGTCACTGGCCATCTCGGAGGCATCCAGGCTTAGCCTAGTTCAGGGAACAGAAGTCAGCTCAGACCACAGGAAGGCAGCAGGGGGCCGACAGAGGACACCAGTATGTGCCCTCCTCTACTGCCACCAGTCCAAGGGCCTCATCCCCAGGGACAGGAAATCCGGGCCCAATTCTGCACCAGACCCGTCTGTCCCACAAAAGCTGTTGGCCGTCAGCTGTGGATGGTGGGCAGAGGCTGGCCAAACAAAGCCACACCTGTGTCTCCATTCAAGGGCAGACAGCTGAGGACAAGAAAGGCCTGTTACAGGTACCAACTACATTGGACAGCAGCCTGGGGGTGACAGATAGGGCAATTTCCTGCCGTAGCCTGGAAAAAGCGTATTTGTGAAGGTATAAAGGGTACAATCCCTTTGGGGTCTGACGCCTGCAGCTGGCTGCCTGCAAGCTCTGCCCGCTGCACCTGAGAAGAGAGCAGAAACTTAATTAGCTGATCTTTATAAGAGAGGGAGAGACTCCCGAAAGCTGAGGGGAAGGGGCTGTGCCCCTAACGGACTGCTGCTGGAAACTATGGAAAGTCCTGGATTGTTGAGGCTCTGAGGTCAAAGCCAGGAATTTTGGGTTGCTGAAGCTATTGGTGTGAGGGCCAGATGTGGGTAAGGGACCTCTCCGCCTGCACAGACTTTGAGGGAAGAATCCATGTGGTTTGATTTGTTTTGTTCAGAAGGGTTAAAATAAACAGCAAACCCTGATAGAAACTGCTTCCCTAGGTTCTCTGAAGGGAGCTCAGACAGAATGACCCCAGGCAGCAAGCTGGCTCTCCAAGAGCAAAACCTGGCCTGGTAAGTAGGAGGAGAGTGCTAGAAGATAGGCCCCAACCCTACACAGCTCTGAATTAAGTTTAAGTTATCTGTGGGGTAGAGTCCACTGTATTGAATGCTAAATTTATGGATTATTGTGGAATAGGAAGCAACTTCTCTAGGGGGAGATGTGGCCAAAGTAAACCCTGTGAAGTGTTGTGAGCCTCAAAGGTCTGTTCTAAACAATAGGCCAGACACGGAGGCTCTTCTGGGACAAAGAGAAGTGGGTTCCTAGGAAATGCCTCAGGGTGTGGGGGGGAGGGGGTGAATATAAATTCACACCATCAGACCCAGCTGTGCCTTGAGGACAGAACCACTGTTTGCTAATTACTACCCTGGAATCTGAGGAGCAAAAGCCTGAACTGTAGAAAGGATAGCGTGACCAGTTCATGGCAGTTCTTGTTTTGAGCTAGAGCTGTTACTTGTAACCACATAAAATCTCTGGGGGTTTGAAGGACTGTCCGCCGGCCAGAGCCCTGGCTGGCATTAGGGGTGATCTCTGGTGAGCTCATTAGCCTGCTTGTAGGCTCTTTTAGTGTTTTTAACATGTTTTCTCTGTACTGCTTTCATCTTAGAACTAGACGCGCTTGCTTGGAAAGAGCTGAGTTATTCTCAGAGTTATGCTGCTTATAGCCTCTGTAAAGCACCGTGCAGAAGCTGACTGCTTAGGCCATCTGATTGGCTGGAGTTATCACAGTGTAGAACCGTGCAGCCTCCACATACCCCAGTCAGGAGGGAGAGAGATGCGGGTCTCTGCCCAAGAGAGGTGAGGCCTGAGGAGCTGGGAGCCTAAAAGTGGGTGATCTTACTAGACCACAGAGGGGATGCAGTTGCCCTGAACAACTGCAGTTGCCCTGGTGCAGTTGCCCTGAACTGTGACACTGTGTTAAAGAGTCACCAGAACAGACACACCTGCACACACAGTCCCTTGCACAGATGTGCTGCTACAGGGGACTATGCAGCAGGAGATGGAGTTGAGCTTGCATTTACACTGCAGCTGTTTCCACCACCAAGCAGATAGCAACCAGGTTTGCTTGCCCAAATCCCACATATGCATGCAAAGGAGGGATTATTGCAGGGCCAGTTTAGAATGCAACCAGAGATGGGGATGGAGAGAGCGTGGGTGGAGGACCAGGGCAGATGATGCAAGAGATAACAACTATGCTACAGCTGCACCTTCCAGGGTTCTGGTTACACTATGTAACTCAGAGCAAAACCAGAGTGATCTGTTGAGTCCCTACAATCAGAGGGATTATGATAATTTGTCTAGAGGCTCCAGCCCAACTTTACCAGCCACTGTAACCCCCACCCCTAAAATGATGGGGGACCCCATGGTAAGCATAGATGGCATCTGTTATGCCCAGTCACAGTGCCCAGAGCTATGCCCTCTGTGATGCATTTGGTGCATCACTCTAGAATGTATAGATCAGCTTTCCTAATCATCAGTATGTCCATGACCTGCCCGTACCCCTGCAGGACAGACTGTGCCAGCAAACACTGCTAACACCTGCCCAGCCCTTGTGAGGTTCTGGGACAGACATGGGCAGCTGCCCAGGCAGCATGGCCTGACTCAGTTTGAATGCTGTACTCCTGTTGGCTAAAATACCATCAAAATCACATCGGGCTTTCCCTTTGAAAAAGCCTGATTTTGCAGGCAGGAAGCCACTGCCATGAAACTGCCCTGTAAACCCTGCCACCACACACTTACAGTGGAGGCTGCTAAATAGGCAGGACAAAAGAAATTCTCTTTCAGGGGCCACAGACCAGGATAACTCTCCCATGTCCCCCAAGGCCCTGGTGATTCCTAGTGTGCTGAGGGAAAGTGCTGTCAGGATGCGAGCCACATAGGAGCGAGTGATGAATAGAGACCAATGGAAAATCTGATGCTACCTTGTGGGACCTAGGTGCTGATCCGTGTCACTTGGCTCCTGCTAGCCAGACACAGGTCCTGGGAGAACCAGACATTCCCCTTCTCCACATATCGTAAATCACCCAGAAAGGGGACTGACCAAGGCTATGGCTTGCTGCCGGCCGCCTGCGCACTAGGTCACATGTTCCTGCCACAGCGTAAGCTGTGAATGATACACAGTACATGGAACAACAATAGGTCTTAGGACCGAAGCCTGTGCCTGATAAAGAACTGCCAAGATCTTAGCCCAAGATAATTCCAGGGCACCTTATAAGGAGGAAGAGATAAAAATAGTCGTTGCTGGCTCACAACTCCCTCCGTGCCGGCAGCCAGATCAATATGTTCGTCCCAAGGACACACAAGTTCACAGAAATCCTGCCCAGAGGCCTGTGTGTGACGGAGCATGTGCGGAGGAGGCAGCTCCAGGCCTGGCTCAGCCTTACCCACAGAACACCCGCTCTCCAGCCACAGGAACCCAGAGGAGGATGTGGCCTGCCAGGGAGGACAGGGTCAGTGCTGGGATCACATGGGCAGGCATCCTCCAGGGGAGAGCAGCTGGTTTGGCAGAGCTGTCCGCTCAATACCTCCTGCTGGCTCGGCCGGAGCTGAGGGTACAAGGATGGGCTGGTACCATTCTCCAGAGCTTCCCCACTGGGGCAAAGGGATGCAGGCAGGGACCCCACTCATCCCAGGAGGGGAGATCCCCTTTCCAGCTCCCGGGCCCGCTGGGAAGGGCCTTCTTGCTGCTGCTGCCCCTCGCCAAGCGGCTGATGGTGTAAAGCCTCTCCCAGCCCCCCACACCCAGGCCTCCTGCAAGAGTTTACATCCCACACAGCACAGGGAGTGGGAGGCTTCCAGGACTCCCTTGGCAGAGGCTGACTAGGGAGGGGGACCACCCAGCAGCAGAGAGAGCATTCTAGCCAAAGCACTGCACAAGCCTTTGCGGCTCTGGGTGGGCTGCGCCAGCCAGCCTCTTGCAGGGGGAGGAGCGGAGATGTCAGCAGACAGCAGGCCTACTGGATGGGTGGCTCAGGGCAACCTGGGGAATTGGAGTCCTTTCCCTGAACGTTTATTGGGGCTGGGGTGTCTTGGGGCAGAACAGAGACGGCACAGTCACTGTCAAGCCAGCAGCTCCTCCCAGACTGGTCCTGCCACCTCAGACTAGAGGGGAGCTTGGCCCTAGGGCCCAGTCTGGTGCCTGGAGCAAACAGCCACAAGCCAACACTCAGCTCTGGGGAGTTCCGGCTGGGGAAGGAAGCAGCGTCTTGGGGCTGCCAGCTCCTTGAGACACTGGGCTTACAGCAGCTACACTGAAAAGCCTGCTGGGGACATGGGCCCCTGGTACTCGGGGATCAACTTCAGACCCTTGGGTGCCGTATGTAGCCACAACATGAATAACCAAGGGAAAGACCCGGAACTGCCCCCTTCTCAGTCTCGGGAAGCCCAGAAGTGGGACACTGCCTCCACCCCCAGCCTAGGGGAGTTTTTTTGTCACACAGCAAGTGCAAGTGCATCCCAGATCGAGGAAGCAGCAGCCCCTTTTTTCCTGCCCAGGGCTCGAACCCTGATTTCAGATGTCTGGAAAGCTGCTGTTTCACTGCATCCTCTCTCCCTCCTTCCCCCCACAGGCCCCACACAAGCTTGGCTGAGCCTGCCGTACCTGCGCTCGCTGTCTGTAGGGGACACGGGGCTTTCCCAGCTGTGCCTCCGTGAGGTGGACATGGATCTCATTAGCGCGGGGAAGGACTGCTCATCCTCATGTAGCTCCAGTCCTTTACCCTGCTGTGCCAGGCACTCCCTCACAGGGGGGCTGTCCTGGGGCCCTGCCGCACAGGAGCAAGCAGAATCACTGTTCAGGAAATGGCAGCTGGTCTCCCTGTACTGCACTGAGCCAGAGATGGGATCGGGGCAGGCAATGCCCACAGGCGTTCGCCCCAAGCCTCCAAGCTTCTCTTCCAGTATAGGAGAGCTGGGCACCACCTGGCCTGTCTGTTCTGGCAGCATTGCCATTGCTGGAGTCACGCCGGCCTCTGGCAGGTTCGGCAGCCCCAGGTCTCTGTAATACTCGGTGCCGTGGAGAGCGAAGTCTATGGAGAGGAGATCCTCAGTGCTACTGTGCACATCACCCATCAGGGCATCCGGCTCCAGAGACAACGAGTCTTCCTGCCAAGGGAGCAACAGCTTAATACCTTGGGAAGAGACCAGGCAGAGCAGAGCATGGCTGGGGCAGACCACGCTGCCCAGGCCTCAGAAAGGGGCACGCGCCCACTCCCACTAGATTCCCTTTCACTTCTTGTGACAAATCCAAAGGCAGCTAATCCCTCCCTCTGGGGCTTTGGAATATTAACACTTAACGTGTTATCCCTGACACCTCGGAAAGACACCAAGCTTCCAGCTCACCTTCCCCTGTGGGGGGAGATATCGCTGTGACATGTGACACACAGGGACCGGTGTGACATGAGGGAAGAAGCACAAAGGGCTGGAGTTAGGCTTTCCGATGAGTATGGCTGATCACCTGGCTGGCTTTGAGGACTGAGACGTCTCAGATGTGTGAGATTTTTGTGGTGCTGCCTGAGCCAAGAGCAGGGCTCTGGTACCTCTCTGCACTTTGCCTCAGGGCAGTCACTGCATGCCCAAAGCAGGGCAGTCATTGGTCTCAACACTGGAGGGGAAAGAGAAGGGCACAAAGGGCTTCTCTGGTGGGTGAATTGTGCTGCCAGCTTAGCACGGGAATGCCTAATACTTCTGTCCTATGGCATGTGGCATTCCTGTGCCTGACTCCCACTAATGCCAAGGGAAGGGGAGTGTGTCATTTCCCTGTGAACAGGGGAAGTGCGTCTCCCAAGCAGCCCTGCTCTCCAGTTTCACACTAGGGCAAATCCTCCAGGACATTCTTCCCCTCTCTGCAGGAGACTGAATTGAAAACTTTGCTGCTGCAAGGCCAGAGGGTGGGGGGTACAAACACTGGCTGGGGGCTGGGCTGACTAACCTCTAACCCCTTTCACTTGGATCCAGACCCAAAGCCAAAGGCTCGAGCATCAGGTCTCTGCAAGTGAAGCCACTGGCTGAGAAGAGCAGCCTTGGTGCAGCAAAATCTCACTCACTTTCCACAGAAAAACAACCATCCATCCACAGCACCATCCGGAGAACAGCGAGTCTGCCACTAGGTCAGAGGCGGCCCCAGGGACCCAGTGCTTCCAGCGGGGGCTGTGGATGGGAGCAAAGGACAGGCAGTACACTGGATACTGTGCTAAAAGGAAGGGGGATTCCCAGTCCAGAACCCTCCCCACAGGGCTGCCACCCTAGCCCCTGCATAGCTGAGACTGCCCACTTAGCACTCTCACCTACGGGACAGTGTTTTGGCACCTTAACGGTAGGCTACACTTGCCTTTTCCTCTGCCATGCTGGTGAAGAAGACTTCATCCTCAGCAATCAGGGATGGGGAGAAGGTGTCTGGGCTGCTGCAGTCTGACGTGGGGATGCCGCTGGCAGCGAACTCCCGCGAGCACGGCTTGCAGTCTGACCCTGCAAGAGAGAGACAGTCACGGTCACTGAGCAAGAGGGAAACGGGACCAGCCACAAGGGCAGCGATGGATCAGATGCAGCCACGCAGAGCGAGTGCAGAACAGGGCAGTCCCAGTGCCCAACGCATGGCACACAGCCCCTTGGGCTCCTACATGGTGGCGGTGCCGGGGCCCTTGTGACCTCAGCAGCCATCAGTCCGGAGCCAGCTAGAGAACGGCCTGCCATGGGCACCTTGCTGCAGGTGCACTGGAGACGCTGCAGTCTGCCCCACTGAGACCAACGCAGCTGAGCAGAGGTGAAGCTGCTGGTGGCAGAAGGCAGACACTGGTCCTGCGTTCCCCATGGGGGGCTGTAGGGCACTACATACAGACAGCAGAGCCCTAGAAAGGAGACAGCACAGTAAGGGACAGAACTTGCCCTAGCCAAGGTCAGGCTGGGCACCCTCCTTAGCCCTTCACGGAGAGACACAGGGGAGTTAAGGAGGAAGCTCCAGCGAGACAAGTCAGCCACTGGCTGAAGAAGGCCCAGGCACTGCAAGCTGAGGCCTGATCTCTGTCTCAGGCCAGGCCCAGCCCTCGCCCCCAGGCTGCTCATTTGAACCTGTGCTTTCAAAGAGAGTTTACCCCCAGAAGCACTGCCCCAGGCCGGACCCAGGCCCAAATCCGTTCCCACCCGCCTGCCAGCATATGGCCAACCTGTCCCCCAGCCACACTACGCAATGCGGGATTCGTTGCTTCCTCACTGAGGATCCAGAGGGGAGTTGAGCCTGCCCTTCGTAGCACCAGGTCACTCCCAAGCAGGAGGGCATTTTAAACAATAACCTGAGCATATGGGCCATTAACTGAGCCAGCGGGTGACCAACGAGAGCCTTGGTGGCCAGCAGATCTGGCCATGACAGAGGGAAGGGACAAGCGGAGTCTCTATGGCCCCTACAACAAACAGCCCAGGTGCCTGAGTCCTGATGCAGCAGGAGCAGGGCACCCCTGTGGGGCACATGGGGCCTACACAACCCCCAAGGCCTGGTGTCCCTGCCCCAGGGAGAGCACGGGGCATACGGGGCCTGCCTGGAGAAGGCAGCACATGTATCTGCTAAATTCAGTATAAAATCAAATGGCATGAGACAAGCAATCTGTAACCAGATCCCTCTGAGTGTGATCAGGCCCTGACTGAGCCATGGGAGCCACCAACCACCATGCTGGGCGCTACGTTTCTCCCTGGCACAAGGCCCTTGTGATGAACTTGGCCCCTTCTCTCCAGTGCTGACAGTGTCCGTCACCTGCCCTAGGACAGACAGCAAACATGACACCCTGACAGCAGAGAGGGCGATGGGCTGTGGGGAGGCCTACACTGAGAAAGCCAAATGTCATTGCTGGGGCTGTAAATGCAGCATTTCTGCCCCAGAATGTGCCTGTTCCCTGCTCCCTCGTGGCCCAAATGGGGAGCTCGAGCCATTCCGCTTGCAAAGCGATTTTCCTTCGCCGCCAACAGGTGATAAATGTTATGCAGAATGTCTCCTTTGCCCCCAGACCCCCTTAGGCAGGGCCCCCCTCCACAGGGCAGTGCAGCTGGATTGGCTGCAATTCTGCTGCATGGAAAGTCTCCTTCTGCTCATGATCCCTAGGGAACAGGGGAGTGCTCGTGCTGGGCTGTAACTCTGCACAACGTGCTTCACAAGTACAGAACGTCTCCACTGGCCCCGACCCAGCGAAACGTCAGCGAATATAGCTCCTGAACAAGTGCTGGCGGGGGGAGGGTCTGAGACAATTCAGGGCAGCCCTATGGCTATGGGAAGCTTTCTTGTGGGACCCCCACGGCTCTCAGGAGGGGAGCCCCAAATTTCAGCTCTCAGGGAGGAAGCAGGGCTACTCCTCTGACCAGAGCTACCACAGACCTTCAGGGATTGACAATCTAAATCACAAGCCAAGGAGGGCCCCTGGGCAGGTCTCATACTGCGAGCACCTGAAATGCCACGCTCCTTAACTCCCCCTGCACTGCACCTTGGCAGGGCAGCGCCTTCAACCATCATGAGACCCAGCTGCCTTCACGTCCCCTCCTTGCTGGCTCGGGTCTGGCATGGAGACTGGGTTTGGGTTCACTGATCTCCTGTTCCACTTTTTCCATTTCCAAGGTCTGGCAGGCTTCCCCATCCCCAGAGTCCCCCTGACAGCAGTGGCACCAGCTCACCAGGCACAGCAGCACTTGCAGGAGCAGAGGCTAGGGCAGGCGGGCAGCTCGCGCTCCGCCAGCCAGCCATTCCCAGGATTCCACACGCTACAGCAGGCGATTTACTGTAGCCATATGGTAAGGCCTGAGGCCTTTGTCTGCAGCCATATTAAGACAGCAGCAGCCATTAGCTAAGAAGCAGAAAGTCACATCCTCACATTTAGGGCTGACTCCAGGCACCAGCCCAGCAAGCATGTCAGGCTCTTTGGTGGCAGGTCCCTTGGTCCTTCTCAGAGAGAAGGACCTGCTGCCGAATTGCGGCTGAAGAAGAAAGCGGCGCAGTGGAGCTGCTGCTGATCACTGCTTTTTTGTTTGTTTTTTTCTCCCGCCGCTTGGGGCAGCAAAAACTCTGGAGCTAGCCCTGCTCACATTCCATCTAAATTACATTAAAACAATGTAATATCGGGCTGTTAAGAAGGCGCCTTCCTAATAGCACCTACCATCAGAGAAAGAAACAGAAACTTAAAATGGTTAAAAAAAACTTAGTTTGATAGCATTCTGTCTGGCAATAAATCACTTATCAATAGTTGTGAAATCCTCATTTCTTTATTGTTTTATCTTTACAGACCTTAGGTATCGTAACCAAGGGGCTTTGCCTCCCCAAACAGCCTACCGTGGCCCCACCTGCAGGCCAGTGTGCCTCCGGCAGCAACTCGGGGCCACCGAGGCAGCTGCTGCTGGGCCATGCTCCCTGCCTGGCATTGGCCACCTGAGCACCGGGACTAGGGACCGTGCTGCCCAGAGCCCCGAGAGTGGGGCTACCCGGAGCCCCGGAGCACAGGGGACTGCGCTGCCCAGAGTCCTGAGCCCCAAGGCTGGGGATGCGGTGACCACGCTGCCCGGCTGCCCAGAGCCCCGAGGTGTGGGGACCATGCTGCCCAGAGCTCTGAGCCCTAAGGCTGGGGGCGTGGGGACCGCGGTGACCGCGCTGCCCAGAGCCCTGAGCCCCAAGGCTCGGGGTGCGGTGACCATGCTGCCCAGCCACCCAGAGCCCCGAGGCTGGGGTCACGGGGACCACGCTGCCCAGCCTCCCAGAGCCCTGGGGCACAGGGACTGTGCTGCCCAGAGCCCCAAGCCTGGGGACGCGGTGACCGCGCTGCCCAGCCGCCCAGAGTTGCGAGGCTGGGGGCACGGTGGCTGCACCGCTCAGGGGCTGTGGGTGCTGAGGCTGCAGTGCACTTGGGCTGGGGCCTCCCCCCCTCCCACCCCCAGCTGTCTGGCACTGGGCCTTGGGGGCCACAGTGCGGGTGCTTTGGGCTCCTGCAGGGGAGGTAGCAGGGGGAGTGTGGGGCCTTGGGCACAAGGGGAGGGGCTGGGGGTTAGCCTCCCCAGGCAACTGGGTTACTGGCTGCCCATGATTGTTCCTGTTACATAATTAATTTTGCTAGGTATAAATTAAGGTGGTGGGATGATTAGGTTAGAGAATTTTGTTACAATATGTTAGGATTGGTTAGTAAAAATTTAGTAAAATGATTGGTTAAGGTATAGCTACTGTGATGGGGCAAGGCCAGATGGCTACAGTAAAGTACTGAGAAACAGGTATGTTAGCCCCAGGCTAAACAAATCCCTAGTACCCTGGTAACCAAATGGCAGTTGCTCCAGGTTAATCAAGGCACCTGGAGCCAATTAAAATCTTTCTAGAAGGCAGTAAAGATAGCTACTTTAATTAGAACACCTGCAGCCAATCAAGGCAGGCTAATCAGGGCACCTGGCTTTAAAAAGGAGCTCACTCCAGTCAGTCAGGCAGGGAGGAGCCAGAGGAGAAGGAGCTTGTGAGAGGAGCTGGGAGCAAGAAGCTGAGAGCGAGAGACTGTACTGCTGGAGGATTGAGGAGGACAAGCATTGTCAGACACCAGGAGGAAGGTCCTGTGGTGAGGATAAAGAAGGTGTTTGGAGGAGGCCACGGGGAAGTAGCCCAGGGAACTGTAGCTGTCCTGCAACTGTTACAGGAGGCACTATAGACAGCTGCGATCCACAGGGCCCTGGGCTGGAACCCGGAGTAGAGGGCGGGCCTGGGTTCCCCCCAAACCTCCCAACTCCTGATCAGACACAGGAGGAGCTGACTCAGACTGTGGGTTCCACAAGAGAGGAAGATCACTGAGGTGAGCAAATCCGCCAATAAGCGCAGGACCCACCAAGGTGGAGGAGGAACTTTGTCACACTACGCAGGACTCAAGTTTCACTATATAAATGGGGGTCCAAAAGGAAGTTCTTTGGGGAACCAACTCCAGGACACAGCCCCAAAGATTAGAGCTGCCAGACTTCAACACTCTGCCAGTGACATGGTGCAAAAGATGGAGTCCCCAGATGACCTGATCCTGACTGGCCATGAAGAAAAGTTCATCTGTCTTATTGAGAGTAGAAGTAGTTAGCACAGTATGTTTAGCATGTCTGTTCTGTTTTGGCGATTGTTAACAGGGGTTAAGTAGGATATTACTGTTTAAGACTCTTTCACTGGTAAAAGACCCCGTAAACCCACAAAAGATTAAGCCCTGAGTCCATAGGCAGAGGCAGCTCCAGGCCCCAGCACACCAAGCGCGTGCTTGGGGCGGCATGCTGTGGGGGGCGCTCTGCTGGTCGCCTGCGGGACGTCCACTGAAGCCACGGGACCAGCGGACCCTCCGCACGCCTGCGGGAGGTCCACCGGAGCCGCGGGACCAGCAACCAGGAGAGCGCCCCCCGTGGCATGTCGCTGTGCTTGGGGCTGCGATATGTCTAGAGCCGCCCCCGTCCACAGGGAATGGGTGTGTGCTCTGAGTCCAGAGCCCACAAAGGGGTATAGTTTGGTGCCTTTTGCCTGGAGCCCTAGGAACTGGGAAAGGGTGGGGGTGCCTAAACAAACTGGGTTACACCTTGAGCACTAGGTAGAGGTGGGATGCCCTAGAGTGTGCAAGTGACAGAGAATTTTGTGTGGGTAACACCGCATGCTACACCAGGTGATTTCCATGGCATGCAACCTGCACTGTTCTCCCAGCCCTTGGTGAGCCCACAGGCCCCTGCACCTGTCAGTTGGGAGGAGTCCCATACAGGCTTTCCAGTTGCCTTCTCCACAGAACAAATTCCCAGATACTCCAAAGTGACACTGAAGAAAAGGGGCCAAGAGCCCAGATCAGGTACACCCAGAGATATCTCCATGCATCGAGAAGAATATGGCTTCCACCAAGGAAGGCCCTTGGGTGCCCCCCCCATCTCCTTCCCTCACTGGCCAGGGTTCTTCAGCACTGCAACAGGTGAGGTTCTGTTCTCCATAAATGCACATCTCCACCATGTGTGTAACCTGCTTATACCTGCATAGTCTGGATCGTCCCAGAGAAAGATGGGCTTGTCCAGCACTCACAGATTTCACCCCCACCCCAATGGGCTCCACAGAGTAGTGCCAAAGTCACTCAGAACAACGGGGTGCAAGCTGTTTACTACCCAGCCTGGTCACTCGCATCTGCATCCTTGGCTGGGGAAGGATTCCTCTTGACTCCTGGCATGAACACCCATTATCACCGTCCACAGCCCCACACATCAATACTGCAGGGATGAAAAGCTGTTTCACAATAAGTCCCAACAGTGAAAGATTCATTGTCCTTGAAAAGAGGAAATTAGCATTCTCAGCTAATGCACATAAAGAGCAGTTGGAGAAATGCCCTGTTCCAGACCTGGATTACAGATAGTTGTTACAAACTTTGAGGCACTTCTCAGGGGCTTCTAGTCCTATGAGTTTGCTCGAGGGCCCACAGGCAGCTGCAGTCCATGGGAATGCAGGTGCTAAACCTACAAGAGTTAAACACATCAACAATTTTACTCTCATCCTTTATTCTTAAAGGCTACAGCCCAGGAGAGACTTTGGAGGTGTGAGGCTAGAGCCATACGCTGGGGTTCTAATGACAGTCCTGAGCAGCATGGAAGGATTTCACTCTCTGGTGTCAGAATGCTCCTGTGACCGTGTCCTCTGCACTGTAGAGTGTTTGTGTGAGTGAGAATGAGAGAGAGAGAGAGAGAGGCATGTGTATGCACACAACCTGATAGCTCATTGAGAAATAAAACAAAGGCTTGACATGGTTCATGGTACAATGCATCATCCAGCTGACTACAGCACATTCCTATGTAGCAAGCCACCCTGAAAACGTTAACCATGATCTCAAACCCATGGAGAATTCAGATGCCATCTCTAAGGAATACACTGGACAGAAGCCAGGCCACTGGACCAAGCATTGTGGTGGATAATTGAAGATACAGTCTCTTGCTTTATCCTCTGCAAGAGGCCAAACACTCCAGCTGACCCAACAGGACAAACCAACTCTTCAAGGAACACAACACACTTCAAAACTGAAATAAAACAAAGTATTCTGTAGATCTCTATTGCTGACCCCATATGTGACACCAAGAAACCTGAACTAACTACTCTAAGCTTGTTTAAATCACTCTGCAGTGACAACACTGCACATTTCATGCACGTGGTTCACTTGTTTAGACTAGGCTGGCTTAATGATCTTCTACACAAGCAGGACTGTCCAACATCGAACTGGGTGATGAGTATAAAACCAGCCTCAAGATGGGTAAGTCCTACAGAACTGTCCTAGAGTAAGTGAAACCTCCTTCTGGATGCTAATGCGTTACATGGAACTTGGCATGCAATGATGTAGCTATTTGATGGCTGTTAATCTTTCCTTCCTGAATCTTAAGAATTGTGTGTTCCTTCCAGAGACTTCAAATTACAATTGCTACCAATCAGCACAGGCAAGTGTCTGGCAATATGCATTTTTAATTTTATTTTTTCCCATATGTATTAATTGGTTCATATGAGAGAAAAAACCCTAAAAGATTACACTGAAATCCCACATAAAAGACATTAGAATTGAATCTTTTATTCATGGGCTATCAGCATAAACACCCCCATTAAAATGCCCCAGGAGTTCTAAAAGCTTTTGTTTACTCTGTCACAGGATTGTGCTGGACTTCCTCATGTTTAATAGGTAGCAGCAGGAGTGGAGATGACATCTCACACTTAATCACGTCACAAACCTAAATCAAGCTGATTGGCTACAGAAGGGGCATTGGGCTGAGATGAAATAGGCAGTTAGTTGGATGCCCTGTGTGATGAAAGTCACAAGAGGCTCCTCACAGACAGGGCTAGACACTGACAGACCCTCCCATGGACCTGGATCGCATTCGCCCTTCTGGCCACAGAATCGCACTGGAAGCTCATCTTCAGGCGATTATCCTCCAGGACCCTCAAGTCTTTTTCACAGTGAATGGCCTCCATGTCAGATATGCCACTAGCAGGAGGGACTGCTTAGCTGGCAGTGCCCAAGGGAAGGGAAGCAAGTTCTGTTTTCATAATGAGAGGTGCCTAGAACAAGGGAAGAAAAAGGAAGCCTCTTGTTTTCATGCCTGCTTTGAAACAGGGAACCTTCTCTGAAAGTGAATTGGCAGGGCCCCAAAGGTAGCTAGCTGCAAGGACCAGGCAGCCACTGCAGACTGACACGCATTTTGCTTCCACACTGATGTAGGTGATAGCTCTGAGTCACACATGTCAAAGTTAAACCAATAAGTGTTTTCCTCTAACAGCAGGAGCCATACCCTGCCTGCTGGAGCCGCTCCAGAAAGAGGCCCATTGCGGCTGTACAAGGCGGCCTTCAATCTTCAGCGCTGAAGTGGAACCCTGGAATGGAACCAGCACTCTTGGAATCCTGGAAAACATTCAGCTTGTTCTCCTCATGCCATCCCGGGGCTGGGGATCTGAACACAGGCACAGACTGCAGCCAACATAACATCTTCAACCCCCAGCACAACATAGATCCTCTCTGTGCATCGCAGACACTCCTATTCAACACTCGATAAATCAGTCCTGCACAGCAGCCCCTGTAAACTTCATAACACAGCCCCGCACAGCAAGGCATCATTACTCAGCACCATATAGAGCCCAGAGCTATAGGGCTGAGAGACCATTTTAGGCAATGTGTGCACAGCCAGATATGACAAATTAAGCCCCAGGCTACCTTTGCAGTGACTCCTTTCCAGCTAGTACCATGGAGAGAGACGAGGTGAAGGGGTAGCCAAGTAGCAAACCCTCCCAGGAGCCGAAGACTAAGCAAACAAGAGGAGCCTTGTCTGATGCCCTGAAGGTCAGACTGGCTTCATCCAACTTCCAAGAGAAGCAAATGTTTAAGTCGACAGACCCCCCCAGATTGGCCTGAGCCAGTGCAGACTGTGGAGTATAGGTGTCATGTCACATCAGCCATGTTAATCTAATCTAGTGGTTCACCTCGGGGGCTGTCAGCAGGTTTCAGGTGGTCTGTCAAGCAGGGCCAGCGTTAGACTGGCTGGGTCCCAGGGCAGAAATCCCATCCGGACCCCACCACAGCAGGGCTGAAAAACAGTAATTGTAGCCTAGGTGGGCCGTGGAGTTTTTATAGCATGCTGGGCGCAGGCGGGGGG
>NC_133779.1:42792303-42857554 GCF_003597395.2 Chelonoidis abingdonii
AGTCCTTGCTGGTAAAAGGGTAAGAACCCCTGATCTAATCCACGTAACACAAACAGCTCCGAGAGTCCATCCCAGGACAAAGTCTCCTACTAAGCCAGCATCACTATCGGCTACACCCAATTGGTCACTATGCGTAACAGCTTGGCACGTGGACAGGCGCACCACATTTGCCAACCAGCCTCTAAAATTCCCAAATTTTGGCTGGGCAGACTGGTGTGCACACAAGAATCAACTGGGCGAGACCCAATCCACACTTGCGCAGAGCAACCACTCAGCAACTGCTGAGAAGATCCATCGTCCTTTGCTGAGTGGGAGGGGTTTCCTGGCCCCAAGGAAGCCCCCAAGTAGTCTGGCAGGAACCCAGAGGCAGGATTCCCCTCCTACACCTTCCTGACTCCAACAGCACAAGTGAGAGCAGGGCAGGCCCAGGTGGGACAGAGTGACCCTGGAGCAACATTGCAGGGCAGAACTAAGACACATGCCTGCCAAGCACAGGAGCAGACTGCGTGGCAAGGAGCATCCACACAGGGCTGGCTCCAGCTTTTTTGCCACCCCAAGTGGCGAAGAAAAAAGAAAAGAACAGAAAAGAAAAAAGATAAAGCTGCAATTGGCGGCGCTTCGGCAGCAGCTCTACCGCACCCTTCATTCGTCAGCGGCAATTCAGCGACTGGTCCTTCCCTCCGAGAGGGACTGAAGGACCAGCTGCCAAATTGCCGCCAAAGACCCGGACGTGCCGCCATTTTCCATTGGCTGCCCCAAGCACCTGCTTGCTGGGCTGGTGCCTGGAGCCGGACCTGCATCCACAGCACCAGTCTGGGAAAGCTGGACCAGTCCATGGCCCTGAACAGAGCAGGACACGCAGCATCAGGGTTCCCCTACCCAACAGCACTCTGAGTAGGAACCTGCAGTCGCTGGCCCTGTGCCATGTCTATACTGCGGACGCTATCACAGTATCACTACGGTGCTGCAGCTGCGCTCCTGTAGCATAGATGCTTCCAGAGCAACGGAAGGGGCTTTTCCTCACTGAGAGGCAGAAGAATCTGTCCATCAACCTGGCTGCATCATCAATGGGGCTTAGGTCACAAAACGTGTCTCTTCCCTGAGAGCCATAGCTAGAGCCATGTAACTTTGAAGCACAGACCAGGCCTTGGGCTCCGTATGTTTCTCCTTTGTGAAGATGCAGGCTCCTCGGGGCAGGCAGGCCCAGTGCAGCAACATCTGGAGGGGTGGGGATAGACACCTCCGGCGCAGCAGCAGCTCCCACTTTGGCTCCGGAGGCTGGAGAGGAGATGACAGAGTGATGCTCTCAAGAGCATTCACTGTTTGCTTTTAGGAAACATTAAGCAGATTAGGACTGTGGTTGCTTAATGCGCCTGTGGCTGGAAACCATAAAAGGGTATTGCTGCAGGGAGTGAGTGCCTGGCCGTGGAATCCCCAGAGCTGAGTTTGTGGGGAAATGGTCTCCGAGTTCCCTAGAACTGGAAAGGGCTCGACCAGCAGCCTGGAAGCCTGGTTTGATTTAACGCTCAGCCACAGCCCGGCTTCATGGCTGGCATCCTGTCCCAGAGCCGAGCTCCTGCACAGATAGAAGGGAAGGGACATACTGCACGACAGGACAGTTTGGGATGTGTGTCAATGCACAGCAGCTAGGAGAGGGCAGGTGGGTGACCTGGGTGAATCTGCCCCCAGGCCCCAAAGGACAGGACAACACTGGAGCCTCTTCCATTCTGTGCCACTGGCTCAGGTTAACTCCCTGTGCCCCTCAGCCCCTAGGGCTGGCCAAGGCCAAGAGAGTCCCATCTCTGGGGGCATGCAGAAGGGCATGCAGGCCTGTAGCCCCTCTTTGGCTATGATGATATACAGACAAGCTGAACAGGTTCCACCGTTAAAGCAGAGTCTGGGTGTAAGTGCCAGGAAATCTCCACCACCAGCACCAAGAATGATTAAAGCCCAGTCAGTGCAGTCCTTGCTGCTGCTTCTAACAAACCAGTCCCTGGTTCTTTGCAGACTGGGCTACCAGATGACTCCGATGCAGACGCTGCACCTGCTTAGTGGTTAGAGCAAGGCAGACTGTCAGGGTCTATTCCGAGCTCTGCCACTGACTCACTATATGACCTTGGGCAAGACATTTCCCCCTAGCTGGGCCTCAATTTCCCCCACTCAATAGAGTGCAGTGTTTTGTGAGGCTCAGTGAATGAGCCAGAGAACCGTCTGGGGAGGAAGCATGCTGGAGAAAAATCAAGAGTGCACATTCCGTATGCACAGCTCAGGGTCTCCACGTCTCAGGCATTCTCACTGCTTTCTTTTTCCTAAAAGGTAACACCAGACACTGTGAAGAAGGCAGCGATACCATGCCATGTAATCATTCCACGAGGCAGGAAGGGCTGGGCCCCGGGGGGATTTCCCAGGAGCCTGAGCAGAGACTCCTGGACACTTATAACAATGGCAAGTTTGAGAGAGAAAAAGAACTGTCAGGAAGCCACCTCCTGGCCCCAAAGCCAACCCTTTATGGCTGGTTCTCCGGATTATTAGAGCTACAGACTAAGACAACGCTAGAATGCGCAATAAATCTGACGCTCCTGGGGACTCTGAATGAGCGCGGCCCCTTGGTGCATGTGCCAATGCCATGCGTGAGCAGCCTTTCGCTGTGGCAGAAAGCAGCTCGAAGGCTGGGCTGGGGAGGGGAGACAAGCTGTCTGATTTGAACAGTAACTCTCAGCCATACACTGGGGAGTCTCCAGCCGTTCCTCCAAGCTGTGCCCAGGCCCGGCTGTTGGGCTCAGGCAGGGCCAGCTGACTGCTACGGAAACGAATGCACACACAACTAGTGCACCCACGCAGGGATGTGGGATGATGTTGAACTCTATTACTACCATTTTAGGGAGACAGGCAGCAGGAGGCCCCGATTGGGTCCCCTCTGGTCCCTCTGGGGCACCAGGGCAACGTGGTTCCTGGCTGTATAGTTGCTAGGTCTTTGTCCAGTTTAGTTTAAATTCTCTCAAGCATTGGAACTCCCCCTGGAGATGATCACCCAGCCGGATCCATCTCAGCGAGCTCCGGACTCCGTTTCTCGTAGCACCCTCAGGACCTCCCCCTCCCCGTAGCAATCTCTCTTCACGCAGTGGGCCCAGGGCCAAGTGACATATGTTCGGCTTCTTCCTCTTTCCCCTAAATCAGCCCCTGAGCCTGCTGGGTGCTGTACTCTGAGCTTCCTTTAGCAAATGCCCGCACTTCATCACAGGTTCTAGACCCTTTCTGACTGCACTGGGTCAGGATTTCTGGCAGCGACTGCTATTGTTAAACCAGTTCGTTTTCCAGGTGTGTGCGCTCACTCCCTTCGTGCTGCTGAACCAAACACCCGCTGTCCATTTTCTGAGGCTGGTAGCTGGTTCACCTGTCCGACTCCACTCCAGGCTTGAGAAAACCAGAAGACAGGCCAGGGCTCTTTCCCCATCTCACTCCTTGACACAAATCTCCTGCTCCCTCCCCCCAGGCCAGCCATCAATCACGGGGGGCAGCTGCTGGGCAGGAGGCGAGTGAAGTGCTGGTGTTGTTCTTTAAACCAGCTCTACCCGGACTACGAGCTTCCCAGGGGCCTGCTGAGAAAGCCTCCGGGAGAATCTCACACGGCTATTCAGCTCCTGAGTTCCCCAGTAGCTAGGGTCTGTTTGACATCGATGTGGTTAACAGGCGGTCCCCACCAGATGAGTGCTTAGAGCCCATACGACATGGCTCATGAAGGATGTGTGTGCAGGGACTTCTCATTCATCAGCTGGTGTACACTGCCTTCACAAGTCCTTTGTGACACCCCAGAGATGGCGGCACAGCATGAGCCCAGCAGAGTTTGTGTTTGTCACACTGACAAAGCACTTTGGAAATCCCAGATACAGTAACTTGTGGGGAGGGAAGTGGGGGATTCACATTCATTCTGAGTCTGGTTTCTCTGCTGCTGGCCCAGAGAAGGTGCATCCCCAGCAGCAGCACAGGCCTGCAGGGCAGAGCTGCAGCTGAATGTCTTGTGCATGTGAGGCAAATGCCCCAAAGGACAATATGTTGTGAGGCAGTGTTCACTGAACCCTGTGTGCAGAACCTACGGCGCTGCAGGAGGGAGGTTGGTGTGAGACAGACACTCTCCAACCCAGTGCCTAGGGGCCAGTTAGCAGGGCTGGCACTTCCATTTAGGCAACCTAGGCTGTCACCTATGACACCAGGATTTGAGGGGGTGACATTTTGCCGCCCTTGGCAGCAATTCGGCAGCGGGGGGGGGGTGTCCTTCCACGCTCCAGGTCTTCGGCGGCAATTCTGCAGCAGGTCCTTCACTCACTCCGGGACCCACCACAGAATTGCCACCGACCAGGAGTGCGGAAGGACCCCTCCCCACCGCACAATTGCCGCCAACGACCGGGAGCACGGAAGGACCCCCGCCTAGGGTGCCAAAAACCCTGGTGCCGCTCCTGCCAGTTAGTACCACGACATCATTACAAGGGAGATGAGCTTAATTTGGAACTTAGCAAAATTCAGCTCTCATCAGCTGCCTCAAATCTCCCTGGACCCCAGCCAGCTGTCACAGCACATCCAGGTTTGGAAAGGGTCAGCATGAATCAGCCTTTTGGGAGCCTAGTCCCCTGTCAATTTCTGCTTCCTGCCCAAAATGACTTTCCACGTTTTGCTCAGTTTGAGTCTCAGATCCACCCTGTATCCAAGGCTCGTTCACTCAGGAGCGGGGAGTGCTGGGGGAAAAGGCAGGCAGGGATGTGGGGAGAGAGGAGCCAGGTGAAAAGGAGGGGGATGAGCAGGCTGAGAGCTCCAACATTGCAGGTAAAAATACCTGGAAGCATCAGAGCAGCGTGGCAGTTGCACGCTGTAAATATTCACTGGAGAAACGTCTGTATAGGACAAGCCAAGCCCCAAGTGACTGCGAAATTCATGCTCCTCAGGCCTCCGGCTCTAGTGTTGGCCAAAAGCAACACAATGTTTTCAGAGACAGTTATGCAGTGTTTGGGGGCTGAGGACCATAATACCAGAATCAGTCTCCTCTGTCACCCCTCACTAATACCACTGGTCTTTGATTAACAAAGGAGGGTTTTAGTACCGTGCGGTGCGCCACGTTCCTCAAATCACAGGCTGCTCCTGTCAAGTGCTAAGGCTTTGTGAGCCCACAAGTTCCAGGGGGTCTCCTTGAAAGCACCAGAGGGACCTTCAGCCCCTTTGCACACATGGCTCTGGGAGCTGAGCTCTCAGCATGAGATAACCTGCAGCACTGCCCGAGGTTCACCTGGAGACAGCTGCCTCTATAAACTTTAGGTTCTCCAGTCCTCTGAGAGCAATGAATCAAGTTCATTATCAAACCAGAAGACTGATATTTAACCAATTACCCAGCTGCTAGAAGCACTTAAGGTGCCCTGAAGAGAAGATTAAAGGGAAGGAAAAGCATGAACAAATGTTTATGCAGCATCCCCTCTGGCAAGGAAAGGCTCGTTTCTAAAAAAACATAAGCCTTTCTGCCAAAGCAAGCCAAAACTCTGCTAGCTCCGGGTCTGGGTGTCTGCACTATTCTGCAGCAGTTACCCAGGACCACAGAGCAGGGCTCCAACCAGCATCCATGGCCCACGGGTGGGACGTTACCTCGCTTAAAGGACCATCTCTTCATCCAGCGCTTTGAGAACGACGGCCAGGAGTGGTTTAGCAGCGAGTCTGCCATTGGGGAGCCTTCTGAGCCCCGTTGGGGGATAAAGCCCAAGCAGAAGGCGATGATGCAGTTACTGCAAGGCAGAGCACAGCACAGTCTGAGGCAGCTCTGCAGACTCCAGCCCAGGAGCTGCCAAGAGGGGGAGTGGAGAAGCCAAGTGTTTTTTCAAAAGTATCAGCTGATAGATGAGGCAGCCAGAGCGAAATTCTTGAGCTTCATATCACCCACCTGCATGAAGGAACCGCGCACACTTCCTGCAGCAGCGAGTGCCGGCAGGATGAGGACATCTAGTACGACGACTCTGCTCCCTAAGCCCCATGCACTACTTACCGAATTGAAACTAAATACAAAAACAAGCTAGTAGCACATCGGTAACTTTCCCCTGGCTGGCAAAGAGCTCCCCATTCCACTCCTGGTCACGATGATGATATCAGCCACTCAATCAGCGCTGCAGGGTCCCATGTACTCGTACCGTGGAAACACGGGCTGAACACCACGCGCACACGGGCCTGGCGTTTACGGCTTTGGCTGACAGCGTATCCAAGTGCAAAGGCAGAGCCTGAGTGAGTTCCTCACAGGGCAGGCCTGGGAAGCCGGCCCTCTGACAAGCCAGCAGCTCTGGGCAGCTCTGCAGCAAACCCACCGTCAGCAGGGAGAAACTGCCTCCAGAACAGACTTGTCTCCAGCTCATTTTCCCCACAGTATCCAATCAGGGTAAGCAGGGCCCGCATCTTCAGGCTGCTTCAGAGGGAATAAGAGACCTGACTCTTCACCCAAAATTTGAGTGGACCCCTTGACTCGGTGCTGGTAACTCAGCCTACTTCCCCCCACCCCTTGGTTCCAGCCGATGCCCCGGACCTTTAACCCAACCACTTGGCCCTGTGGCAAGGCTGGAAAAGCAGAGGTCTAATCATGGGAAGCCTGCCTGAGATCTAGGCCAGTGGCTCTCAACCTTTCCAGACTACCGTATCCCTTTCAGGAGTCTGATTTGTCTTGTGCACCCCCAAATTATACCTCACTTTGAAATTACTTGTTTACAAAATCAGACATACAGAAGCGTCCCAGCCACACGATTACTGAACAATGGCTGACTTTCTCATTTTTACCATGTAATTATAAAAAAAATAATGGGACTATAAATATTGTTCTTACACGTCAGTGCATAGTATATAGAGCAGTATAAACTAGTCATTGTCAGTATAAAATTCTAGTGTGTACTGACTTTGCCAGTGCTTTTTATGTAGCCTGTTGTAAGACACGGCAAATATCTAGATAAGTTGATGCCACCCCAGAAGACCTCTGGGGTATACCTCCCAGAGTACACCTAACCCTGGTTGAGAACCACTGATCTAGGCCATCTCCCTACAGCCGAGTCTGCTCCCCACGGCTAGGCTCACTATTTCTCAGGCCTTGCTTACGTGGCTGACACTTTACAAAGTAGAGGACTGGCTGCCTGGGGTGAAAAGACCCTGTCCTCGGCCAGACCCTGCTCTCAGCCTGTCTCCCCCAAAGCCTGCTTCCCCAAGAAACACCTTGTGGGAGGCCCTGCTAACCTAAGCCTGTGGAGCAGCAGGCACTGGCTTCTAGAGTCTCCCCAGCCACCAGGTCTGAGCATTTCCCGCCCCAGCCCCAGCCAGAGGAGAGAGCAGAGCAGAACAGAGCCCAGAATAGGGAGAGCCTCGCCTCAGCTGGAACGGCCCCTGCATTAGAGAGAGCCACGCTCAGGGCTGCTTTGACCTGAGGAGCGGAGAGCACTCCCCACCGAGGCCCAGGGCCCGTTGTAGTAAGAGGAGGCCCTGAGATATAAACCTTGGTATCAGAGGCCTGGTATGAGGCCTAAGGCCTGAACTAAAGTAATGGTCAAGACTTTGCTAACATAAAGCAAAGTGAAGCTCTGAGCCAGAGGCAGGCCCTGCTCACAGAAGCTGGCAAGGAAAGGGCTGATGCTGCAAGAAGATACGTACCTAAAAGGTACTGAACACTAGAAATCAGAACGTTCACATACTTGCACATTCCACACAGATAACAAGGAACAGGCTGACCCATCCCAATAACAGGGCCAAAAGGGTAATATGATGGATAGAGTTGTTTTGTTCGAACCAACATGTACAAGGTGAGAGGCGGCACCTTACTACGTAGAGGGGTTGTACCTTGCTACATAGAAGGGTTGCACCTCAATACGTCAGGAGTGATGTGTAACTTGTTTGTACCTGGGTATAAGAATGCATCCCTGGGGCGGTGTCTTTGTCCGGCCGACGGGGCAGTGGAAAGTCCCACCACTAACTGAGAAGAGTCCATTGACCGTGGGCACATATTAGTAGTATGCCCTGTAGAGTAACAATCTAGGGGGAACTATCGTTGTGTCCAATACGGCAATAAACCAGGGACTCATAAGGGCTCCCGTCCTCTCACACCAGCCAACAGGCTCCAGAGTCCACAGACATTTCATACGGCCCCAGGCAGATGCCGGTGGAGCCTAGATGAGCCCTCTCGCCCCGCCGCTGGCCGCAGCTTCCAGCTGGGACCTCTCACCCGCTGCCATAGCTCGAGTCCAGGCCTTGTCCCTCCAGTCTGCCGAGCAAGCTCCCGCTAGGAGATGTTCCAGTGGGAACTGGGGCCTCTCCTCCCATCTGAACCTATTCTGAGGCTGAATGGCCATGCAGCGCCCATGCGCCTTTCCAGGCTTCCTCCCCCTGGGCATAAGGGAAGGGGAGGCAGCCACCTCAGGCTGTAGTGGGTACGCTTAGCCTCTCCTGGCCGCCTCCCTGCACACTGCCCTCGGGGTGTCCAGCCACCTGGGAACAGCCCCTGAGGGAGCTAGCAGGGTGTGGCTTACAGCTGGGAGCCAGGGTTCCTGGCTCTGACCTCAATTCACTGTGTGACTGGGGGTCAGTCACTCCCTGGGCCCATCTCCACTGTCCCTCCCTAGATCACAGGGCTGGTGACACCACCCCATGGGGGACGTGGTCATTCTCGCTAGCAACATGCCCTGAAGCCAGTCCCTGTGCGAGGCTCCAGCTGCCGGACTGCACAAGGCCCATAGGGCTGGGTCCAGATTGTTGCCCAGGTCCCAGGCCAGCCTCTCCTCCAGAATCCCAGCCATGGCTTCAAGGCACCCCTCCTCCCTCAGTGCTGTGGGTGAGTCTTGCTGGAGTCCAGTGGGGCTCCTCCTTCAGGAGCCATGGGGCAGCCCCACAACATTCTCCTGTCCCAGCCCATGGCCTGCAGAGCACGGGTGCCCCTTGCCCCTCCTCTGCTTCGCCACAGTCAGACCAACAGCAGCCTGCACTGCGGGGTGGAAGGGCTCCTGGACTAGGGAGCCGTGCATGCAGGCCGACGCTGACAGTCCAGCAATCACCCCAGGGGAGAGCCGCAGGTACCTCCCCTGGGTGTGCTGCCCCCAGCTGAGGAGCCCAAGGGCTCTGGCAATGCCAGAGGTCCTGGGTGCATAGGGCCTGGCAGCCCTACTCCTCGCCGCTGCAGCAGGCAGGAGGATGGCTGATGCCTGGGACTCCTGACGAAGTTACACCCGCGGGCACCTGGGAGCAGCACAAAAGCCCCTCGCCTCAGCTTGGGGGCAGGCACCTTTGCAAAGGAAAACAGGCCTAGGGGAGGCGGCGCAGGGCTAGGGCCTGTCTGCCGCCGGCCAAGCAAGAGCCTGGCCTGGGGCCGGCTACCGTGGGAAGCAGGAAGCCTGAGTCACAAGACACCCAGTTGCTCAATGTGGGGGGATGATGGGGCCACCTGCATCAGGGTTTCCTGCTGTGTCGCTGGCAGACAGGCCTCTGCGTGATTGGACATGCAGGGCTGCCACCTGGTGGCTGGCACGTGAGCCGTCGCCTCATCTCACCCCCAGGCCGGCAGGCCCTGGGCAGCTGGGCCAGGCTTCTGCCCCTGCACTGCGGACCAAGGGGGGCTTGCACGTCACTGCGAGACAGAGGGACAAGCTTCCCGGCATGTTTCACACTCCCAGGTCCCAGAGAAGAACAAGCCAATCCCAGCAGGGTTCTAGCACCCCAGGGCAGGGAACACCCCCGTGCCAAGGCGCAGGCAGGGAGCTACCTAGGGCAAGAAAGATTGAACATAAGGGAGGGGACCATCCCTCCCTCCCAGGGTGCAGGGCTGCCCTCTGATGACTGTGGCATGCCAGACACACATCCAGCCAGACACACCTCACGCAAACTCTGACCCTGCTTTGGAGCCCAAACCTCAGCTCCCTCTGCCACCCAGCTGCACTGTGACCCCTCTTACCACACAACCCACCCACCAACACCAGAAACTTCACTACCTGAGGCCAAGAGCATCTTCCCCAAGCAGCTGACCCAGCCCAGTGCTTCCGAATGCCTCAGCTCCCTCCACAGACTGGGGCAGAGGGGATGCTTCAGGTTACAACCACTGCCCTCAACCTCTCCCCTGTTACCCCAAACATCCTCCATCTTGGCCTGGAGCCCTGCATCCCAGGGGCCTTCAGGCCAGTCCTTGCAGCAGGGGTGGCATTTGAGGGTGAGTTACAAAAACCCAGAAGCCAGCCCTTTCAGCCCAGAGCTAGTTTGTTCTCCCACAGGCCATTGCAGAAATCAAAGAACGACACAGGGCCCAGATAGTGTGACTTACCAGGACGTGGGAGGCCTCTCCTCAGCACGCTGTGGCAGCAGTCTCATCGGCCTATGCCCCAGGCTTCTCCACCAGGCATCGGGACAAGACACAGCATCAGGACTCATCTCAGAAGTGTCCGCAGCTGCTGGCTCAGTCCTCTTGCCACTTCCCCTTTCCTGAATCACAAACAAACCCGCCCCTCCTGGCCTGCAATTTGGCCAGCCCAAGGTAGCTCAGCTGCTTGCAGACACCTGCAGTGACCCTGCTGGGTGACATGGACAGGAGAGGCCCAGAAGCACCCTAGGGGCCCTAGGCTGGCAGCTCACAGCACACCCTGAGTTGGCAGTGGATGTGCGGCCAGCGACTGCCACAAATGGCTTCCTGTTCCGCTCAAAGAGAAACCACTTTGCACTTGCCTGCGCACAAGCGCTCAGCATCCCACCTCCCTCCAGCACTCGTAGGGAGCAGCAAAGCTCCTAGGGGAGGTTGCCTAATACTTTTCAGTATCCACAGCCTTGAGCCCTTTTCTCTGGAGCACTCCACTGTCACTGTGTTTTGCTGCCAGGCCCTGAGCATGGCCTGCCTGAAGCCCTGCAGTGATGCATGAAAGCAAACAGATGACAATTGCAGATAGAGTCTGCAGATTGGGTCCCAGCATCACAGGGGAATAGGTGGGATGATGGGATACTGCAGTACAGCAGTACAGCATGCAGTACAGCAACCAGCACTGGCTAATGGAGACCGACACACCAGCAGGACAGACTCCTCTGCTCTCCAAGCTGGAGCGGGAGTTGGATGCCACAAAGACTCTTTCCTTGTCTGGGCACCAGGCTGGCTCCAAGCCCGAGCAAACCCACCACTCCTGGGTGAAGGGCTGACCTGCTCCCTCCCTCTGGCAATGGGTCCCAGGAAAGGAAGTGAGGGCATCTCTTCCCCCTCAGCACCCCTGTCCAGCTGTCTGAGCTCTGGGCCCTGCAAATCCTGGGACTTGCTGCCACAAGTGGGTTTCTGGATTAGAGCCACCAAGGGCAGGATCCTTCCTGACATATCCTTGCAGCCTAACAGGTGTGAACATTGTTTCATGCTGTGGCGAGCACAAGCCAGCCCCAGTCCTAACCTGAACAAATGTCGCTCATACTCCAGTTACTGAGACTGTGGCTTCTACAGCGCTTGGAACAGCTATTATCCTGGGCTCTAGGAAACCACAAAAGTTAATAGGAATCAAGGTTTAATTCCTCTGCTGCAAGACCCTGATAAGCATCTGAGATCAGACTATCCCACACTGGGCAGGGTGCCCCAGCCGCACGAGAGGCAAGTAACCCCCAGATCAAGCGAGGAAGGGACATTGCCCCCTAGCTGCATAGTACCTAGCAAGCTGCTGGTGCTCCTGTTTATAAACAGCCACTCAGCAGAGAAGGGCACAGAGATGCCCCAAAGGGCAGGGAACGGAAAGCCCTGTCATGCCCTGGCCTTTTGCTAGGAGAGTGTTTTCCAAATGCAGTTGGATTTTCTTAGGCCAAACACAGTAACCTTCCCTCTCTCCCATCCCCACCTTCCTAGCATCAGCCACCTGCCATGCACCTGCTCCAGGCCCACCGTGCCCAGGCCACTTGGGACAGTGCTCCCTCCAGATCCTCACGACTCCAGTGGGTGCACCTCGCACCATGGGGTCCCAGTCCAGAAATGGGGGTGCTACACACTATTTTGCTCTACTAGCAGAAGGGAGAGGGAGTGTCAGCTCTACAAGCCAGGTGCCGTTAGCCTCCTGCTCCCTGCTGTGCATTTACTGCCCGCTTCCAGCGCCCACCTCCCCTTCCTGCCCAACCAAGGCATGCTCAGCCACAGCAGCTTTCACCACTTCAGAGGCATCTGACTCAAACCTTGAAGGAGCCGAGCAACTGCTCTGGGGGGATACTGGCTGGGATGATACCCAAGGAGGTCTAATGGTGGCTGGTGCTTTATGCTCTGCCTTTGGGGAACTTCAGAGATTTGTCCCTCCAGGCTCTGGGATCCCCACATGGCCACAGAGCTCTCCCTTTCCCCCAGAGCCCCATGTGCAGAGTGGAGCCCCAGCCAACAGTGAGTGCTGCAGGTCTGTGTTTAGAAAAGGACAGCTTGCTGCCTGCTAACCCTTTGCGGATAGGGCTGAGTGAAAATACCTTCCCCCATCCGCTACAGCCTGCAGCTAGATGGACAAGCAGTTCCACATATGCAGCTTAGGACGATGTTGACACTGAAAGCTAACAATGACAATTTAAAACATCTGCATCATTAATTAATGCACAGATAGTCATTTCAGAAGAAAACATCTGGATTCTGTGGGCACTCACCGCATGCTACCCCAGTGTGTACCTCCACTGGCCCCAAGTACTTTCCTCCCCCACACAAATACATTTGGAAAAGCCCTTCTCATTCCTTGTAGACAGCTAGGTAAGCATGTGTGTTTTAAAAGTGAGGGGCAGGAATGTGTTTGTGGAGCCATGAGCTGCAGCTGTCTGCAGGATTAGCGCCACAGGCACAGCATGGTGCCCAGTCTCCCCTCTATAGACGCTTCTCAGCAGAAATGCAGTTCTTTGTGACACGTCAAAACAGGAAGCCTTGACAAGCACTGTCCTTCTCATAGACTCATAGATTATCAGCGTTGGAAGAGACCTCCGGAGGTCATCTAGTTCCACCCTCTGCTCAAAGCAGGACCAACCCCAACTAAATCATCCCAGCCAGGGCTTTGTCAAGCTGGGCCTTAAAAACCTCTAAGGAAGGAACAGCAGTACTTGTGGCACCTTAGAGACTAACAAATTTATTTGAGCATAAGCTTTTGTGAGGTACAGCCACTTCATAGGATGTATAGAATGGAACATACAGTAAGGAGATATATATACACATACAGAGAACACGAAAAAGGTGGGAGTTGCCCTAACAACTCTAAGGGGCTAATTAATTGCTCATCTTAATTATCAGCTGCAAAAAAAAAACACCTTTTGTAGTGATAATCAAGATGGCCCATTTCAGACAGTTTGACAAGAAGGTGTGAGGATACTTAACATGGGGAAATAGATTCAATGTGTGTAATGGCTCATAGACTAATAGACTCTAGGACTGGAAGGGACCTCGAGAGGTCATCGAGTCCAGTCCCCTGCCCTCATGGCAGGATCAAATACTGTCTAGACCATCCCTGATAGACATTTATCTAACCTACTCTTAAATATCTCCAGAGATGGAGATTCCACAACCTCCCTAGGCAATTTATTCCAGTGTTTAACTACCCTGACAGTTAGGAACTTTTTCCTAATGTCCAACCTAAATCTCCCTTGCTGCAGTTTAAGCCCATTGCTTCTTGTTCTATCATTAGAGGCTAAGGTGAACAAGTTTTCTCCCTCCTCCTGATGACACCCTTTTAGATACCTGAAAACTGCTATCATGTCCCCTCTCAGTCTTCTCTTTTCCAAACTAAATAAACCCAATTCTTTCAGCCTTCCTTCATAGGTCATGTTCTCAAGACCTTTAATCATTCTTGTTGCTCTTCTCTGGACCCTCTCCAATTTCTCCACATCTTTCTTGAAATGTGGTGCCCAGAACTGGACACAATACTCCATGGCTCAGCCATTCCCAGTCTGAATTGATAGTATCTAGTTTGCTTGTCAATTCAAGTTCAGCAGTTTCTCATTGGAGTCTGTTTTTTAAGCTTTTCTGTTGCAAGATTGCCACCTTTAAGTCTGTTACTGAGTGACCAAAGAGGTTGAGGTGTTCTCCTACTGTTTTTTTAATGCTATTATGCCTGATGTCAAATTTGTGTCCATTTATTCTTTTGCGTAGAGACTGTCCCGTTTGGCCAATGTACGTGGCAGAGGGGCATTGCGGGAACATGATGGCATGTATCACGTTGATAGATGTGTAGGTGAACAAACCCCTGATGGCATGGTTGATGTGATTAAGTCCTATGATGATGTGGAGATTCCATCACCTCCCTAGGAAACTCATTCCAGTGCTTCACCACCCTCCTAGTGAAATAGTGTTTCCTAATATCCAACCCAGACCTCCCCCACTGCAACTTGAGTCATGCTTCTTGCTTCTTGTTCTGTCATCTGCTACCCCTGAGAACAGTCTAGATCCATCCTCTTTGGAATCCCCCTTCAGGTAGTTGACGGCTGCTATCAAATCCTTCCTCATTCTTCTCCTCTGCATACTAAACCTCAGCCTCTCCTCATAAGTCATGTGCCTAGCCCCTGATCATTTTAATTGCCCTCCACTGGACTCTCTCCAACTTGTCCACATCCCTTCTGTAGTGGAGGGGACCAAAACTGGACGCAGTACTCCAGATGTGGCCTCACCAGTGCCGAATAGAAGGGAATAATCACTTCCTTCGATCGGCTGGCAATGCTCCTATTAATGCAGTCCAATATGCTGTTGGCCTTCTTGGCAACAAGGGCACACTGCTGACTCACATCCAGCTTCTCTCCACTGTAATCCCCAGGTTCTTTTCTGCAGAACTGCTGCTTAGCCAGTTGGTCCCCAGCCTGTAGCAGTGTGTGTGGGATTCTTCTGCTACAACAAGCCCCCACAAAGACAATGCAAGGGAATCTTGAGCACAAAGAGCAGCAGTAGGCTGAGGTTTGCATCCCCTGGACAAGATCTGCTCACTATGGGCACGTTCAGGAGATTAATGAATGTTTTTTATTTGCATCCAACCTACTGGCAGAGCTGCAGCCCATCTGGGCCCATCCTGTTATAAAGGGTAAATATTTTCACTAGGACCCTGTCTCCGAAGCCAGGAATGTAGCATCTCCATAACATGCTAGCACGGCACTGTGCAGCCTAATGAGTTACCTACAGACCGCCTCGGCTGCTCGCTCAGCTTTGCAGAAGACTGCAGCGCAGGCTGCTCTGTCCAGATGCTCTCCAGACCAGCACTAAAGAGCCCCTCAGTGCTGCTGGCTCCAGGAGGAAGCAGCCAACTGCTACATTTTTAAAGCAATCCCCCTTTGATGCTGGCAAGGGTTCTGCCGACACTGCCAGCACTGGTGCCTCTTAGTGGGGGCAGCACCAGCGTAGACAGAGCGTAGGTGCTGGAACTAGGGGTGCTGCAGAACCCCCTGGCTTTAAGTAGTTTCCATTATATGGAGGGTTTACAGTTTGGTTCAGTGGCTCTCAGCCCCCCATTGTGCAAATTGTTCCAGCTCCCCCATGCCATAGTTGTTACTAGTGTGATCTCAACTTGCTGGGAGCCGCTAGAACTCCAGGGACAATGGCTAGGAGACCGGCATCTCTCATCACAGTGGGGAATTCCTCAGGAAAAGGCCAGCGTAGGCACTGCAGTATCCAGATCTGCAGGCCACCTGCGGTGTCCCTTGTGCATTAATGCAGTGGTTTGAAGCCCTTGTGCAAGAGGCTCTGTAGTGCGGAATCCACGATGCCCCAGAACTAAGTCAGACGCTGGTTATATTCCAGGCAGAGTCTCAACGAGAAGAAAGGGGAGTTCACCAGGACTGACATATCCCTGCATTACCGTTAACGAAAGATAAGCCTGAACCAAACCTGGGATCCAAACACCCCTAAACTCAGAGAACCCCCCCGTCCAGATGCAAGTGTCTAACCTGGCTCCTGTGTGACACCGAAGAGCCTGAAGGTTTGGATCTGAACTCTGTGGCTGAGGCCCAGCAGGCTGGTTTGCCTTTGTAGTCCCGGGAGATGTGTGCACACCAGACACTGGGTCCTGATTTAGTTTAGAAGTCAGGTGCATCACGCTGCTATCAGAGTTTGAAAGGTGGCTGTGCCATTTCAAGCATTTTAATGTGAGTTCTGTATCAGGGACCATTACCTGGTGCCCCTAGCCCAGACTCACAGCCAGCTGCAAGTACACCAAGGGGCTTCTCCCTGTATTGTTAGAGGCACTAGATTGCATCTGTACAGCATGGTGATTATTCAGCCCTTTACTCTCTCTCCATGTGCATCCCTGGCAGATTCCAGCATCGTTGGGTGAGGGAAACTGATAAAATGCAACACGCTGCCCTGTTTTTTGTAACAGTACAAAGAGAACAGCAGCCTTCAGGGATAGGAGCCAAGTGCTTTGTGGGCCAGGGGCAGCGTGAGCCAAGACGGGGCCAAGACCATCACAATTGCAAGTGCAGAGATTGCGATCTGGGACTGGGGACAGTTCAGAGCAGCAGGACCAATTACATAGCACTAACTGCAGAAGCGGGATGGCATTCTGGGGAACTAAGCTCCACGACGTGACACAGGCTTTCAGTACTAACGAAGAAACCTGGCACATCTGGCGATGGGCAAGACAGAAGAGTGCAGTGAGGGGCTTGGGCAGGGAGGACTAGGGAGCACCGGCCACGGTAGGGGCTGAAAGACCAGGTCTGCCATTGGGCCTGGCTCTGACAGCATGATGGATTTGTGGTGCTCAGCAGCAGGACTGTGGGACTAAGAGGACAGAGAGCATTATTCTTGAAGCATTTAGCACTGCGACCCCACAGAACCTCAACCCATCATCAGCAAGCCCACTGACCAGGCGTGAGCAGAGTGGGAAGGGCCAAACACAAGTCTGAGCATGCGGCCAGGAGACGGGGTTCCAACGGTGCTTCCTGTAGGCGGCTGATGTTGCAGCTACTGGGCACGGCATTCTCTAGCATTGATCAGACCAGCTGACTGGACCTGGAGCCAGAATACAGATGGTCCCAGGAACTGCTGATTTGAGCTGATGTGTGTCCCTCTGTGGAACACTGATACATTTTCCCATCTGTCTGGGAATAGCCCCTAGAAACAAACAGGCATAAAACAGCAGAAGCTCCCCACCCCGCCCCCAAAGGATTAGAACTCACTCCAGAGGAGGAGGAAGAGAGCAAGAAAATGAGAAAGCAGCCTCCAAATGAACAGCGCTGCACCCTGCCATGTGGGCAGCTACCCCTCAGTCATGAGCTGATCACTTGAAGAGATTTCCAGTTTCCAGGGCCAGCCAACATCTGCTGCATGTCAAGAGCAAGTCCCCTCTGGGCGAGCCAGCAGGTGAAGAGGCAGCTGGTCCAGACAGCAGTTCTATTTGGGAGCTGATCACATTCCAGACCAGACCTTGCAGTGCATTGTACAAACATGAATGACTGAACTAGAGCAGCTGGGGGAAGGGGCAGGTCAGCTGCTGTCTGACACACACACCTGTTCTGAAATGAGTTCACGGTTAGCCAGGCTTCCTGCCTACATGGGAAGGCCCTGTCTTAGACAAGGCAGAGTGGGCCATGTCTGCTGTTCGGTTGCTACCTTGGCTCACAATACAAGGGCAAGAGGACAGTCAAGGAAGTGTAAACAACTGATAAAAGATCTCACGTTGTTTCTTTACATCATGCACAATTAGCCTCTGGAACTCACTGCCATGGGATCTTGCTGAGTTCAAGAGCTTAGCAGGATTCAGAAGAGAATGAGCCTTCTTTTGGAGTAATGAAAACATCCACAGCTAAATGATGGGACAAAACCTTGTAAGGACAAACCGTCCTGGCCTTAGGGCATAACCAAGTTTCTAACAGGATTTCAGGAAGCACTTCCCCCGGCCAGGTTGGTCAATAATTTTCCATTACTGAATTCTGGTACCTTCTTCAGAAAAGTCTGGCGCAGGGCAGGATGGGCCCAAGGTCTGACCCAGCCCCTGGCCATTCCTGTGACCTCAGTTTGGTGTTCTGCCTTGTTCCCTTTGCTCTCCATGGTCACTGGATTCCCTCATTTTTCAGGATTGGAATGTCCTCAGATTTGTTGTTTACTTGCTTAATGTATAAATAACCATCTCCCACAGCCAACCCCACTCAGGATGGCGGGCGGGAGGGATGCAAAGTACCAGAGGCAAGGTGGCAAATTCAAAACTGACAAAAGAAAATACATTTCCACAAACTATGAAGTTGTGACAGTGAGTTCCACAGACTAAGATGTCATTATGGCCAAGAACTGCGCAGGACTAAAAGCGTGATTGCACACAGTGTTAACTAAGGTTACATCAACACTGCAATAAAATACTCGTGGCAGGGCCACTGCTGACTCAGGTCAGCTGACTAGGGCTTGTGGAACTCTGGCTGTGGGGCTAAAATTGCAGTGTAGATACTCAGGCTCAGGCTGGAGCCTGGACAGTATCAGAGTCCGGTGTCCAGCCCAAGCCCAAACATCTACACTGCCATTGGTAGCCCTCGCAGTCAATTGACACAGGCTCTGAAGCTCAGTGCCACAGGTGCCCAAAAGCCTTTTAAAGCTAAAGCCTCAAGCTGCAGGCCTCAAGCCAATGTCTGTTAGGGGTTAGGACAAACCCTTCCGGGACTGCCCACTATGGAGTTCCTGCATCTTCCTCAAAAGCAACTGGTGCCAGCCACTGTGGGAGACAGAAGACCGATCAGATGGAGTTTTGGTCTGACCCAGTCTGGCATCATCTTCTCACCCCCAGTGCTCCCAGAATTAGGGGAACGAGCCTGGGATGCTCAATGCACTAGAAGCTTCTCAGCTGAAAGGAGCAGGGTGTGGGGGTGACTTGTCTCTCAGCCTCGGAGGGGAAGGAACAAGAAACCCCTGACTATGGAGATGGAAAGAGAATCTGCCGTATGTCAAGGAAACAGTGACCTGGACCAGCCCTCTTCCTTCCCACCTCCCCCCAAAGGCAGGATCCTGGCCTCAAGGCTCTGCTTTCACAAGGGAAGACAGAGGTGGGGTCAGGCCAGAAGGTGAATAGCCATCTCCTCGGCTGGGACAGGCCACTGGACTCCCACAGAACTGCAGAGCGAGAGACCTCCAGCCCCTGAGGAGCAGCCACCAGGAGGCGGTGCCTGGCTCCTGGTTTCCTGTGGCATGTGCGTGACTGGCTATGGGGTGGGGAGATGCACTCCAGTACATTCTAGCATTTTATAGAGCACGCAGGAGGGATCATGCAGAGTCACTGAGCCCAGTGACAGGCCACCCAGATAGCATGGCCATGTGGGCTGCCAGATACCCACTGCCTGGAGGGAGGAGAACAGTTTGTCCCACTACAGCTGGCTTCTCTCTCCAGCCCCTGGGGGCAATTGCTGGCATTCGGAAGCCAGGTACCCCTAGTAGCTTTGCCCTCAGATTGCTCTGTCCAGCCAGATCCCGTGGCCTGGTGCTGGGGGAGGTGCCTTCTTTGGCCCTACTGAACTGTGCAACTCCGGTTTGTGCAGATTGCTAAACTGTTCCGTCCCTAGCAGCTGCACAAGCAGCTTTTTTGTATTATTCCCAAGCCAAAGACTTTGGGCCAATTTGTGTCTTTCCCGGCCAAACTCTTGTGTGCTGCTGCTGTTAAAGTTACAGGCCAGACAGTGTCAGGCTGCTGCTGTGCAGCGCACAAGCCAGTCTCTCCTGCCTCTGTCTCCAGGCCAAACTCTCCTGATCGCCCAGGGAGGCTGAACCACAACTACTGTCGCCATGGGAAGATTCTTCCCCAACCGTTTGCTACAATCTATAGAACAAGCCACCACAGCCCTGACCATGAGCAAGGCTTCCAGAGATCAGACAGTGCTGGAACTCCAGCTCTTCTTCTCTACTCCACTCAACTTGGATTCATGCTGCTGGTACAAAGCACATTTTCCTTTTGCCATTACACAGTTGTGTAAATAGCTCTGATCTCCAGGAAACGCCTACTGTATAAGAGTCCGATACATCTGCCCGGGCTGAGTGATTTCTTGTGGGGACTTAGCAGCAGCCATAGCCAAGTTGCTGGAAAAGGAGCAGAAAAACCATGCTGAATTGCCTGGCATATGGATGGTTCCTGCTCCAGAAGAAGGGATTTACCTTTTCAATGGTCTGCATTAACTGGTAGCATCTGACAGTACTCACACCATGGATATCATTCAGTCCCTGCTCCCGTCCCTGCGGCTTGCCCCAGGAAAGCCCTAATACAAGCCAGTACTTACAGAGAAGAGCATTTACAGCTCCAGCTGGAGTCAATGGGCACAGCAGGTGCTCAGCACCTCTGGGACACAAGCCCATAATCCTTAGCCCACAAGCTCCCTCCCAAGCAGGATTTCTCTGCCTCTGCCCCCACTTTGTCAGATACACAGTCAGCCTGGTGAGCTCCTTAGTGGGGCTCATGAGACTTACTTGGTTTGGGTGCAAGAGTGAGTCAGAAGAAAAGCTCTGCACCTCCGCCCAAGAGCCTACAGTTGGACACCTGCTTTCCCAGACCCAGCAATTGTGATATATCACAGATCACTGTCTATGCCACAAGTTGTACCATTCTCATCTTATGACACATACAACACGTTACATGCTAGCATGCCACGTGACAGTCCACTGTATGAACCTGTAGACCAAGTGGGTGGGACAACATAGTTAAAAGAGATGCCATCAGTGCTTGAAATCTAGTCCTTTTGGGAGGAGGAACTGAGTGAAAAGCAGTTCAGGTCCTATACTTCCCCCAAATCAATCTTTATGCGTTTTACAAATAGTTTATTTTCAAAATATTCTTCTCACTCTTGCTGCTTTGTGACAGGCCCAGATGAACAGCAGAGAAGGCTGATCTTAGAGGGGAAAGACTATATAAAAGGCCAGCAAATCTACAGAGCAAACTAACTGGAAACAGTTTCCCTCCAGTCTTTTGGTTCTAGCCATTTCAGGGGTTATGTGTAACAATAGCAGGTAAAACATTTTCAAGTGGCATAGTTTTAAAAAGTTGAGGCTATCCCCTTTCCTGGCCTAAGGGGTGGAATACAGGTGGCTGTATTTTCTGGTTGCAGTCCAGGCTGTGTTAGCGAAGAGAAGGGTGAACTGCCAGGACATTCAGAAGGTACTAACAAAATTAGGAAATTGGGTAACAAAAACAGCAGATTACATTTTTCTACTGTAAGTGTAAGATAATGCCCAAGGAAAGGGATGATTTGAATTCCTCTCACACACACGGGTTCTGAATTAGCTGGCCTCCCAGGAAAATAACCTCGTAGGCATTGCGCAGACATTCACTCACCACTTGAGAGCAGTTAAGGAAAACAGGGTTATGCTGTGCTGTAAATACCAACAGGCTCTTCTATAAATTGGTGGCAGGCCCATTCCCTAGAATCCTGTGTTCAGTTTGGGTTCCTTCTTACAGGAATAAGGAAGGTCTAGAGACAGGTGCTGATAATCAGATGATTCAGTGAACATTCACACAGGGAGAGGTTAAAAAGATGAGGGCTATTTTGGCCCTGATTCTTCGAAGAGTTTGGGCTCATTGCTGCATTAGGGCTCTAGTCTGTGAAGCAGCATGAGGAGCCAATCAGGGGCTCGCATTCACTCCATCCCATAACAGAGTGACAAGGCTTCTAACAAATGGAAGCAGATGCTTTTTACAGAGTGTAGAACTGCTCGGCACAGGAAACTATTGAGCCTTACTCCTCAGGAAGATGTAAGCAGGATCTATTACTTAACTGAGTTGGAAACAATATCTGCAGTTACAGCAGCAACTATAAATCCTGCTTCATGGTTGGAGCTGATCTTCAGTTGGGGTCAGGAAGGAAATTTGTCCCTCTGGTAAAAATAAAACAAGGTGCAAGTGGGAAAATAAATAAATAAATGAATAAAAAAATGGTTTTACATCTGCCGCCGATGCATCCAGTGCTGCCTGTCACGGGACACCAGACAAGATGGGTCATCAGCACGTTCTATTAACTCTCTGTTTAGGCATGAAGGTGGTGCCTGGAACAGTCTTATTTAACCTGCCTGTGTGGGACATGTTCTCTCCAAAAGGCAACAGTGGAGGAAAAAAACAAACCAAATCAAATACTAATTTTCCCTTTGGTGTAACAGAAAGGTGGCTCTAGGCATCTCCTGGCAGAAGGCGTTCTTTCTTGCCAATGTTTATCTAATGGCTTCATGCTACACACTCCTCTGCCCTAAGGACAGAACCCAGGACAGATCACACAAGCAATTATGCAGAAGAGTTAAACACACCTCAAACCACAAGCCTATAAATTGGCCGGTCTGACTGTTTTTTTCTTAACACCATTCATTTTGCCAGTGAAAGTATCACTTATTCCACGAGGTGAATCTAACGCCTTTCATGTGGTGAAAGCAGGATTCAGTGCACAGAGAGCAGAGAGACAAATTACTACAGTTATTCTGGGATAATTTATTCAGAATTTTAATATAAACAGTTAATTGTTCAATATTTTACACACAGCAAGATTTTTAATATTCAAAGGTATTTTTTGTACTTGTCACTGCTTGGCTCTTATATGAAAACATTGAAAAAATAAATCAAGCTTTTTTTTTTTTTTAACTTTTTTTTTTTTTTTAAACCATGGCACATTTTGATCCTTTACTTTATTTCAAAAAAGAGGTATCTGCAAGACTATCAGCATTCTGGGACCTTCTGTGTGCAGAAAGGAAGGCAGGAGAAAGATTAAACACAAAATATGAAGACTTCAGAGAACTTCACCTAACATTTAACTGAATTTGCCTTCAGTTTATTTAAGGTACAAGCAGAACAATATTTACTTTTGGCTGAGTTTGATAAAGCTGATGACCAGTACCCACATCTGCGTAGTTCCTCAAACACAAACTACTGTTTTGATACTTGAACAAGTGTATCTGCACCCCACATAAAGCTAAAGGTAAAAGCTTTTAATTTTAAGTAGGATTTGAAAATTTTAATTCAACCTTCCAAAGTCAAAAGTGGCCTCTCTAAAAATTCCATCTTTGGGGGTGGGGTAGGGGTAAATATTCAGTAATGGGTGTTGAAGGGTTACTGGGTGCTGCTTGGAGAATTTAAATTAGATGAGTACTTTGGTAACAAGGGGGATAATACATCAGAGAAACACAAGGACTTCCTAGTTGAGTCAGTATTTCCCACTTCAGCCTAGATTTTTCTGTTAATTGTAATATAAAGCCAGAGCTGAACTGGGAATATACTTTGCAGTGTGTTAATACTGGCCCTGATTCAGCCAGTTGCTCAAGCACATGCCTTAATTTAAGTCAATGAGATTTATTCAAGTACTTTGAAAAGTTAGTCTAATTATTAACTACAAGCTTATCAGGGTTGGAAGGGACCTCAGGAGGTATCTAGTCTAACTCCCTGCTCAAAGCAGGACCAGTCCCCAGACAGATTTTTGCCCCAGATCCCTAAATGGCCCCCTCAAGGATTGAACGCACAACCCTGGGTTTAGCAGGCCAATGCTCAAACCACTGAAGTCTGGGCCAAAGCATCTATCAGTCATGATTTTCTGGAATGAGTGAAATGAACCATTTACTAGGATTTTGGACAATTTAGGGAGTTAAGAACAAAAAAGACTTTCAGGAACATTCTTTCTTGCTGACTGCAACTACTTCAGCAAAAAAAAAAAAAGTAACACTGTAAAAATTAATACTAACTTTATTATACAACATAAAAATCACCACTTCACCTGTACTCTATAGCTTGCTTTGTGGTGCAGTACATTTGTTAAACTGCAAGAATAAGTGCTTATCTTCTGGAAAGACACGAATGGTTTGTTTTTTTTAAAAAAAGGACATATTTCATGGCAGCAGGTATTTGATAAAAACTGAAGTTTTAAAATTGCTTTCAAATATTGAAATTCTTCCAAAGGGAAAATTTAGTGTTGGCCTCATTCTTCTGATATTAACAACAAGGCAAGCCAAAACAGAACAGGCTGAGGCACGTGAATGCTCTTACATCAACATTTGTGTACAGTATGCAAGCAGAGTTAACAGCGAGCCAAGCAGAAGATAATAAAAAGGCCAATTTTAATTTAAGTTAATAGAAACAACAACTAATCTTATCTCAGAGACTTTATGTATTTCTGAAGTTACTATTCCTCGATTCCAATTCATTCAACAGCTTCTTTCCCTGGATGCTACTCATAGGAAACTGATAGGCGGCACCAGCTGTGCTTTCAAAGGCAATTAGTTCATGACATAAAACATGGCCACCTAGTCTCCAAGTAAAAGAGAAGATCCAAGAGAAGTTTAGTCAGGCGGCTTTTGAGGCAGGCTAGAAAATAAAGAGCATCAAAGGTTCTCCTGCAGTTTTCTTTCTTCCTCTAGTATTATTCGAGATGCGAGAGCAGAGCCTCGGAACCCATCTCACATGGATTGATGGGGCACCCAGCATGAGCCTCTTTAGCAAACGTTTATGACACAAAAAATTTTGGTTTGATTTCTAACTTGTAAAACAAGGGTACAGTCTCAGTAATATATGGAGGCACCAGCTCCGTTGTGAAGGCTTAGTGTTCCTCAAGGCCCCTTCTTCATAGCACAGTGATATTCAAGAGGGAATTTGCTCTCCTCTCCCCTTCCCCCAAGAAAATGAGGCTCAAGGATAATTGGCACTACCTCACTCCTGTCCTCCTTCTCCATCATATTCTAGGTAAATAACACAGGAAGCAACTTTGAGATTTTTCAAAGAGAAACCATCATCATATGGAACATAGAAAAAATTAAGCAGAAGTGTCCCATTATTACAACACAAATTTGACAGGAAACAGATATACTACCCCTAATCCTGAGTACCCTTTAGCAACCTAACAGCAGCCTTTTTCCATCTGATGTAGCTGCTTTACTACTCAATGTAAGAAAGATTGTGGAGCTGCAGCTTGGTCTATTTCATGTCACATGTCAAACCTAATCACTGCTGGCCCAGTTAGTTTACCATAATCAGCTCTTCTGTTTTACAAGGACGGAATATTTACAAACAGCCACAATAGACATTTTTGAACGTAGCAGATAGGTTTCTGCAGTGCAAGGTGTGCTGTATTGCAAGTGAAGTACCACCAGCCTCGCAAGAGGCATTCAGGAAGTGGCAACTCAATTTAATGAGCAAATGCTTCTGAGAAACTGGTCTGTTCTCACGCTTTAACGTTTGCATTACAGAAAGACGGCAGTGCGCAGGACTCACTGCTCATCTCTTCTGCTTTGCAAGCTTTAGAAATAGTGTTACATTGTGGGGCTGGACACCTTTCACAGTGGGGGATGTGGAGAACTTCCTACCTGCATCACGGATTCTCAGGTGAATGCTAGGAAGGGGGGCCCATCCAGACATATGTTGTGGTCATCTGTACCAATGATAGCCAGAAAGACGTTTTGGACAAGGAGAAAGAGGCCTTCTCAGTAGTGTGCTGCAGCTGCTCATCCTGAGCCATTCCACCCTGGGTCCTGGACTACTGTTCTCCTCCTCCTCGCCTCTCCCCAAAGAACAGGATTTCTCCCTCAGCATGTGCCTGTGCTTCTGTTACAGTCACAGTATTTTCAGCTCTGATACGAATCCGTTAAGTTCATCAGAGCAACAGCTCCCCAGGGACCAGGAACAAGCCAATTATTGCTAAGACCGTTTCTGCAAATGAGTTAGTAGGAACAGCTCAAAACCAGAAACTTTCGTCCACCACACACAGATCTTATCAACTATATTCATGCATGGGCCCTGTTGCCTCTTGGCTGGTGTTATAGGAGTAGTTCCCAGCAAGACACAACGCCAGGGTTCTTCGAGTCCCAATACGCGTCAGGATAATGACAATTTCAACAGCATGGACCACAATGTCAATTGTGGGCTAAAAATGAAGATTTTCCAAAGCAAATGTTGGGCTTTAACAGAGCATTTTCAGTTGTGCTTCTCACCTCTTCAGAAAAACAAGCATCAGCTTTAAAAGCTAAGTGCTGTAACAGCTGATTTTTTTTTATTAAAAGGAACTTGATTTCAACGCCCACCCCCGCACCCACAGACACGCATGCAGAGAGAGAGAGAGAGAAAAGACGTTTGAAGTAACTCATGTGAGGAACATGTATTTATGTCATGTGAATGGACTGCCTGGACCACAAAACACAGTATGTATTCCCTGCCTTCTTCAAAGAGCTGGACATTGCAAGTCATATGCACTACACAGGGCCAACCAATATCAACTACAGCTCGCCAAACCCAATACGAGGTTCCAATATTTGTGTCCATATAAGGTCTTCTGCAGTGCCAATAACAGCCAGAGACAATCACTTCAGTTCTGCAATGTTCCTAAAGCAACAATATGGTGAGAAAGTTGTACTTTCGGGGTCACATCTTGTTATCAATTACTCCAGATTCACACTGGTATAAATTAAGAACATAGACATGATCCAAGCTGTCCAACTCAAACTAGAAGGAGGGGCAGCTCAGTGGTTTGAGCACTAGCCTGAGCATTGGTCTGTTAAACCCAGGGTTGAGAGCTCAATCCTTGAGGGGGCCATTTGGAGATTTAGTTGGGGACTGGTCCTGCTTTGAGCAGGGGGTTGGACTAGATGACCTCCTGAAGTCCTTTCCAATCCTGATATTCTAGATCTATTACGCACTGTTGATTATCTGGTCCACATTGGTCACACGTTATTCCAAACAAATGCTATTTATTCTATTTCAGGGCACTGCATCAGGAAGAATGTCCAAATATTTAACCCTGGAAATTGCTATTTTGTCCATATCAGAATATTTTCCTGATCATAGCAGAACTAAGAGGATAGCATCAGTCAAATTTGACCATTGTCTACTTAGAGCCACAAATAGGGTCTTTGGTCATCACTGCTTAAGTTAAGTGATAAATAATGATTTGCTGTTCTCCCATCCCTCTGGTGAATGGCCCCTCGTATTGGAATCAGTTGATATTGATTTTCCCTAATTCATAATAGGTCCAGACCAGACTATTTCATCAAGTCTAGAGATGCACAATATTAAAAATAGCCTTATGGGACACTGAGGTAGACTGTGCCAGAATAGGACAAAAAACAAACAAACCCACCACACCCTCCTGCCTAGTTTTCAAAGATAAAAATGTACACGTTTTGTATGCTTTAAGAAAGAAAATTGTTTGTTTTTATAGTGATTTATTTTATATTAAAATAAATAAAAATTTTCCTCATAAGAAAACCTCTCTCAATTAGAAAAGTGTGTGAATATTTCTTCCCTGCAGTGTAGCATAGAGCTGCTAAATAGTTACTAGTTTGTAAAGCACAAGAATGCAAGCTAGACCTTTCGAACTGTGAAGTTCTGGCCTCAGATTTATACAATACATTTTGCGAACAATCTTTTTGTACCTTCTCCCTTTGTCCCAACCGAGTCAGGCCCGACAAACATCAGGGGGTGCTGTTCCTTTCAGGAGGTGCAGAAAGTCCATAATCCTTGATCTAGGTGCTGTACTACCAGGTGTCTATAGTTTTGGGTTAGCAGGGAGGGATCAGTGATGTGCTCCCTATTAGCACCAACCCTTATTTTATTTTCAGTGATTAGTCTTTCAATTGCGGGGAGGCCGAAGCAGCCACATGTGGTCTGAAGTAACAAGCCACACATGTACATGCTTAGTGCCCCACCCTGATAAGCCAGGACTGCATCCAGCACAGGGAACTCACGGGGTCACAGAGAAAAGCTGCTGATTTTCACCTTCTGTCTCCCTTTGAAATCATCACCTGCATTATAAGAGCCTGCAAGATCCAGGGGTTTGCGTTTTTCAAGCCTGTTAGTACATTCACTCCCCCCTGCTTCAGCCCCTTTCCCTGACAGTACATCCTTTCATCACTGTAGGAGACATGTAGTTTCATGATGCTTTTCTAACACCCTAAGCTAAACAGCTTTGCCTTTTATGCAAAGAGCAGCAAAACAAAGCCCAGCCCAAAACACAAAAGTTAGCATCCTGAAGAGCTGGAGGGGAGGGCTAAGAACAAAACTGCCCCATAACGATCCATGGGGAATGGTGCAGGCATCTCAGGAAAACACCAAAGTCTCACTTGTTGTGCCAGGCCAAATGCCCACGCAGGCTGCAGACAGGCACAGACTAGTTCACCACAGTCATGTTCAGCTTCGCCTCCACTCATGGAGCCAGGAGCCTAGCACTCCCCTCTTTGGGTGGGTTAGTGTCTGTTGTTCTGTTAGAGTTTTTGCTCTTTCACCTGGTGCTGTTTTCTCCAATGTCTGTGGGAAAGTGCACATGAAAGGGAAAGAAAGTGAAGAAGCAGAGCGACGGAGGGCTGAGGCAATGCTTTGTCTGTCAGCCTCCACCAACCAACTCAAGTCCAAACTACGTTATCTTGGGGCTGGAGCCGGCTGACTGTGTGATATAAATCACAAAACTATATTTTAAAGCCTTGTCAAGTACAAACTTAACATGTGCTTCATAGTTCCTAAGAGGGTAATCAGCTAAAATAAAGTTCATTCTGAAATCCATGGACCACTTTAAGACCAAACAAACTCATTCCCCAATCCCCTCCCCCCAAAAATCATCATAAACACTCAATAATTTATATGGTAGTTAACATTTAAAACTAAAAACATTTTAAATATGCTACAACAAACAATATATATACTCAATGTTATAAAGACAGAAAGCACGATATCAGGTCATGGGTTCCTGTTTTGTTTGGTCTTGAAAGTAGCCACAAATCTCAGATTTCTACTCCTTTGGCTCCTAGCATATTTTTCCTCATATGCTAATGAGAAAAAACTACTCCTCAAGAGTCCTTAGTACAAAAATAATCTGTTTAGCGTTCAATCACTCTAGGAAACTGGGAAAGAGAATACATATTTCCAAGAAGAGGAAAGCTTCTGTGAGAACATACAAAACTTATGTACAAAAGAAGTGTATATTTGTATATATATATACACACACCCCCATGTATATATACTGCGCGTGCGTGCACACACACACACACACACACACACACACACACACGGATTTAACTCATTAAAAAAGTATGAAAGCAGCAGCTATTGGTCAATCTGAGGAAATGGCGTGTCCAATTGATGGGTGTTAAAATCCTTCAGCTCTAGTGAAAGAAATGCTTCTGAAGAGGATGCCATAAAGCTTGGAATTCTGCTGAGAACATTTATGTCCTGCAGAAGTTTTGTTCTGCAATTTTATAATGTAGCTCAGACATCACTGATTTTCATTCCTTTGTTGGCAAATGTGGATTCTCTTCTTTCAACCTAATTTACAAGGTCAGCTCCTGTTTTGAACCATGGCTACAGAAGGGACAGCCACCATGGAAACCTTTTCCATTTATGTTCACAGATAAGTCAATTGACAACCACTCAACTTGTCAAAAAAAAAAAAAGTCTCAATCATAGGATGATTAAAAATCTGAACAGAGAGTTTGTAGTTGTATGTCATACGCTGTGGCAGCAACAACAAGAGTCCTGAGATTCATGGAGGGGAAAAGCAAAGACACAACCCTTGGGCCAAACAGGAGGTGTTAGGAAGGGCTCGATCTAGGCATGGACAGAATCCGCCCGTTTTTCTTGCCACCGTTCATGTGAGTGTAAGGTATATGCTCTTCATAGTTCCCCTTGAGGCCCATGGCGGGCCCATTGTCCCGCCCCAGTACTTTGTCCCTCTGCGAATAGGAGGAAGGGTCAAGGGGTATGCTCTCCATGTTCTCAAAATCCATCTCAAACTCCTCTGTCTCGGGAGGTTTGTTTTCTTCACTGTAAAAGAATGACACCTCCTGGAAGCTGGGGTGCAAGTCCTCCTTCAGCATCTCAATGATCTCAATGAAGGTAGGGCGCATTTTGGGGTTGTACTGCCAGCACATCTGCATCAGGCTGTGCCTGAAAGGGGACAGAGAAGAGAGTCAGTATCTGGGAATCACTTTCACAGGCACAGATCTGAGCAGGGCCTAGTGTAATTTAATATCCAAATCTATGTTGGGACAAACTCCCTGCAATGGCTGTCAGCTCTCTGATCGAACATTTCCACTTAGTCTCTTATGTTTTCTTCTATTCCTGGTCTCCAATTTTCCTATTATAGCCTCATGCTCCTCTCCTTCCCTGTCTGCCAGGGCCCATGACTCCCTCAGATTCATTCAACTGTAGAAACACAGGAATGGAAAGAACCTCCTGGCCATAGAGCCCATTCTGCTGCTACTGCAGGCCACCCCATCATATAACCCTGTTCACAAAACTTACTGAGCTCCATTTTAAAACTAATTCAGTTGTTTGCCCCACTACTCCTACTGAGAGGCTGTTCCAGAACCTCCCTCCTCTAATGATCAGAAACCACCTTCTAATTTCCAGTCTCAATTTTCCCATGGCCAATTTATACCATATTTTATCCTTTTTCTAAGTCTGCTTAATGTTCTCTCTCTCTACAAGAGGTTTTCTTTTCAAGCCTCCCTGTATTTCTGACCTTCTGTGTTTACCCTTTCCCCATCCCTCTCATCTCTACCTGCCCTGCCATTCCTCCTCCCAGCTGCTCCCATGGGCAGCCCAGGTCCTGTTCACGTTCCAAATGCAGGCTCTGGAAGATGATGGCTAACACGCCAGACAACACGCAGCCTAGAGCTGGCTAGGCTTGGGTAGCAGGACACAGACAGCTCCACTGCCATTTTTAAAACTAAACGCTGGAGCTAGCAACTCGTCTGAGACCCTGCAAGTTTCATTGTAGAAGGGTTTGTTAGTGGCACCATGACATTCAGCACTCCAGCTCTTAAGCACCATCACTCTCTTAGTAACCCCACCCCTGAGAGGCCATAGGGGGTTAACCTATTGTTATTTCATCATTTGGGAGGAGAGTTTCAGTGCTGCCTTGAGGTTGGCTACAGAATCAAACATGGAGCACATGCTGGGCAAGGATAAAATGCTGATGGGATGACAAAACCACTGGAGAGGACAGACTAACCAGGGCCCTTGCGATGCCTGGGAGACAGGAAAGAGACAAGACAAGACATGACACTTCGCACCCTCCCTTCCCATTCACCATATGAGGGATTCCTGAAAGTTAATGAATGGAAAATGGCCACCACCCTTGCCTAGAAGCAAACCAGGTGGAATTGTCTAATATAGACGTACGACCAGGTGTCGCTTTGCAGACAGCTTCTACAGTGCAGTAGCACCCGTCCCTTTGATTGATGAGCCTCTCCCCAGCATTTACAGCCACTTGGCTAGGAACTGCAGAGAAGCAAGCACAGCCCTAGCACACCACTCTGCAGAGGTGAATCACTGTGTGTTAAAACGCAGTGATGGGAAAGGCCTTTTGTTTTGGTCTATATATATTTTAGACTTTCCCTGTGTTCTGGCCTTCACACACTCTGGTGTGCACTCTCTCTTCTTACGATTATATAGCCCAATTTAGTTTGGCTTTCCTTTCTGGTCGCCTGGGCTGCGCTGGACTCTCCTCTTCATCTCTGGGTCACTCAGGATGGAGTGACAACATTTCTTTGTCAGTTGGCTCTCAAAATTCAGCTTTGCTCCCCCCGTTCATCAGGGGAGGAGGGAGGTGGAATTACAGCCACCTTCACTGGCCATACCTTAACCAAAGGAGCATAACTTGGTCAGTTCCCACTCGCCTCTAATACTTACAGTCTCTCTGGACAGTTGTCTGGCTGATCCAGGTATCCTCCATCCATTACAAATTTTAGCACCTGTTCGTTAGAAAGTCCCTGGTATGGCTGCTCCGCCAAACTACTTATCTCCCAAAGGACAACTCCAAATGACCTGAGAAAAGACCAGAACCACTGATCAGATTGATACTGAGGATCTAGAGAAGAAATGGTTCAGCTTACTTTTAGCGCAGGAAGATTTTAGAAGATGCACTATATGTTTAAGAAGCGGCTTCAAAATATAATTTCCTGTTCTCTGCAGAACTTACTATCCCGCCACACACACATACATCACGGAATGCAGAGTGCAACTTACCACACATCTGAGTAAGCAGTAAAGACACCATCCTTTAGAGATTCGGGTGCCATCCACCTCACAGGCAGCAGCCCCTTGCCTCCTTTACGGTAATAGTCGGTCTCATAGATGTCTCTGGTCATGCCAAAGTCTGACAAAAGAAGTTAGGATGTATTACTAATGTCCAGTCCTTGCTGAAAGGACTCCCATTTCTGTAACATGTGCACATTAACACTGTGTGTACCAGCACAGAGGCAGGGCCAGGTAGCCACACTGCAGGACTCCTGCCTACTTCATTCCACTGGTTTCTTCCACAATCCTCTCCTGGATCTCTCCACTGTGGGAGCCACAGTAGCTTGCCTTAGAGTCTGTCCAACTATGTAGCACATTAAGTTAAACCACAGAAAACAATTCCTTTCCTTAGGTGAGGCTATTGTGCCTATGACACCCCAACTTTCAGTCATGCTGCTATCTTGAGAGTATTTAGAGAATGAGCATATTCCCCCCTCCCCCCACTCCTTCCTAAACTGTGATGCAGCCATGGTACCATTCATGGTCATGGTTGTAACTAAGCTCTATTTTGACGGATCTCTTCCCACTCGTTTGAAGAAAACAGAATTCCTTTTGGCCTGAAATTCCAGATGGCTGGCCTCAGCCCAGAGGAGGCTTTGAGGGGGAGTTGGATTATTTTTAAATTTTATCCACTCAACTGGTGTTAAGAACTTGTTTTAGACATTTGTCCTCCATAATAACTAGACCTTGGGCCTAATTACATCTTTAGCAGTCCTTAGCTTTTAGTTTATGCTCTATGAATAGGATACTTTCTCTGTCACAGTTCTCATGGAAGCAAGAAATAATATGACATTTCCTGAGGAGCTCTCATTAGAGGAAGTTATTAACTACATTTTAGTAGAAGCTATAGAAGCTGCAGTGAGGCTCACCTAGACAATCCACTTACCAAAGTGCCTGCAGCACCTTCTGCAAGGCAGGTGAAACAGAAAAAGATATCGGACAAAGAACGTTCACCTTAATGTAGAACTTGAAAGACAGTTAAAAACCAACGGAGGTCAGATGTCTTTTTATAGCACTAGTCTAGGATTTCACAGAACCTCCTTCCCGACAGGTAAAGCTTAGTATTAGATTTGACGCACACATTACATACCTCCAATTTTTACAGTAAAATCTTCTGCAACCATACAGTTACGGGCTGCAAGATCTCTGTGGACAAACTTTTTGGCGTTCAAGTAAGCCATACCATCTGCAATCTCTGCAGCCATCTGGATCATCTCTCTGAGAGTTGGTGGGGGACGGCCAGGGTTATTCTGAAGTTAAGTCAGAAAGTATTAAAAACCAAAGCAAGTCAGTCTGTTGTATGACACGCTCCCCCTCCCTCCAATATCGCTTCTCTCCCACCTTTACCTCAGCATCAGGTCTCAGGGAGCGAAGGTAACTTTTCAAATCTCCATGTGCCATCAGTTCCATGACAACCAGTGTGGGTTGTCCTTTTGAGACCACCCCTAGGAGGCGAACCTGAAAAACACGGAAATGGGCATTCTCCCTTAGCATTGTGTCTGGGCATGGCACATTTGTGAAAATGGAGTTTACAGTGAAACCAACTGTGACACATGGCTGGAAAGGGTTAAACAGCTTGCAGGCTGAATGTCCCAAAGCCCACCTTTAAAAAGTCATGTTAGAAAGGTATGTGAATGATAAATTAGGGCCATTCATGCTAAATAGGCTAGAACTTTGAAATGAAAACCTATATTGTTAGAAGTAATACTAACTGTGCCACAAGTACTCCTGTTCTTTTTACTAATTGTGTGCATCTTAGATGCTACCTGTAAACAGACAAGATCAAAAGGGAATATTAACATTTAGATGAATCTTGGGTAAAATAATGTCATTGTCTAGATGTCTCTTTGAAGTCTGTAATAGACTGCCTAATGGATAAATTGCCCTATGTTAATTTGTGTGACTAATTACTGGTGTTTAGAAAGCAAAAGGTTACATCAAAAGCCTATTGTTTAATCAGGACTGTGTGGTCAAGTGGATGCTAGAACACTGTCATCTCAGATCTGCTTAGGCTTCATCAGGGGAAGTTTGAGTCGCAAAACTGAGGTCCCAGTTATGCTGGGACGCCCTGAATATGAGAATTGGACATTGGAATATGACCTATGAACTGAATTCTAAAGGAACTTTGCAACTACAAAGCTCACCATCTCTGCTATGAATCTGAACCTCAGTGGACTGAACTCATGTCTGTATTTTATGTTGATCTTTTAACCATACTCTCTCTCTCTTGTTTTTTGATAAATTCTAGTTTAGTTAATAAGAATTTGCTGTAGTGTGTATTTGGCTAATATCTGAAACATTCATTAACCTGGGAGGAAATGTGTCTGATCCTTTGGGATTGGTAGAACTTTTTCTTTTATATGATTAAATAAGATTTTCAGAAATCATCATATTTGACTTAGGTACCTGGTTGGAGGCCTGAGGCTGGATCACTTTTAAGGGAACTGTGTTGTTTGGACTTCCGAGTAACTAGTAAGAGCGATCTAAGATACACAACTTCAGCTACGAGAATAGCATAGTTGAAGTCAATGTATCTTAGTTCGACTTAGAATCACTTACTTTGCGTCTTTGCGGCGTGGGATCGATGGCTGCCGCTCTCCCATCGACTCCGCTTCCACCTCTCGCCATGGTGGAGTTCCGGAGTCGACAGCAGAGCGATCGGGAATCGATTTAGCCACATCTACACTAGATTTAACTTTAATAGGTTTTTGTCTTCCCCATTCTTTCAGTTCACCCTAATTGAGTGACCACAGCTGGCCCCATCCCAGTCACACCAACACTTCTGTAGCAAAATCCGAGTGCTGTCATGGGACACAGGGCCCTATCATGAAGGGGGGAGGAGGAGCTTGAAAGAGCAAAAGGGAAATTATACAGGAAGATGAATTTTCCAGACTCTGCCACTCTCTCTCATTGATGGATTTTGCTTCCTTTTTAACCATTTTTTCAGCCTGATCCTCTAGCATTATAAAGCACTAAAGGAACATTAGTTCAAAGGTGGGATTTTTACCAGCAAGTCATTTAATGTAAAGAAACTTCACTTACCACATGATGGCAGCTGAATCCTTTCATTACAGAAGCTTCATTCAGAAACTCAATGCGCTCCCGGAGGCTGGCAGATTCATTAACGGTTTTCACAGCTACCCGAGTCTCTGGCTCCCCTTTCACTATGTCTTTGGCTATCCCTTCATACACCATCCCAAAGGAGCCTTGCCCGAGCTCTCGGAGAAGGTTAATCTTGTCTCGTGGGACCTCCCATTCATCGGGCACATAAACTGTCACATGGAGAAAGACATTTCTGAATGAGGACAGCAGTTACTGGAGAGAGGTTTCTGCAATCAGGCACAGGAGACAGGAACACCCAGGCCTTAACACTGTTCCCACTTCAGCAAGACAGGGGCTGGACTAGAGACTGGGGGCCAAAGTCACCCCCTGCCTTGTGCAGCCATTTACACCTGAGCAAGGTGGGTGGAAAACACTGCCTAATCAGACAGCAGTATTTCATTCCCACTTTATCCTGGTGCAAATGTCTGCACAAGGAGTAAGGCAAGAAGCGTCTGTCCCACAGACAGTAGGACTGAGTCTTGCAAAGCGTGTGCCAGGGAGAATCTGCAGGGTGAGTGATAGAACGCAGCAGCAAGTGCACAATGCAGGTAAAAAGGGGATTATGATCCACAAGCAGACATCCAGCATTCACATTCACTAGTTCAGACACCCATGCTTCACTCCTGTACTGGATGGAATATTCCGCACCGAGCTCACTTTTCACAAAGATATGACAAATCTAACAAATAACGGACACTAAGACACTGTTCCAAAACTCAACATCTTAAAATAATCTTGCTGCGTTCAGACTGTCAGCCTTGTCTTGGGCTAGAGGACAAACATGACTGCTTCAGTAAAGAAATAAGCTAAAGGTGGATTTCAGTAAACAGCCCCCTTCTTACTCCTCTTAACACAATGAAATTAGATGCACAGTACTTTGCTTAAACACAGTGTATTTGTCCAACCTCACTGGCATTCCTACAGCAGGAAAGGGAGGAAACTCCTTTCCAAACCCTTTTCAGTGGATTACACAGAGTAGCCCTGAGAAATGCACGGCATGTGAAAGATGCAGGCGTTGATTGTGATCCCATTAAATATTCTTTGCAAAGCATCAATGTACCAGAGATTCTTGAGCAAAAAAACCTGGATAAATACAACAGCCAAGAGTGGCAGTAAAAATCCCAGCATCACCTGCTTTATGTCCCTGTGCTGCAGCACACAGATCAAAGTAGCAAGCATGTTAATAGCACACCACTTCCTAATAGTTATCACCAACTCAAAAGTGGGTTTATTTTTTTTAAAACTAATTGAGCTCCTCTTTTCTACCCTAGAATTGCTTTAGTAGCAACATTTTCCCACCCACAAATGGACAAGAACATCCTTTAAGCTTTTATACATTGATCCATGTTTCCCAAGTCATAATTCCAAACCAAGTGAAGCATTGGAATGATCAGAACTGCAGCATGGTCTCACCATCACTGGCACTCAGGTACTCTGGGTTAGAGGATGCATAGAGTGGCCCAGTTGGTCCTTCAGTTTGTCTGGAAGCAAGACAGATACATAAAAAGTTTCAGTATTTCTACAGTTTTGCGCCTTGTGTTTCTGTTACCTTAGGGCTCATGGGGCTGATTGCCTTCTATGATGAGATAACTGGCTCTATGGATATGGGGAAAGCAGTGGATGTGACATATCTTGATGTTAGCAAAGCTTTTGATACGGTCTCCCACAGTATTCTTGCTAGCAAGTTAAAGAAGTATGGGCTGGATGAATGGACTATAAGGTGGATAGAAAGCTGGCTAGATCGTCAGGCTCAACAGGTAGTGATCAATGGCTCCATGTCTAGTTGGCAGCTGGTATCAAGTGGAGTACACAGGGGTCGGTCCTGGGACCGTTTTCATTCAACATCTTTATTAATGATCTGGATGATGGGACGAATTGCACCTTCAGCAAGTTCGCAGATGACACTAAGCTGGAGGGAGAGGTAGATAAGCTGGAGGGTAGGGATAAAGTCCAGAGTGACCTAGACAAATTGAAGAACTGGGCCAAAAGAAATCTGATGAGGTTCAACAAGGACAAGTGCAGAGTCCTGCCCTTAGGATGGAAGAATCCCCACACCACTACAGGCTGAGGACCGACTGGCTAAGCAGCAGTTCTGCAGAAAAGGACCTGGGAATTACAGTGGACGAGAAGCTGGATGTGAGTCAGCAGTGTGCCCTCGGCACAAAGAAGGCCAACAGCATATTGGGCTGTATTAGTAGGAGCATTGCCATCAGATTGAGGGAAGTGATTATTCCCCTCTATTTGGCACTGGTGAGGCCACACCTGGAATACTGTGTCCAGTTTTGGTCCCCCCAGTACAGAAGGGATGTGGACAAATTGGAGAGAGTCCAGCAGAGGACAAAGAAAATGATCAGGGGGCTGGAGCACATGACTTACGAGGAGAGGCTGAACGAACTGGGGTTATTTAGCCTGCAGAAGAGAAGAGTGAGGGGGAAATTTGATAGTAGCCTTCAACTACCTGAAGGGGGGTTCCAAAGAGGATGGAGTTCGGCTATTCTCAGTGGTGGCGGATGACAGAACAAGAAGCAATGGTCTCAAGTTGCAGTGGGGGAGGTCTAGGGCAGTGGTTCTCAAACTTTTGTACTGTTGACCCCTTTCACATAGCAAGGATCTGAGTGTGACCCCCCTTATAAATTAAAAACACTTACTTATATATTTAACACCATTATAAATGCTGGAGGCAAAGCAGGGTTTGGGGTGGAGGCTGACAGCCTGAAACTCCCCATGTAATAACCTCACGACCCCCTGAGGGGTCCCAACCCCCAGTTTGAGAACCTCTGGTCTAGGGGAACCCTGAAATGGTGGCAGCACGGTGGGATCATTTTGAACCAGAAGCACAGACCTCAGTATTTTAAAAGGACAAGTGGCCTTTTTCCTGAATTTTTGGCTAAATCACTTGGTGGTGGCAGCAATACTGTCCAAGGACAAGGAAGTTTTTATCCTAAGCTAGTAGAAATAAGCTGGGGGAGGGAGGGGAGTCTTTCATGTGGACAGGTTGGATATTAGGAAACACTATTTCACTAGGAGGGTGGTGAAGCACTGGAATGGATTCCCTAGGGAGGTGGTGGAATCGCCATCCGTATTGGTTTTTAAGGCCCAGCTTGACAAGCCCTGGGTGGGATGATTTAGTTGGTGTTGGTCCTAGTTTGAGCAGGTTGGACTAGATGACCTCCTGGGGTCCCTTCCAGCCCTGATATTCTATGACTCTATGACTTGGACTCGCGGGGTTGTTTCATTGTTGTGTAGACTTCTGGGCTCAGATTGGAGCCTGAGCTCTGGGACCCTCCCACCTCGCAGGGTTTAGAGTCTGGGCTCCACCAAGCCTGTGGCCTCAGTCCCGCAAATCAGAGTCGGCTGGCATGGGCCAGCCACAGCTGTCTAGTTGCCATGTAGACATGCCCTTAGAGTCTACATACAGCCATGTAATTAAAACAACTCCCAAAGCACAGGATAGATAACAGTTCCTGAACTTCAGATCTCCAAATGCAAGATGTTTCCTAAACAAGTCAAGTCATTTAGCTGTTCTGCTAAAATCTGTTACCTCTTTTACAAAGCCACAGAAAACTACTAGCATATCTCTTTGGTAAAACATTTTGTTGTTCTCCTGAGAGCTATACACGTCACCCACCTCTTTTTCACAAATACGTAGGCAGCTCCAATAATTCCAGCAATTATTATGCAAAAAATGATTGGGACAACAACAACAGCAATATTAGACTGAGGGTTCACTGAGAGAGAGAGAGAGAGAGAGAGAGAAAAGAGAGAAGTGTTACGTGGGCTTCCAAGCAGTTTAGTCTTTTCTTAACTGAAATCCCGCCAGGAACACCTGCACACCCATAAGTACAGGGTGAGATTCTGCCAAAGTGACAGGAGTCAGAGATGCTCAATGGCATTACAGAGCTGGGCCAACAGTGCACAAAGCAGGAATCTCTTACTATCCAAATCTGCTGTGCTCCACCCAGAACAAGACTGGCAAGCACCTCAGCACTTTGACGGCTGCAGACGATCCAGCTAGCTGGCTAATTCACGTAAAATGTGGGCAAATCAAAGTGCTTAGGAAGATCCCTGATGGGAACTTTGACTAGAATCAGAGGTGGCTCCCAAATGATCTCCATCTCCACTGCCTTCTTGCGCTCCAAAACTCAAGAGCAGAGCAAAGCCATTTCCGACACAAAGTGGATGGGAGTGCTTTTCTCGGTATTCAACTCAATGCACAAGGCAGCTCTTCAGTTTCAAAGAGCCCATTTCCAGAGGTTTCTAAGCTCACACATGGGAAGACAGTTTGTTTTGCCCTGAAGCCATTGGCAAGCAATGCATGGCCACCCAGGACTGTGACCTCAGCGTTAACAAATAAGTGAAGGAAACAGAGCAGCTTTTAAGAGACTGATTTTCAAGGTTCTCTAACGCGCTTGCCACTTGTAATCCCCATACTTTTCCCCATGCACTTCGATTCCAGTGCCCCCCTGCTCTGTGCTGTGCTCCTCCCTCCAGAAAATAGCCCGGATTTCTATTAAAACATTAAACTTTGAATAAGCAAACTCACAATAATCAGCCACGTAGAAATATGCGGGCTCTGTCCACGACCCATTTCCTGCCAGCGAGGTGGCTCGGATTCGGACGCTGTAGTTTCCAGGCTGTAATCCACGTAATTTACAGCCCTGTTCATTAGCAAACTGCTTACGAGAAACGCAGTAGTGTGCCTCCTGCAAGACGACGGAAAATGACAGCTTTACTTTACTGCCTCTTGAAGAATGCAGCAGTCAGGAGGCCTGTAATCACCAACCTCCCTTCCACAAATTAATCTGCAAATCTTCTCCGTCCAGCCCCTGCTGAACTCCAGTAGACAGAGGACACAGCACAACAGCCCAATGTCTAGGGAGACTGAGAAGATGGTGGAAATAGAACTTGTGACCAAGAATTATGAGCTCTCAGATCTGGCCTGCCCTAAGGCTGTTACTCGAGAGCGCTTCTCTTCACCTATGCCCAATGGAACAAGCACGTGCACTTTGACATGCAGCCCCTGTTGCAATCATCCAGGCCCTTCGCACCTCAAGACATGGCTGTTCCTCAGAACTCCCTCAGATACCAGCGCTGGGGAAGATGAAGTGCAGCACCATAATCGGTGCTGGCTCCCTGCATGTTTCCAAGTGCAATTCCAGGTGGTGTGTTTAGAGTATAAATTCTAAAGTACTAAGCCACTCAGGACCTGATTTCATGGGGGCTGGCTCTGCCAATGGGATGTAAAGAGGGGGACGCTGCTAGCAAGGGTTATCCCCATATTCTGGAGTCTCCCCTCACCCCCAGCTCACTTCCAGAGCCCAGATTAGTTAAGTTTTCCAGCACCTGTATTTGGGTGGAGAGTCTGGGCCATGTAACAACTGAGAGCAATTCTGGCATTTGGGGTGGATTTCAGAGTCTGCTAGAGCAGACATTGCTCTGTATCTTAACACGCTAGCAGGCAGGCAGCCAGAGCACAGCATGGCAGCTTATCACTTGCATTGTTTATACATAATCAAATACAATTACTGCAAGTCAGAACAGGAGAGTGCCATGAGTCCCCTGGGTCCTTTTGCCTTTGTCCAAGAGGATGTCTAGGAAGGGCTTTTATTTCTATCACTAACATCTGGGTGCTTTTAAATGTATTTCAGCTAACATCATAATGATTTATTGCAGCCGGTGGGCAGTTTCCTATGAAAGCCACTGAGAATTCTAATACCCCGGTGAATTGTGATATTCATGTGGCATCAAATCAACATTCAAAACACCAAAAGAAGATTTCTTAAACAAACTAGAAAGGCTAAGACTTCAGCCTTCCTACCAGCTCATAACTTAGGCACATATTTAACAGCCACAGTAGTTCAGTGACTAGCAGTAGTTTATTCCTAACACTATTTATTCATGAAATCATTCACCGATCTCAGCACGTACCCAGACCACTGCAGGGAGGGAAGGGCTGAACATCACCCTGAGAGTTGGATTTGAAAGGCAAAGAAAGAAAAGCCATAAAAACATGTTGCCCAAAGATGAAGAAAAAAAACAAGAACAGCTTTGTTAGTCCAAAGGTTAACTCTGCAAGTGGAGTATTCTGCTGATCACCCAAGAAGGAAGCTCATACTAAGCACAGGGCTACAACAAGCAACCAAAGGAAGACAAGAGCTAAATCACAAGCTATTTCAAAGGAATTCCTCCCATGGATACCTTTTACAGGTTATTAGCATGAGGACTCTCCCCCTCACAGTTCCCCTGGACAGCAAATAGACAAATAATTATGTGTTGGAATGCTCCGATCTTCCCCATTATAATAGCATATCCTGGGTTTGCCTCTCATTATTAAGTAGTATTAGATCACCTGGGACGCATGTCATTTACTGTACTGGGCTTCAATTCTGCAGTTTGAGCTGGGCAGGCAAACCCTTCCATCCACGCATAGCCCCACTGGAACCCTACCCAGGCATTGGGTTCTGCCCATGCAGTTCAGGCTGCAGGGTCAGGGTTGCCATTTATTATATCCTTGAACTGTAACTTCAATTGTTTCGCAATAAGCAGTTGAGATTTACATCTATATTGTTTCCATAGCTTTCTGTGCACTAAAATCCCTACAGAAATCCCTGCACCAGGCTAACAAATGAGATTCATGCTGAGGACACCGATTTGTAGTGCTGTCCATCACCATGGAACACACTCCCAGAGGGTAAGAGTGGGCACATTTCTGTGTCAGGGTGGCTGGTAAGTTCGTGCAAAAAAGAAACCAGACAAACTAGAACAACAGGGCAGGGTGGGCTGCCTTGCATTTCTGGAGCAACATCATGCAAAACAGAATTTCCACAGCTGGGTTTCCATGAACTCCTGCAGCCAGTCCTCCCTTGAAGCTACAGCGATACACCCTATGGGCAGACCTGTGCTCCATGTTACTCCTGCAGGAGGAGAGTGCATAGCTCCAGCCAGTCATTACCAAGAAGACAGACAGTCCAGGGGACTTTCATCATCATGGCAAATTCCAAAGGGATGTGGTCTCCTTGAAGATTGAGCACCATGCACATCGCACTCTGGCTAGCTCTTTAAATGAGGTGTGGCTATATTCAGTTTACGACCATCACTGGCAATTTGATTGTGCCACCAAAGTTTCTGGCACCCACACGATTGCCGGCTGTGTCACAGCATTCCTTGGTACACACACTTTGAAATTCATTGGTCTTCCATTCTAATATGTCCATACCAAGAAAGCTACTGAACCAGTGGTGATGGAGGCAGTTGGTGGGCTCTGCTTCAAACAGTCTCAGTTCTGATCTTGTCCTGACACTTGATATGGAGGAGGTGAGTCCAGGGAATGTAGGAATATGCAAATTCAACTTCCCAGCTGCCACTACCTGCTATCTCCCCATGTTAGAGCAAGTGTGTATAGTGCACACTTACTCACATACCATCTATGGACAGGCTGAATGAAAGAAGCTCTCACCTCTGGCTCCCCAAGACGCCCATAATTCACTTCATATAGCACAATTAGCCCATTCGGCTCCTTTGGCTCCTGCCACTTCAAATGAACAGCATTTTTTTCGACCAGCTCATGGGTAACTGGACCAACAATGTCATCAGCCTTTGCTAAAACCAACAGATTTTTTACAAAGTTATGTTTAGAAAAAGCTTCTCTTAAGTTCTAAAATATTTTACAAAATGCAAACCTGGCCCAGCCCAATATGTCAGCCTTTCCCACCTAACCAATGAACAGGGATATTTATTAGCAATAGATACAGCCCAGTTCATCAGCATGAGCTTCCCAAGGCATTTTCTGAAATGCAGCTAACACATCAAGAAAACAGCCATTTAAAAATATTAAATTCCCCTGAAGCAAAGCTGAGTAAAGGCAACTCACCTTCTGGCATGGTTCTGGCACTAACATATGCTGCGACACTGCACCGGGATTCTTGGGCATCATGATTACAAGCATGGAGCTCAATCCGATACCCCGTAAAATGCCGCAGACCTGAGATAACCAAGGACTCCTTAGACTTAACTCTCTCAAAAGGTTTCTGTTCCTCTACATTTTCAGGTGCTATTGCAGAGGAGGTATTCAATGAAGATGGGATGGTGGGTACCACCACAGTGGCATTAGCCACCCTGCCAAGATCTCTTCGTTTTCGTGATGGCCTGCAGAACAATACATTTAAGAAATTATTCACCATATTTAGCTCAAACATATTTATCTGGGAGTTCAGAGTTCATCTGGAAACTCAAATGCAAGTAGAGTGCACTTGGAATGCAGCACAAACTAAAGCATTCAGAACTTTTTGTTCTAACAACCCTGTCTCAATATCTTTGCAGAAATGTTTCCTTTTAGTGGTGCCTGCGCTCTTGATCTACCTCTGTTTCATAACTGTAGATAGAAATAATAAAAGCTAAGGCCAAAGTCTGCAATGACTCAAGCTCTCCCAATTCAGCACAGCTGAACATGACAATGATGTTGCTAATCTCTGGGTTCTGCAGAGGTAGGATGCTGCCTTAACAAGACTTCAATTCTCAAGACTTCGCCCGCATTTACTGTAGCTTTGGCCAAATGGGATCATGTCCTAAGCCCTGAGTTTGAGCATATCGGATGCTGCACATACTCCAGGCATCCTAAATCTGCATTTAAATCTCATAAGACTGGTTTCATGGCTCACTGGAGTGTGCGTCCACTACTCTGAGCCCTACAGTTTCTGTTTTGTACATGAAGAGAATTTTCACCCTTTCACGTCAACCAGGTCTTCAATATTCTTTAAAATGTTGAAAAGAAGAAAGTTAAACAAAGATCCTAATACTGCCAGACTCACATCGCACACATTAGTAACATTCAATAGTGGTTAACTGAAGTTTTTCTTTCAAATTATTGTACATTAGTTAGCAGATTTACTTCAACTTCTTGCTGTTGTGACTATCAAGTTGTCAGACATGAGTTTGACAGTCCCCCATACTGTAAAAGAGAGCTGCTAGTTAACTTCAAAACCAGAAAAGGGGACATTTTTGTTTCACTAGAATTCACTACCAAGCACCAGCCTGATTTCCATTTTTTTTCCTCCAAATTATGTTAAATCAAAACAGTTACACTCAGCGTTTGAAATCTGTGATCACATTTGCAACTAGGAATTTCAGGCTGGGAACTCTGAGCGAATTGGGGGATCTAAGTTATGACAGGATCAATGTTAGTTGCATGAAGGGAATCCATGTTCCCTGTTTCCCTCGAAGAAAGTTTTCCACCACTCTCTTACCAGACAGCTTAAAATCCAAATCACATGTTCAAAGGAACAATTGTGATCTTTGCTATTAAAGTGAGTCATCTGAAAGGAACCAGCACTATGAACATCTCCAGAGTTTACAAATGCAACAAGCCGTTGAAGCAAATCTTTGCTGCTGAATTGAACTTTCCACTGCCACCCTCAGAGTATCAAGCACATGATTGGCTAACTAAAATTGCAGCAGGTGATTGCGTGGGTCTGGTTTTTACCTAGAGTCCTCAGTTCCATTCCCTGATGTTATTTTTCTGAAAAAAACAAATGCAACCACTTTGAAAGCAGATGTAAAATGTCCTTGAATTAAACATTATGTTTTGCACAGTAATACAGACAAATTTCCTGGCAAGAGAGAATGCGACACCAAATGGTAGGCTCAACACAGCACATTTTCAGCTTTAGATGTCTATTCCTGTAATTACTAATTAACTCCAGACAAACCATTTTTAAGTTGTTGTTCTCCTAACTTGCGTGTTGCTCTGAACTGTGCCCTCTAACAATGAGGCGGAGTTCAAAGATGCAATACTAGGTCACAATAAAAACCAGATCCCCTCCCACCCAGCCCAAGGAATCTTTATGGGGAACTAGAATCTTGTTTACATGTTACAATGTAGCTCTTCCCCACTGTTTACAAAGTCTTGACTCAGCAGTTTCCCAAGTCCAAGATTATTTTTGTTTTTCACAAGTACAACAGTAAATCTCCCTGATGAGAGCTGGGCTATTCGGCACTCTCCTCTAACAGAGCTGTGAATGGAAAAATACAGAAAACTCTCAAAATGCTAGAGAATAAGGAAAAGCTTCTGAAGCTGCAAACTCAAGGCCTTTTATTGTACTAGATCGGGGTAGTCAATAGGTGGACCACAGGACAAATCGGACCGCAAGATGCTTTTGAACAGACCCCAAAGTCTTTTTATTTACTTATTATAATTATTTTTTTTTATTTTCTCTGGAGTCTGAATCTTGACTATATCTTGACCAATAAATTTGGATCTTGACAAAAAATAATTAACTAATCCTTCCTAGATTTAAAGCTAAATCCTCTCTGCTCTCCTCACTGTCATTCCAGCCTCTCTTTTCAATACAACCTAAGGTTATTCAGATGGCTTCAGTGGTTAGCTATGTGAAATACCCAGGTCTGGTCTCCATTCCCAGATTTCCTTGTCCCCCAGAGAGGCTGGGTCTAGCAGCGCTGTGAGAGAGTGCCCAGTCCCAGAGGAGGGGAAACACCTGGGAACACCCACCAGGGATAGCCCTGGCTGAATCAGACGCATTAGTGGCTCAGTAGCAGCTATATAGTCCTTTCTCAGGGGTGAGCCTTCAGGAGGAGGGGGCATTTGAGCCTTGCTCTATTTTTTTCGATGCAATACTCCCCACCCCCATTCGAGCTCTCACGTTCCAATTGCTTTGGAAGCCTCCTCCTTATTGTTGCTCATCCCTGTGTGAAACTCTTTCCAGACAAGAGCAAACAATGTGATAAAGAAGAAACAAAACGTCAGCTTGTGACCACCACTTTGTTCAGCTGCAAGAGGAAGTCACGAACCTCGCAACTGGGGTGCAAAGTTCCCTACTGATGGCTAGGAAGGGGGCTATGGGAAGACAGTGCCTTAAGAAATCCCTAGCCTATTCGATCAATGCAAAAGGAAGTTAGTCTACAAGTTCTACGCAAGTCCCACCCCACCCCCCCACTCAGCCCGCCTTGCAGTTGGCTAGGGAGCAGCCCTGGTGACACTCCTTCCCAGCCCGAGTTCTGAGCGTGGGTCAGACACAAAAAAAGAGAGAAGCAGTGGGATTCAGGCTGGCTGGGTGTATCTGTGGCAGGGCACAGCTTCGGGAACAGACATTGCCTGGGGAACAGGTTTCCTGTAACAAACAAACAGGGAAGGGGGAAGGAGGAGGAAAAAAGCTGAAAGGAAACAAGGAGAGCCAACAGGGAGGGAATCAGTGGGGAGATTGGCCCCTCTTTATTACCTCTACCACCTTTTGCTTACAACCCCACACAATTTCACAAGTCTCTTGCTAGTCTCCTACAGGGGCCTGGTCTTCCTTTTCATGATCAAGCAGGCTCTGCTTTCAAGTAGGGGTCTCTGCAATTGGCAGTTAGCGGCAGCAGAAATGAGATATAGAATTAAATATATATCCTATTCTGCTGCCAGACCCTGGATAAGTTGCCCTGGAGCAGACTAGCAGGCAAGAAACAGCAGCAAAACAACCTCTAATTCACTTTGCCACTCATCACAAAAGGCAACCTAGCAGGAAGACTACATGTCAGGAGGATTGTGTGTCTGCTGCTGGCTTATGACAGTGAAGGGGCCCTGTATTAGTAGATTAATTAATGTAACAGGGCTGGAGGCTTCTTCCTTAGCAGGCTGACAAGGTGGTGTCTTGGTTATTGGTTTCTTCTTAGAATACATACCCCAGAAACTGGCCTGAGAAGCATCCTGGGCTGGCTGCACAATAAAATTAAAAATCACATTATAAGAACTGTTTGCCTAGATTAAGAGGATATTGCCTATGTGATAATGGCTTGTATCCTCTCTGCCTGCTGAGTACACAGAGTCCTGGGCAATCCCACCATAGCTCTACATTTCACACTGAAACCTGCTCATCTCCACAGCACAAGCACCAAGAAAATAGAAAGGAAAGGGACTTTCCATGTGCCAATGGCAGGCATCACTCACTCAGGCTCAGAGACAGGAATGCTGTTTAGTACTGCACTTTTAAAAAAAAGCGTTCATAGTCATAGCTAGGCCTTTGTCAGGCAGCTGCAAATAAATATTTTCTGGTTAAGTGCAACCAGCAGAGAACAGGTTTGATGCCTGAAACTCATTATGATAGTTTAGAGAGAAAATTACTACCAACCCCAACTTGATTCCCATAGCGCATTCTCTGTAACTCATATGAAGTGCGAACACATTCAACGTCACTTAATGTGACACAGTGTGTGCCATTCAAAACAGGCATTTACCACCCACAGCAGTTACATTCCTCATGGTATTGCAGGTATTTCCCATGCTAAGTACACGGAAGACCGCAAATACCGCAGTAAAAGACAAGGTTGTGGCATGGTAAAACTTTCCTTTTTCTTCCTTTATTTTTAAGTGGCTATTGCGCAAAAGCTGCAGAAAAGTTTCAGGCAGAAGAAATGGTCATTTCTGGCATCACACAAGTTTAAATAAGCTTCCAGGTTTTTAATAATTCACTGAGATTTCTCAGTTTATGAGGTCAGGGTGAGGAGAATGCCAAGATCATGCAGCAAACTGGGGTTTCCCAAAACCGAGGTAAAATCAGTTGTTTGAGTTCTAGTTTCACCAGTCTCAGCCACATATCCATCCAGATTTTGCTCTAGACAGCCCTGTAGATATCTTTGTCTGACACAGTACCCTGGAGAGACTGGCAACATGACCAAACCCTCTCTTTAGTCTTCGGTTTGACTTTGTCAATCTATATTTCCCCACCCTAAGCCAACTAAACGTAGCAGCAGTGGCAGAGTTTGTTACCTGGGGACAAACACCACATTGTGGAGATAGTTCTCAAACATTTTGCGGAAGGCAGACTCTTCCTGCTCCTTCTGTATTTGAGAGTCAGTTTTTGGACAGGAACAACATTCTCCACTGATGTCCTCATTTTCACTTTGATTATATTTATGAGGGTCTTCAGATTCAAAAGGGGGAGACCAAGTCCTCGAAGGCAATTTTAGTCCTATTGAGAAAAGAATTCTTAGATCACACACACCACCTTGCAAAAGTCATTAGCTGATTGGCACAGCAGTTTAAGTCACATAGATTAAAAAAATCAGAACTATTTCCAGATTATTCCTTGAAGGTCACTGAGCTGACATTCCTTTTGGCTTGTCTTTTCCCCACACGGAGCCTTGAAATCCAGATGCAGCATCCTGGCTGGCAACTTTTCACATATATACCAGCAGCAGTGAACCATCCTGCCACGGATGTGCCAGTCAAATGAATTTCTGAACACTAAATCAGCTCAGCTTAGCCATGTTGGGCCAGCATACAACATATCTGATGCCCTCCTCAGCCCTGAAAGGGGTGTACGTATTGGCAGATCAGAGGTTACAAGTAGGATCCTAGGTGAGGTAGAGTTCACCACTTCAGTGGATGTTTATGACACACGCAGCAAGACAGCAGGGCATTATTCACTGGTGACATGTTTAAGGGCTGCCTACACTGGCTTTCAAACATGGCATACTCTTGGCTGTAGCCAAAAGGATCTTCAAACATGACTTTGCCAGCTGGGGTGGGTAAAGCATATAACCTGTAACTAGGGGCTGCTGGATTCATGAAACATTCAGATAGCCAGTTCTCTCACATCTTGGGTCTAGAAGTCTCTAGTCTGCAGCTGTGAAACAGCCTTTGGCTCCAATCTGTGCTTGAAGTGTCATGACACTTGGAAAGACACCAGTAAATCTCTTTAGCCCCAAGACAGATCTAGAAGCCACGGAGAGGGTTACATTTCAGATTAATCTGACCACAGGTCTCCAGAAGCTCAACAATATTTTCATCTCACTCTAATTAGCTTTGATAAAACTGGTTACCCAGATTAAGAGAAGCAAGAGCAGAAGGCAGATCCCAGAAGGCTTAAAACATCTGATTTTACTGCATTCACACCAACCAACCAGCCAGCCAGCCATTCCTCACGATCTCTGATAGCGGATCTGGCAATAGCGACCAGGTTAATGTAAAAGACAGTGGGAGAACACAGCCTTAAAAGCTCTGGCTACATCACTGTGTGCTCCAAAAGCATCATCCACTAACACACCACGATCCTGTATCCCACCCACCTCCCACATGACAGAGAAAGAAACCCCATAGCTAGTATGAGACTAAGATCCCAGAAGCCTGAATGTTAAACCCAGGATGGACAAAAAGGGCACCTACCCTTCAGGCAGTAGTCGAGTTCAAAAAGCTCACTGTCCTCCAGCTGCTGTTGCCAGAACACCAAGTAGTGTGTGATGTTCCCATTTGGCTCAGAGGGCGGCTTCCACTTCAGAATGATCTGGGACGAAGAGTTGGAAACCGATATTGGATCTAATGGGACTGAGGGAACTGAAGGGAGAAAGACACAGAGGTCACTCAGATCACTGTACCAAAAGAGACAGAGATTACGAGGCAAGAACTGTTGTGACGCTTTGGGATTCAACCCAGAACAGGGAGGGATTTTGTCACTGCCTGCCCTGCACCTCTGGGCGCCATTTGTGCTATGCTGCCCTGGCTCACAGCCCCAACACCAACAGCCAGCCTACAACCAAGCAGGTCACGCCTTGGCTTCCACCACCCAGTTACTTTCTTCATAATGATCCCAACACCCTCCCAGCCCTGAATTTCCCCCAAACCGTCTGTCCTGTGACCATCTACAGGGGTCCCAGAATTGAGAGTTACTGTGTTACCCCTCTCAGCCAGCCCCACCTTAGAGACGGGAGGATCAGAGCCACCCTGCCCTCCCCACAGGACTCCTGGCTGTGCTAGTACCAGTCTCACCTATTCTCTGGTACAGGCTATTGACTTTTTTCACTAAACGGGGGCCCTCTCACTGCCCCCTGAATGAAGCATACACAAACTGACCCAGGTCCTGATCTCATTGTTGATCACCACCACCACTACCACCACCACAATAAGGGATGGGAAAAAAACCCCTCTTACTCTGGGTCTTCCAATGCACCTGATGTCACCTTCTCTTCTCTGGACAGAGACAATCTTCATATTTTGTGTGTTTTGCACAGTGAAAACACACATTGCCAGCACTTAAGTAAGTGAACTGGATAAATTCATGGAGGTTAAGTTCATTAATGGCTATTAGCCAGGATGGGTAAGGAATGGTATCCCTAGCCTCTGTTTGTCAGAGGGTGGAGATGGATGGCAGGAGATCACTTGATCATTACCTGTTAGGTTCACTCCCCCTGGGGCACCTGGCATTGGCCACTGTCGGTAGACAGAATACGGGGCTAGATGGACCTTTGGTCTGACACAGTATGGCCATTCTTATGTTCTTAATTATGGGGATTCAATTCAGATCTCTCCCCAGTGAAGGGTCAATTCCCTGGTATATTATTTCCTTGAAGTCTTCCAACCAGGTCTCAGAACATTAAGACTTGCCTTTCTCCAACATTACTTGGTTTGTCCTGATTCAACAGTTTGCTTTACCAGACAAAAACAGAAATTAAGGGAGAAATGTCCTGCACAGAAAAAAATTCAGGCTTCCCCCATCCCAGATTCAGTGGTACCTGACGACACTGCAGCAGGGTTACACCAGCACGTGAACACGCTCATGCACAAAGAATGAACAAGGAGCCTGCATGCATTATATTTGGGCACACTGCGCCAGTGGAGAGACCAAGAACTGTTCAGGCAAGGAGTTTAGTGGGCATGTTTTTCCTTGCCATATGCAAGGGGACAGTACTCACCAGTAGCATTGGTCTGGACATAGATAATTTCGCTCTTTGCACCATATGTCCTTCGTTCGTCCGAGAAGGTGACCAGCGTCTTAACGAACACAGCGTACTGAGTCCATGGCTTCAATCCCCGCAGGAGCCACCCTGGCTGGGCCTGAGCTTTCGGCTCATTTGACCGTGGGGGAGGGTCAACATCAACCACTGTCCAACTATTTGATCCACAGGCATCTTGTCCATCAAACTCTGTCACATTCTGGTATGGACTTTTTCAAGGGAAAGAGAAGGACAAAGGCCTCACGTTAACAGAATCCAAACGGCAGGTTTTTAGGAAATAATCACAACAAATATGAAACAAAGACCATGATAATCCTTTATCTCATGATTGGCAAGAGTTTTACAAACAGAGCATCACAACATCTGGGCTGGGGGAAGGTATCATCGGTTGGATGAACTGAGGCACTGAGAGATGAAGGGAGTCTTTCTGTCCAGGAAGTCTGGTGGGAACCCTGTAATCTTGACATCCAGCTGTATGATGATGATTTGTGGGACCATTAGTCACTGCTCCACAGACACAGGACTTACCAAGCCAGAGCAAACCACTGGTCTGCAGAACACTATTCTCACTACAGCAGCCACCCAGGAAGTTGCAAATAAAGGAAAATGCAACAACCTCAAACGAACCCACCGAGCCCATGGTACAATGGCCCAGCAGTGAGTGGGGTTGGATAGGGGGAATGGGGATTATTTCTTCCTAACGGCCTTGAAGCAGGAGGCAGCCAGAAACCAAAGCTTCTCCACAAACAAAAATGGAGGAATTCTACTCTTGTTTCAATATTTGGAGACCGGCCTTTGCCCTTCTGTTCATACAGCCTGTCCCAAATGACACCCTACTCAACCTGCCGCCCTGCTAAGGAAAGCCAGGGATTTACAGCTGGTTTAGGAGAATGGAATGAAATGGCAATCAGACAAAGGTGGCTGTAACTTGATCTGTTATAAGGAAGCTCAGAACAGCTGCTTGAGTCACCCCATGGGGAAAGAACAGTTCTCACCAGGATCGAAACTAGTTCTTATAGACTCATAGGTCAGAAGGGACCAATATGATCATCTAGTCTGACCTCCTCACAAGGCAGGCCACAAAACCCTACCCATACACATTTATAACAACCCCTAACCCATGACTGAGTTATTGAAATCCTCAGAATTGTGATATGAAGACCTCAAGCTGCAGAGAATCCACCAGCAAGCGACCCATGCCCCACGCTGCAGAGGAAGGCGAAAAATCTCCAGGGCCTCTGCCAATCCGCCCTGGAGGAAAATTCCTTCCCGACCCCAAATATGGCGATCAGCTAAACCCTGAGCATGTGGGCAAGACTCACCAGCCAGCACCCAAGAAAGAATTCTCTGCAGTAACTCAGTTCCCATCCCATCCAACATCCCCTCACAGACCATATGAGCAACTTATCTGCCGATAATCCAAGACATATGCCCAAATTAAACATCCCACATAAACATCCCCCCATATACTTATCAAGCTTAATCTTAAAGCCAGATATATTTTGCCCCACTACTCCCCGATTGCGAAGGCCGTCCGAACTTCACTCCCCTAATAGTAGATAACCTTCGCTAATTCAGCGTAAACTTCCTACTATCCAGTTTGGTACCCTGTCGTCCCGTGCCTACATTAGTACTAAATTAAATAATTCCTCTCCCTCCCTAACGTAATCCCCCTGATAGATGTAATAGAGCAAGCAATCACCCCGGAGGCCTCCTTGGCCAGAACAAGCCAAGCCGTTGAGTCTCCTTCAAAGGCGAGATGTTCCATTCTCGGATCAATCCTAGTGAGCCCGATCATCCTAGTAGCCGTCGTCTCTGAACCTGTTCCAGTTTGAATTCATCCTTCTTAAACATGGACACCAGAACTGCACACAATATTCCAGGTGGGGTCTCACCAGCGCCGTATATAACGGCACTAACACCTCCTTCTCCTTGCTGGAAATACCTCGCCTGATGCATCCTAAAACCGCATTTGCTTTTTTAACAGCCATATCACATTGGCGGCTCATAGTCATCCTGCTATCAACCAATACCCCAAGGTCCTTCTCCTCCTCCGTCGCTTCCAACTGATGCGTCCCCAACGTATATCTAAAATTCTTATTATTAATCCCTAAGTGCATGACCTTGCACTTTTCACTATTATATTCATCCTATTACTATTACTCCAGTTTACAAGGTGGTCCAGATCTTCCTGAATAGTATCCCGGTCCTTCTCCGTGTTAGCAATACCCCCAGCTTCGTGTCATCCGCAAACTTTATTAGCACATTCCCGCTCTTTGTGCCAAGGTCAGTAACAAAAAGGTTAAATAAGATCGGTCCCAAAAACCGATCCTTGAGGGACTCCACTAGTAACCTCCTTCCAGCCTGACAGTTCACCCTTCAGTACGACCCGCTGGAGTCTCCCCTTTAACCAGTTCCTTATCCACCTTACAACTTTCATATTCATCCCCATCTTTTCCAATTTAACTAACAGTTCCCCATGCGGAACCGTGTCAAACGCCTTACTGAAATCGAGGTAAATTAGATCTACCGCATTTCCTTTGTCTAAGTAATCCGTCACCTTCTCAAAGAAGGAGATCAGGTTGGTTTGGCACGATCTACCTTTAGTAAATCCATGTTGCAATTCGTCCCAATTACCATTGACCTCTCATGTCCTTAACTACTTTCTCCCTTAAAATTTTTTCCAAGACCTTACACACTACAGACGTCAAGCTAACAGGCCTATAATTACCCGGATCACTTTTATTCCCTTTCTTAAAAATAGGAACTACGTTAGCAATTCTCCAGTCGTACGGTACAACCCCCGAGTTTACCGATTGCTTAAAAATTCTCGCTAACGGGCTCGCAATTTCACGCGCCAGTTCCTTTAATATCCTCGGATGGAGATTGTCCGGGCCCTCCGATTTTGTCCCATTAAGCTGTTCAAGTTTGGCCTCTACCTCAGATGCGGTAATATCCACCTCCATATCCACATTCCCGTTATCATCCCTCCATCATCCCTAAACTCCTCACTAGTCTTATTAAAGACCGAGGCAAAATACTTATTTAGATATTGGGCCATGCCTAGGTTATCCTTAACCTCCGTTCCATCCTCAGTGTATAGCGGCCCCACTTCTTCTTTCTTTGTTTTCTTCTTATTTATGTGGCTGTAGAACCTTTTTACTATTGGTTTGATTCCCTTTGCAAGGTCCAGTTCTACGCGCTTTTAGCCTTCCTCACTTTATCCCTACATGTTCTGACCTCACTAAGGTAGCTTCCCTTGCTAATCCCGCCTTTCTTCCACTCCCTGTAAGCTTTCTGCTTTTTCCTAATCCCCTCTCTGAGTTGCTTGCTCATCCAGCTTGGCCTACAACTCCTGCCCATGGTTTTTTTTCCCCTTTCTTGGGATGCAGGCTTCCGACAGTTTCCGCAGCTGCGACTTAAAGTAATTCCAGGCCTCCTCCGCATTTAAATCCACAAGTTCCTCCGTCCAATCCACTTCCCTAACTAATTTCCTTAACTCTTTAAAATTAGCCCTCGAGAAGTCGAAAAACCCTAATCCCAGATCTACGTTTGTTTATCCTTCCATCTAATTTGAATTGAATCAGCTCATGATCACTCGAACCAAGGTTGTCCCTACCACCATTTCTTCTACGAGGTCCTCACTGCTCACCAAAACCAAATCTAAAATGGCATCCCCTCTCGTAGGTACTTCAACTACTTGATGAAGAAATCCATCCGCTATCACATCCAGAAAAAATCTGACCCCTATTATTCTTGCAAGCACTCGTCCTCCTCCAGTCTATATCCGGAAGTTGAAGTCTCCCATAATCACACATTTCCCCTTGTGTTTACTTCATTAAAGACATTAAAGAGGTCTCTATCCATATCCAAATCAGATCCCGGCGGTCTGTAGCACACCCCAAGCACTATCTCAGGGAAGCTCTAGTAGCTTTTTTACCCAGCGTGATTTTTACCCAGACAGACTCCGTCTTATCCATTCCATCACTTCTTATTTCATTACAGTTCACCTCATCATTGATGTACAAGGCTACTCCACCACCTTTGCCTTTCTTCCTGTCTTTCTAAACAGCACATAGCCTTCAATACCCGTACTCCAGTCATGAGTACTATTCCACCAGGTTTCTGTTATCCCTATAATATCCGGTTTCACTTCCTGCACCAGTAGCTCCAGTTCCTCCATCTTGTTCCGTGTGTGTCTGCAGTCTGCCTCGTGACCCATACTCTCCTTGCATCTCTTACCTATATAGTCTGTTGCCACGTGCAGCCTGGTAAATAACAGGCCTGCATTTTCTTTTGCCCCTGCGAATACGTGGCAATCTACACTCGGGTCAATTCTTCGGTCCACAAGGGTATCCCCTCTCACTTCGTTTACTTCCCTCTCCAGGTTAAATTCCGGCGTGGAGATCTCCTGAACATCTCCCAACCATCTCCCCCAACTTCCTAGTTTAAAGCTCTCTTAATGAGGTCGGCGATCCTCCATCCTAGAAGTCTATTTTCCTCCTTACTTAGATGAAGTCCATCCCGAGCGAACAGTTGTCTGTCCGTAAACGCTTCCCAATGACCGTACATCCCAAAGCTCTCCTTATCACTAGCTTGTCACTAGCTGCATTGCCCACACCTGAGAAAACAACACAGCAGCACTCAAGGAGTCCAAAGATGCTCAGGAATCTCAGAGACTTCTCACATCTGGGCTGGTTTTTTTTTTAAAAACTGAATTCAGGGGCATGGGGCTCTACAACCGTTCCAGACATGACAGACTGATATTCCTCCACCCATAGTAGAATCTAATCCCAAGGAGCGAGCAGGAGATGGACCAAGGCAGAGGTAGTCCCTACAGAATATCTGGCACATAGGGAAGGAAATATTCATCGTCTGGGACTTAAGGAGGAAGTCACCCTCCTTGGGAAGCACAGAGTCATATTGGCCAATCCTGCCTTCTTATCAGCTAAACTGAAGCTGTCAAATTTTACTGTTTAAATAACTTTTTTTTTTAATTAAGTCTTATAGAGCTCTCTCCTGCTCACCAGGATACAGGGAAATGCTCCTTTCCAGAAGTTTAGTTGTCTCCAGTCAAAGGGTCCAGGAATACCATTCCTTAAAATGCATTTTAGCTCCTGAAGCAAGCTGCAGCTCATGAGCTGTGCAAGAGCTCCCTACCATGGGACAGCTCAGAGCTCTGAGTTCACGAAAGGGGTGCAGTTGCCTGGGAAGGGATTTTGTGAAATCTTTATTTTACCGCTGGTGTCATCAATTCACTTAGCTTTCTGCCTATTGACAAGGGCTTTGATTTGAGCCCACGGACCAATGAATGCCTCCCACATCTCACAGAAATTCTGGGTGTATGGGGTGAGCTATAATTCAGGCCAATTGCAGTCAGCCTCAGCAGAGCCAGTTTGATATCCTTGATTTTTTTAAAATGGCTCTAGTCTGAAAGGGAACAGAAATACCCCACTCCTCAGTGCAAATGGAGAGGTGACAAAATCTACAGCTTCTGTAATAAGTGCTGAATTGAATGAGCTTCAATTATGATTTTTAAGTTATTCTTTAGAGTATTTTTGCTGTACCCGACACAGCTAACGCAGGGATCATAATTAGTACCTGTGAAGCAGAAAAGTGACACTGGAAATTTACATGAAATGGTCAGACGTTTACAAGAATTAAACAGTGGTAACAGTGATTGGTCTGAAATCTGCTCGTTGAGGTCAGAAATAGTTTGTGGAAGTACTTTGAGCTACTAGGGGACTGCATGGTTTGGGGTCATCTGAGTTGGCATCTCCCCAGAGTACAGACTTCTCTACTTACGCTTCCTTGTAAAAAAGCATAAATCCTAGGAGATCACGGAAGTCAGGAGGCCAGTATGGCTCCCACTTTAGTAGGATCTTATCATGAGATGTTCTGATAGATGAAAACTTCAGCAATTCATTTTCACCTGAAGCAAAAGACAAAGGATATTGCTTTTTACTTTATTTTAAAACTGAAGCGGTTTCTTTTAAGTTTCTGTTTTCCATAAACACATTTTAGAACCAAAGCTCTGGGAAATGCTTAGAGCTGGGAAGAACTGTATATTTTAGATTACAGTTGTAAAAATGGTAGGACTGTGAACAATCCAATGGACTTATTGATTGGTTTGCTCAACATATACAGTATACAGGTTCTCTGTTCAGTGAGATGTCTGTGGTCAGATCTACCTACTAGTACTCACTTAAACAGTGCAGATAACTTGGGTCAGAAACAACTGACACTCTTGTAAAAATTCTTATAAAAGAAACTGTACTTACATGAGCTGGTGTTGAGAATAAAAAGCATTAAAGCAAGAACTGGGGAAAGACTTTTTGCTTAACATTGCATCAGTGATACAGCATATGCTTGCCATGGTGACACACCTAGCTACTACTGTGGAGACAAAAATGAGCCAGGCTGAGCAGCAGAGAAATGGAGGAAAAAGCAAAGCTGAACAAACTTTAACAAGCCAAATCTAGTGAAGAATCAGATGTTTACAAGTGCACTGTCTACAGAATGGAGACCCAGGAGAACCCAGTGTCAATTATTTAAAGCGAAAAAGAAATAAAAGCTGCCTCAACCTTAGACAGAAATCCAAAGCCTAAATGGGTTAAAATTCATGCCAGTCTGCAGATACAAGACCAATGAAATGGTTTGTGAAGCTGCTCTAGCTTCTGCCCCCACTGTGATGAAACGCCCAGTCCTGCCAGAGAAGAGCAGGTTGCCATTGCAGAGAAGAACATGAACGACAGAAGCCACTGCAAGGCAAGAAGGCTTACAGTCTATTATTTCGAAAGGACCCAGGTAGGATAAACTGTGAAGCATTGATTGGATTTGCCATTAGCTGCACAAGGGAGGAAGGCTGTTAAGTTTGCTGGTGTTTACTCCAGAAAAAATAATGGATTTTTTTTTTAATAAAGAGGATGCTGCCAATTTGAAAACTAGACTTGAATCAAACAAAAAGCCAAACACATCATGCCTGCCCCAAACTACCCATTGTTGAAGAGGAGCCCACCAGAGGTAGCACTGGGAGGGAGGACAAACTGGACAGCCTGCCTGGCAGCTTTGCACCAAACCTAACCAAACCAAGAGCCCCAGATCCAGTCTCTCACTTCCTGGGCCAGCAGAGGCAGGGCCCTCTGGCTCTGGGAAAAGCCCATTGCTGCTCTTTGGCTGGAGAGGGGATAGGAATCCTGCAGAGGCAGCACCCTCAGATCCAGCTCACTCTGCCTCACCTAACGCTGCAGTGGGTCTGAGAGGCTTGACTGGCATCCGCTGGGCCCTGATCAACCTTGGGAAAGCTTGAGTGGCATCTTTGGCTGGGAACAGGGTGAGATGCTGGCTCTGAGCACTCAGGCTAAGGCCTGGGAACGCTGCTAGAGGCAAAGCTGCCCCCTCTGTATTCCTTAGCTTTGTTGATATGGGACCTTCCTTATTATTACTTGAAAGGAAACTGCCAGCCTTTAAAAATAAGTCACATTTCTGCTTGAAAATTTTCTCCAACGGTTGTCACAGCAACAGCTCCAGATGAACCGAGCAGAAATACACTCTCCTTTTCAATTTATTTTGCAGCATACAGTTCATTGTCACCACTTCCCATCGCACAGAGAAAGGAGATAATTAAACACGTGCACAGCAGCAGGGCCCAGATGCCTCAGTCAGGACAGAGGCTGTGCAAAGACAGAAGGCTGACCAGACCCTGCCTGAAGAGCTCCCAGTCAAACGGTGAGAGGGGGAAGGGCACCACAAAATGTTTTTGGGAAAAACTGTATAATCACGTAAGCTGGCAGGGGGCCTCCAGGGCAGAGATCAGACCTGAAACTACTTTTAACTTGTGGCAACTTGACAGTGTCCCTTCAGCTAGCTTACAGAGTAACTGATATGCCTGGGCTTTACACAGAGAGCACCAGGACAGTCCCTGCCCTGAGAAGTTCACAAGACAGACAAAGAGGTTAGCAAGGGGGTGCATACGGCACAGATCTCTTCACATTATGAAGCTTCCTTACAAGAGGCTTGGTCGCCATTTGTCTTCAGGGCTATGTCATTCCTCTCCTGACGTCCCTTAGTCCCAGAGATCTCCTCCATCTTGTGGATTTCTGACAAGCACAGTTTGGGGTTATAATGAAAGAAGAGCTTTCCCCTTGCTATGCTGAGGTTGTGTTTGCTCCAGTCCCAGAGTTGGCGCAGGTTCTGATTGTCGAGGGCATAGAAGGAATAATTCCTGTGAGAAGAGAGAGAATGGATGAGGATGGGTTTTCTCATGCACTAATCCAGACATAACATGAAAGTTCCCCACACAGAACCCATAAACACAGGCTGCAACTATGGGCAGACAGCAATTAAATACACGTATAAAAATAATTTGCTAACATTCTCCAGATGATTTACATTGGTCTCCAATATGTAATAACAGACTGAAGCATCTTATATAAAAACTCACCCAGCTTCTAACGTCTCCCCTTTAATCAGATGTAGCTTACGAAAAAAAGAGAGAGAAACCAAGGCATAGGAGCGGCGAATTTTTAGGTAACCTGAGATTTCTTCAATCAAGCCAAGATTCGCTTCAAGCTCAGCTGCTATGTTATCTGGGGAGAAGGAAACAATAGGTTTAGGCTCTCTGATACCATGGTGATGAGCACTGTACCAGATCCCATATTTCTCTGTATAAATGGATACTGTTCTAAGAGATCTGCTCTGGGAATTATTCTGAAGCAGTTCCATGGCCTGTGTTATACAAGAGGGGCAGTCTAGATGATCACAGTGATCCCTTCAACCTATGAAACTTAACTTACGTTTCAATAACTAACTACATAGAGGGATTAATTCCTGAATCACTGTGGGGCTGAAGCACTCTTTCTGCACACAAATTCTCAGCATTCAAAGCATTTAAAAGCCCTGCAGAGATCTTAGGCTCAATGGACATTGCTTCATTGTCTTTTTTGACATTCATTTCTCTCTCCCCACTGTCATGCTTTTCCACATTCTGCGAGTTCTCCCTGATGCAGCTCATAAGATGCAGAGCTTACTTCCTCCACGGATGTTTATGACTAAACTTCCATTAATGATGGTGCAGCCACGAAGCTCCTGTGCAGATGTCACTGAATCAATTATCTTCTCTTTGCTGTAGTCACAAACCTTTGGACAGGGCCCTGCACATGGAGAACAGTGCAGGCTGAAAAACAAGAGAGTGCAGAAGATACATAAGAGATGTTTTTGCATAGCATAAACTGGGGCTTCTCTATCAGAATTCATACATGCAGGGTAACCAATTGAAAACGCAACAGTATCTTGACAATATGCTGAGTGACTCACTTGCATCACACACAATATCTGGCTCTAAACAGCCTCACACAACACTTGAATATTCCTAAAAATCACTTTTTTCTTCATTGAAGTCCCAGCACCGGAATACAAGACACTGTGACAGAGGACAATTTCTCCTCTCCAGTCTGTGAATCAAAACCAGAATGAGAGATCTGATAAAGAAAGAATCATCTGATGGTCTAAGCAGCTTTGATTTAATTCAACAATGAATCATAGGATTGGAAGGGACCTTGAGAGGTCATCTAATCTAGTCCCCTGCACTCATCTCAGGATTAAGTATTATCTAGAGCAGTGGTTCTCAAAGCCGGTCTGCCGCTTATTCAGGGAAAGCCCCTGGCAGGCTGGGCCAGTTTGTTTATCTGCCGCGTCTCCAGGTTCGGCCGACTGCAGCTCCCACTGGCCGCGGTTTGTCACTCTAGGCCAACGGGGGCTGCGGGAAGGGCAGCCAGCACATCACTCGGCCTGAGCCACTTCCCGCAGCCCTCTTTGGCCTGGAGCGGTGAATGGCGGCCAGCAGGAGCTGCAATCGGCCAAACCTGCAGACGCGGCAGGTAAAGAAACTGACCTGGCCCATCAGGGACTTTCCCTGCACAAGTGGCAGATCGGCTTTGAGAATGACTGGTCTAAACATTTTTTATTTTAATTCAACAGTGAATCATAGGACTAGAAGAGACCTTGAGAGGTCATCTAATCCAGTCCCCAGCACTCATCTCAGGATTAAGTATTATCTAGAGAATCTCTGACAAGAGTTTGTCTAACCTGCTCTTAAAAATCTCCAATGATGGAGATTCCATTACCTCCATCAATTTATTCCAGTGCTTAGCTACCCGGACAGTTCGGAAGTTTTTCCTAATGTCCAACCTAAACTACCCCTACTGCAATTTAAGACTATTGCTTCTTGTCCTATGCAATTTAAGCCCATAATTAACCAGCCAACCTCCCAGAGAAATCCGAATGAGAGAACTCATAGCACTGAACTGTTCCTCTACTAAGACGGAATTCCTATGGTGATAAAAGAAAGAAGACAGCTACTTCTCTTCTCACCTAGGCATGTCCGCATGCTGTGCTCCGACTCAAATGGTATTTATTGGGAAAAAAAATTGTAAAGATCTTCGAGAACCAACAGCTCTCTGTTCTTTCTTGCTAATATGCCAGATCCTGAACTTTTTAAGCCCATGGCTTTTCAAAGTCATTCACATGAAGAGGAAAATGATTCTTTGTGAGGACAAGATTGTAGCTCCTGCTCTTAGGGTTAATTAATGCTATTTGTAACAAAGCCAGGCCCATCCTTCATCTTAAAGTAGTTAACCAAACAGATAATTCATGAACACGATGCAGGACCTTTCCTAGGATTTCTCTATCAACAGCTGGAAGGCAGTACACAGAACTATATTTAAAAATGAGAAACAGATTTATATTGATGTGTTTTGGACACAGGAGACATTTTTTTAAATGGCAGTAAAAAGATAAGCTGTTCTTGCAGTTATGACACCAACACCGACTTCCAGTATAATTCAGAGGAAGACTGTCATCTCCTCTAGGAAAAAGACCAGGACATTGTGAGCAAGTACCAGCGATAGAAAGACTGGTGTGAGCAGGGACGGGCAAGAGGAGGACACAAGCAATGCAGAGCCCACTTTTGGGACTGTTGGTTCATATGTTTGAAATACAAAACAGGAAATAGACTAAAAAAATCCAGCCATAGCAAATTCCCTGATTTGTTAATCAAGGAGCAAATGTTCATGAACACAAAACTACAGATATTCACAGGAAATCTGATTCATCACAGTATGTAATTTTATTGTGGGAGAAACAAGGTTTTCTGCGATCAACAGCATTTAACTATGTACACTATTTTATTCTTTTGTCCTTAAAGTCCTGAGAATTGTCAGAAAGACTGTATTCCAGGGGTCGGCAACCTTTTGGAAGTGGTGGACTGAGTCTTCAGTTATTCACTCTAATTAAAGATTTCGCGTGCCAGTAATACATTTTAACATTTTTAGAAGGTCTCTTTCTACGAGTGTATAATATATAACTAAACTATTGTTGTATGTAAAGTAAATAAGGTTTTTAAAATGTTTAAGAAGCTTCATTTAAAACTAAATTAAAATGCAAAGTCCCCTAGACCAGGTGCCAGGACCTGGGCAGTGTGAGTGCCACTGAAAATCAGCTTGCGTGCCGCAGGTTGCCTACCCCTGCTGTGTCCTCTCTTCTGCACATGCAATAGTTGTTTGTTACATTTTCCCTTTATCATAGTATGATGGTTTTGCCTACAATGCCATATGGCCCATCCACAATGGCTATTAGCATATGTCTGTAACAGCTGGAGATGGGCAATTAAATGAGGAGGCTTTAAGTTACTACAGAGAACTCTTTCCCAGGTGTCTGGGGGGTTGGTCTCAGGGTCTAACTGACTGCCATATTTGGGGTTGGGAAAGAATTTTGCCCCAGATCAAATTGGCAGAGACCCTAGGATTTTTTGCCTTCGTTTACAGCATGGGGCATGGGCCAGTTGCTGGTCTGAAGTACAACAAATGGTGGATTCTGTGACCTGCAATGTACTGCAGGAGGTCAGACTAGCTGATCATGATGGTCCCTTCTGGCCTTAAAGTCTATGAGCCAATAAGACGCAACACTGGAGTTGTTCCTCTATCAAGGAATAGAATACAAAACTCTATGATACAGCAAGTGTGTGTCTCTAAATAAGTGTGATACACAACTGACAACACAAGCAACAACATGGACATCACTTACTTGCTGGAGTTCATGATGTATCCCGATGGGCACTCATGAACACACTCATTGTTGTGAATAACATGGCACCCAGATTCCCTGGCATTTTTACACTTGTTGTGCAGCTCCTGGCAGAAGCTGAAGGTCACGCAACGCCACCCCTCGAAGCGGTAGTACTTGGCTGGGCAGGTCTCCACACACTTGCCATCAAGGTAAAAGTTACGGCAAGCCACACACTTCTCAGGATTGTTGGGCTCCGAGCAGTTGCCCAGGCATTCGCTGTGACAGCACTGACCATCAGAGGTGCAGCCTTGTGACTTACAATCAGGTGGACAAACTGCAAAGACAAAAATGAAAAACACCTGAGCACTTGTTGAGAGCCTGTTGATATAAGGCCCCAAAGTCCCTTTGCTGCACAGCATCATCCCCCCAGCTTTGCAACTTCAGGCTTGTCTATGTGGTGGGGTAACGTACACTACAGGAGTGTGATTTCTAATGCACATTAATTGGAACATGTAAACTCTTTTCTGTGCACTACTAGCTCCCGCGAGTGTCAAACTATGTTAAAGCACAGTAGGGAAGTTCTAGTGAACGCTGCAGGGTCTGCACATACCAGTTAGTGCACAACATGTTTGTTTGCTTTAGAAATCACATGCCTGTAATGCACGCTGCTCTTCAGTGAAGACAAGCTCTTAGCTTCCGTAGCGACACCCCCCGTTCAGAAGCTGAACTGGATGTCTGATTACCTCCACTTGCCAGTTCCAAATACCAGGTTTTCACCCATGCTGCTACATGGAGGTGGCATCTTCTACCTCTGGACATCCACTCTGACAACTCATTGGTCCTATTTAAATACAGGTTCAAAGAAGATTTTTCTAGTCTTAATCTCAGTTTTATTTTTCTAGAACATGTTCTACATACAGCACATTGGGGCTCACAAGAAGTGCTTTTCTGACTTTGCAAAATCAAATCCCAGGTGGTAATGGATAATGAATGATAAAAAGCCTCATACAGCAAGATCTTTCAGACCTTGGGATAACCAATTAGACTGAGCAGATTCCAGTTCCTTAGTCCACTAAACTAAACAGAGCTCCTCACAACTCACTCAAAAGGAAGCTCCTAATGATGATGCAGCAAAGAATTTATTTGCAATGATCCTTTAATTTAATCCTTGGCATTAGCTGGATATTCTCAATGGTCTCTTAGCTTTATGCTAATCTGTCATGATCTTTGCTGGGGAAGAAGAAGAGGGGAAACTGACAGGCCTGAGGTCCTAGAAGAAGGGCACTCATTATAAATGCTTCAACACTCCTCCCCAAAGAATGCAAGAAGAAGGGAACCCACAAGTGTTACTGCTTGTGGTTTTCATGGTTTGTTTTTTTAATTATCCACTACTCAGAGCTTCACAATACTCTTTAACGAGTGGTTTGGGGTTTTGTACCAGAAACCACACGGCAGTATTGCCTGGAGCAAATACCATAACTAAAGCTGAGTGACAAACTGCAGGGCCAGTGCTAAAGGAAACTACCTTTCTGCCACTTCCCTCATTGTTTGCGTAGGACTTTCAGGCTTAGTCCTACTATTAATGTTAGATTGAGGAGTAAATCAAATGCAATTACTTCATTCAAAACACAGCCAATGAACTTCAGTTCAGAATGTTATAATGAAAGTCTGAAAACAACTAACAGAGTGAGCATAATAAGTCAAATATAAACAGCTTTGATCCAGTGTGGCAAATAAAACAACAGGAGGCAAGATTTAAGGACAGGGACACAGCATGGGTGGGAGTAGAGTTAACTGTAGGATAACAAATGCCATTTGGACTATAACTGTATTGCCAAGCATTCATTCAGAACATGATCCTATTCTCACTGGAGTCAATGGACTTTTTGCCCACGGGAAATGAGCTCTGGGCCTTTGGTTTGAGGGTGCATTTGGTGGCATCTGTAGAACTGATTCTCACAGCCACGCTCTAAGGCCTTGGCTACTCTTGGAGGTCTGCTGTGCTGGGAGATACAGCTGTCTTCGTACAGCTGTGTAGGGAAAGCGCTGGAGTGTGGCCACACTGACAGCTACCAGCGCTGCAGTGTGGCCACATCTGCAGCGCTGTTGGGAGTGGTGCATTATGGGCAGCTATCCCACAGAACACCTCGTCCCGTTTTGGCGCTGTGGGTTGTGGGAAGGGGACGAAGGGGTGCGGGTCATTCTGCTTCCTATCCCAACGCCCTGTGATGTATCGCTTTACATCCCAGCAGTCCTTGTTTTTCCGTCCACGTTTGGCGCCATTGTGACTCTCCCAACGGTTTCTGTGCAGCGCGATTTCTGTGGGAAATGGAGCCCGAACTGCTGAGGAGTATGCTGACAAGTCTCGCCAGCACATCATGTTTGGCAGTTGAGCTATTCCTTAAGCTCCAAAGTGATGAGGAGTCCGACGATGATTGCGA